>NW_028145448.1:662500-1052500 GCF_977016875.1 Pavona decussata | reverse complement strand
TACCTCATTCTTGAGTTCAACAATCAAAAGAATATTTCACTTTGAACGAGGCTAGTGAGGCTAATTTGAATGCAGAGAAAAGAATATTAAAATGTCAGCCATTTATGCATGGGGTCTATGAAGTTATTTGAAATTTAGAGTCTTGAAGTTGTATAAGATCAAAAGTGGTTTTTCTCCTCATGTAGTAGGGTGTTCACGAAATGACGTTTATAGTGCTGCACTAAACCACTCGGAGAGGCGGGTTAATTTCTTTAGCCCTTAAGCACACCAAAAGCCTTAACTGAAATAAGCAATTTCCAAATTCCGTGTTAATGTACACTGAAGTAGATACAGCACAAAAGAATAGCATTACTCGATAGCATATGTTTTGAGTTCATGTTCACGATAGGATTTTGTCCGTGCTGTAGAACCTAAAACCACGTTAACGACTTGCTCTGACTTGCTCAACACAGGTGAAAAGCTTGTTGCACGCCATCAGAAACCCTTAAGAGAGTTTTTGTACTCTTCAGAATTAACATCTGAATCAAAAACAGATTCAATTAAAATAGAATGCACGTACACAGCTCCCACAACAGAAGTCATAGCGTGGCTAGAGAAACCTGAGTTCTTTATTTTGCCGTAGCAAAGTTTAATTCTTGGCGGCGACGAGTGCTTGTAGATTTCATCTCCAATTCAAGTGTAGAACAAGATTAGTACTGTTTTAAAAGTTTTGAACCTTTTTTCCTGGTGAAAATGGTCGCCGAAGGCCAAGAAGAACTCGCTCGTGAGCTTCGGGAACGCGCGGACGATTTAGTTGTGCTGGAAAGTTGTGTGTTGACATTTGTCATTTTTATGGCCTTCGCTGGTAACTCGATGGTTTGCTTAGCTGTTTATCGCAACCGCAGGCTTCGCACCATAACTAACATGTACGTGGTGTCCCTGGCGATATCGGACGCTCTGTTGGTCGTCCTTTGCGGTCCCTTCTCGATAGTTCTTCTCACAACAGGTGAATGGCCCTTCGGTTCAGGCGTATGTAATTTCCACGGATTTTTCATTTTCTTTTGTTGCTTGCTTTCGTTGTTTCTCGTGACTGCAACGGCTGTTAACCGATATTTTCGCGTCGTTAAACCAGATATCTATCGCCGGTGGTTCAAGGCCAAGTCCGCTTGTCTTTCAATCGTTGTTTTAACACTCCTGGCAGTGTTTGGTGCGGTGCTCCCGCCGCTGGCTCAATGGGCGACATTTGAACTTCATTACGGGAGAGCCATCTGTTTTCTGCGCTTTGAAACCCGGCAATTGCAAATGGGCTACATGGCGTTCTTAGATGTCTTTTGGGTCGCTATTCCTATCGGAATCATTTCTTTCTCATATTACAAGATTTTTCAAACCATCAAGGGGCATAACCAGGTGATGAAAGCAACAAGACAAGGAGCGATTCTAAGCATAAACGTAGAGGAAGTTAAGATCACAAAAGCTCTGTTTGTTGCTGTTCTGGGCCTTAACGTTTGTTGGGTGCCCATTGCCTTTGTGGACATTGTTGATTCTTTCACAACAGTCGTCATTCCAAGACAGTTCTTCTTGATGTACATGTATCTCGGCTATAGTAGTTGCTCCATTAACCCCATTATATACGGCGTCATGAACAGAGCCTTTAGGACAGAATTTGTGCGAGTTTTTGCTTTCTGTAGAAGCAAAAGTGCTGTGGTTGCTGCCAACTCTTCTACTCCTCAAATATGTCGGTCGGCAACAAAATCACATCGACTTGCCTGTGAGCAAGTTTAATATCACAATTATTCACTTATGGCTGAAAAACAGCATCAAAATATTTACCTTCATATTAGAGAAATTCTCTGAAACGCGTTATTTTAGCACCCCTTGTTACTTTGTTAAAACTTTATTTTGAAAATAAACTTTTAAGTTCAATTGGCACTTTTTCGCGTTACTAAATTTTGCATTTTGTCTTATACTTTACAGAAACTTCGAATTAAAAATTTTAAAAATCGCGAGAATTTCTAAGAATTTTCGCAGCTCGCGTTTTCAGCAGTGATGCTGCTATATATTCATAAATGAAACGAGCGTTAATAATTAATGAAAACAGTACAATTAGTACTTCTTTTCCTCGGTAATTTTCCAGGGCTGTGCAGTCCTGCTCTACAGTAAAATTTCTATATTGTAACCACTGTAAGTTGCGTACACGTTATTCGATTGTTTACATAAAATGCGCGCGGATATTTCAGGAGTTGTGTAAAATGTCGAGCATGCGCAGTGATTAAATTGCCCGCGAGTATTGTATGCAAAACCCTGGAATAAAGCATTTATTTGTCAAACCTGGACATCACAATGAAATACAGTATCCTACAGTTAACGAGACATATTTGCGTGTTCTGTTGTCCAGATATGACGTTAAAGGATTTTAGTTTTGCGCATTTTTGCCACAATTAGTAATTTTATCAAATAAATCATAATCTTGAAACATGTTTAAGATTTCTCTATAATCTCCTTATATTTTTTCCCACTAGAAAATTAACATCTACATTTGAAAATCAAAATAAAATGAAAATTCACGGCGACACACAATGTGGCTGGTTTGAAAGAGCCCGCAGTATGTGGTAAAAGCAGTTTCTTTAGAACAAGAAGCTGTTTCCAGCTTATACTCGGGCCATATTTGACTGTGTGGTGCGTAAAGCCTACAATCTTTTAACAGTGATAACCTCCAGCATCGTTAATCCCCCCAAATAGATAGCCTGCGAGCAAGCTCTCTTGGGGGTGGATCCTCTTTCCCCCTCCCGCCCCCCTTCCCAAGAGAGCTTGTTCGCAGGCTGCCAAATAGATAGATACAGAGATATAGTGAGGCACTAAGTAACCACCAGATAGAACTGCATTTCTCGCAGTCAGAATGAAATACAGGGGAAAACGACATTTGTCATACGAATGCTTTTTATAATTCCTAGGCTTTAATCCTTACGTTTTCACCTTTCGTTTAGAGACAGAAACCATTTGTACGGTCCTAATATGTATGTGACGCCGGGTCAAGAACGGATCGTAATTTTTGGTATGATCTAGACCCGGGGGAGGTACTCCTTTATGTGACCTTAACGGGGACGTGCGGCCCGATAGGGTATGGTTTTCAGGGTGTTTTGTCTTGAACGGGGTATCTATTTCATCACTTTCTGTCTTAAACAGGGTATCCCTACATGACCTAATGGCTTAAACAGATTGTGATTGCCAATGCATTAAAATACAGTAAGAAACTAGTGTATTCATATTTCATTCTAGTCTTAAACAGGGTGTGATTTTGGGTTAAATGTCTTAGAAAGGGCCTGAAAATTTTGAATTCTGTCTTAAACGGGATAGGGAAATCGGAGAATAGCCCTTTTCACGGTTAACTCTGCTCATTTGAATTACAATGAAATCTAGCATGTATGTGAGGCAATTTCGGGCTATTTTGTAGTTTTAGCCCGAAATTGCCTCGCATCCACGTTGGATAACATTGTAATGCAAATGAGAAACATTAACCGTGAAAAGGGCTATTGTGTCTTAAACAGGGTCAGGGTTTGAACGCCCGGGCCGCACCTCCCTACCCAAGCATCCGTTGAGTACCCCCCCCCCCTCCCCCCCGGATCTAGAGTAACGTTACGCATCACGCGTACGTTTATATCCTTGTACGTTTTTCAATGTTTCGCTGTTTATATTTTTAAATGAAATTCAGGGGAAAGCATTTGTTATTCACCTTTCATTTGAAGACAGAAACCGTTTCTACATTGATTGTTTTTCTATGGCAAACGTGAGACATCTTTATCTATCTTGGCCCGCGAGGTCATAGACTGATTTAGTTGCCAAATTTTCGGTTAAACAAAACTAACCTTGAGGCACTCAGCTTAGCCTAAAAAGCACTCCGGTTAGCCTAAAGAGCACTCCAGATAGCCTAAATAGCACTTAGATTAGCTTAAATAGCTCCCCGCTTAGCTTAACGGTTAGCAGTTTATGTTGGGGTTGTTCATGCCTCGCATGTTTTGTTCATGGCTTGCACGTCTGGCTCGAATATTGTAAACACTCCTCACGGCCCGAAAACAAAGAACGCGACCGAGAATTTAAAGAATTTGATAACACGACAGAAAACGTAACTCGTACCAGCCGAGCACAAAAAACAAGACCGAGAACAATAACTCGTGGCCTGAAGTCTTATCTCTCGGCCCATCGCGACCCCAAAAAGAAAAAAAGAATTTGATAATGCTACCGAAACCTTAACTCGGTCCGCCTTACGGCCCTAGTAATAATTTGGTTTCTTGTTGTGCCAATGACGCAATATTTACCTGGCTCCCCAGCAAGGCACGTCTCAGCTAGTCTTGAAAAAACTTCCTTCCTTCCATCTTTGTTTATTGACAATTTTCTGTAATTAGTTACATGTTTGGTCTTAGGTTATAAGGAGGGGCTTAATGCCAAGCTCCTTCTACCTTTTACGAGGTATCGGTGGTTGTACAAAGACGAAAGCTTTCTTTCTTTCTTTCTTTCTTTCTTTCTTTCTTTCTTTCTTTCTTTCTTTCTTTCTTTCTTTCTTTCTTTCTTTCTTTCTTTCTTTCTTTCTTTCTTTCTTTCTTTCTTTCTTTCTTTCTTTCTTTCTTTCTTTCTTTCTTTCTTTCTTTCTTTCTTTCTTTCTTTCTTTCTTTCTTTCTTTCTTTCTTTCTTTCTTTCTTTCTTTCTTTCTTTCTTTCTTTCTTTCTTTCTTTCTTTCTTTCTTTCTTTCTTTCTTTCTTTCTTTCTTTCTTTCTTTCTTTCTTTCTTTCTTTCTTTCTTTCTTTCTTCTTTCTTTCTTTCTTTCTTTCTTTCTTTCTTTCTTCTTTCTTTCTTTCTTTTTTTCTTTTTTTTTTCTTTCTTTCATTCTTTCTTCCTTTCTTTTGTTTTTTGGTCGGACGAGAAATTACTGATGTGTAGGTGATAAATCAAGTATTAAAGAAAAGAAATTATCAGCTTGCGATCTTTTCACCTGGGGCATTAACTAAACTACCCGTGTACAGCCTTAATTTGCAAAACGAACGGTCACCACAGTGCTAACAATCAGACTCAACAATTTTATACACCTGTAACTACACAAAAAATTAGCATTTAAATCGAAAATTGACCATGACTCACAATAATGGGACGGAATTGTATTCCTGATATACAATACGTACCATCAAAACAAAAAACAAAAATATCAGTAACTCCGAAGCTGACCTTATCCACGCTGTTCTGAGAATGAGATTTAGAGTATCAGGATTAGTTAGTAAACACTGTAACGTATATGCAAAGCTGTATAGCAGAAATTTTAAGCTGGTCAAACGTTTTAACAAAGCAGAGGCGCTTCAATTTTAAACAGCTGTTCAGATACATCGTGCATTTATATTTTCATTTTCTCGCTTTTTCGCGGTTACGATACAGCATAAAGTTTCTTCAACAGTTCTATGGCATGGTGTAAATGTCCTTCGATGTTAAAAGATGGATATTTTTGGGATGGGTTTAGTTTGCGATTCCAACTTAAGTTGCAAATGTAGAATTTAGATCTCACAACAGCTAGAAAACTGTGCCAACATCGGCCCACAGCGGTTGCTTTGAAGTTTGCTGGCATTCACATGATAATTTCTATATACAAATGAATATAAAGTTTTGCGGAAAATATTTCTGCGAGCAATAAATCTTTGCGAGATCTAATTTTTGCTGATCGTACTTGAAATAAGCAAACAAACCGTGAAAATCAAAACCAAGTAGGTCCTTTCTAATTATCGAGACAGCGTGGTCGAGAGGTTAGGGCGTCGGTTCAAATTAGTCTCGCTCAGATCACTGGCTGGAGTGCTTCGCTGTAGACCCGAGCTGAACTCCTCTGTCTCGCTTATAAATACGAATGTTTTGTTTTATCAACAGAGTTGATAAGTTTTTTGGCCACCGTAAAGGGATTCGAGAGGTGACGTTTCGAGCGGTAGCCCTCGGTCAAAGCGAACTCGTGGATTCCCCGCCTCTGACGGAGGACTAACGCTCGAGGCGAAAGCTTTCGATTCCCTTTTCGGTTGCCAAATTGTCTTATCAACTCTGTTGATTCAACTTAACATTTGTTTCTAATTCTCCACCGACGCATCACCACAGTTTCCTTAGAAACTCAGCCACTTATCGCTTATAAATAGACAGTTGTCTGCCTCTTGCCAAGATGAGTTCTTCCCAGGACAAATGTTTGATTTTATTTTGATCTCACACGCGACCTCATACGACGTCTTGCTTCAGGGCAGGGATCAAAATAACGGCCGGTCATCGGACAATGTCCGGTCAAGATGACAATTTGTCCGGACAAAATTTCGGTTGGGCGGTCATTTTGACCGGTCACGTACACGGCTTTCAAATAAATAACTAGAAAAAGAAATTCATTCACAATAATTCTGGCTGTGGAAATGAAATAGCGAACATAAGTGATACTTTTAGTGATCAAAACTTTTATACCCTTTAGCAACGAGTTTCTGAGCATACTAGGCGATATTTTTGCCTTAATTATTACTTTAAAATATATATTTTCAATATTCTGACCGGTCAGAAACGAGACATGACCGAGCTGAAATTTGTTTGGCCGGTCAACATGACCGGCAACTGTCGAAAAATTATTTTGAGCCCTGTCAGGGGCAGCTTCGTTTCGATGAAATACCAATTCAAAAGGCCCTATATTTACGTGAGAAATTTGGGTTCAATTGTTTGGAAAAACGAGGGTTTGCTTTAGTGAAATCTCGCATCAAACTTTCGAAACATACGACAATTCATTCCGCTTTGCTTTCGGGGGATAAAACCGTCGTTAAGAACTCCAAATAATACTGCCTAGCTGGTACGTTCGTACAACCAATCGCAGCTGAAATTCTGGGGATATGAATATGTTCCCTTAAATTGGCCGCGACGCAAATATTTAACTAAAGAATCAAGCAAATCAAACTGTGTTGGTTATAATAGCAAACAGCCTGAAAGCTCAGTGGTAAAACATTAAATCGTATATTGAATATTTTGCTGAATTTTGGGTTCCCGTTGCATTAAATAAGATATGAAAAATGAATTGCTTTCTAGTACTTGAATTTTTTAATCCAGGGACGCATTTTCGTTTCATGTGCCGAAGACAGTTTGTTTTCTTCCTGCGATGTACTTTTTCTCCGAGAATTCGTGGAAACAGTGAGGGAAAAGTGACCAGCCTTTTTGGAATGAAACTCGCCGCTTCGCAAGAAGCTCTTCCCGGGTTGAAATTGCTCGATAAGAAGTTGCGTAGATAATAAGGTTGTTTGTCCCATGAACCTAGTTTAATGGCCTTGGCTCCCACGAGTCTCCTGTAGCTGAGCGGTAGAGCATCCGAACTAGTAATCGGAAGGTCTAAGGTTCGCCTCCTGATAGGAGCACTCGGATTTCCTTTTTCCGAGTATGCCTGTGTCACTCACTGAATAATACATCATTCTTAATAATAAAACAATTATTCCAATCAATCTCGCCGCTCCGGACTGTGTGTCTTGTTGTGACTGAATTAACGTATGCTCTTCAGCTGTGTAATGGTTTAAAAGTCTGAAAAAAGTTTGAAATTCGTTAAGATAATAGACCTTATCTCCTCGACTCTCCGCGATTACCGCAAATAACAGTATATTTGCGCATATTATTTGCACTAGAGTGTCAGAGGGGCAGAACAAATACCGGCAAGGAAAGCTATTTTGCCTTAACAAAGGACTTTGACAATCCAATAGCTCTTTCGAACATTTTTAATTCCATTTTTAAATCATTTCATTTTGAAGGTGTTTCACCTTGTGCTAACCTTAGGAAGCCGCATAAACTCATGGTTACTACAAATTCGTCGCCATTTCAGCAATTTGTGTGAAAGGATCGATATCTCAAGATATTAATTTTAGATGACCGATGTATCGTTAAACTTGAAATACACGCTGTTCGACTCGTCAGTAGGCCACTGACCACCCAAAGGGAAGTGTATTACTTGATTGTTGAGTTGGATTACGGCGATTTTAGTATTTCCTCAAGTTTTTCTGGGGCTTGGGATCAACACATTCGATATGACAACTGACAGCGCATTGTGTAAATTGGTCATGACGTTTCGTAAGAGAACTCGAAATATCTTAGGGGTGTTTTATTAAAAAAAAAAAAAAACGCTATTGAAACCTCACAAGCCAATTTTTCGAATAAACACTTGCTAATTTTACAAATTTAAAAGTGCTCTTTCCAATAGTATTGATGGTTCCTCTCTCCGAGTCGAAACTGATTCAAATCTAGAAAAGCTGAAGTATGGTCACTTGTTCCAATTGATTTGCGTCGTTTACACTGGGGATTTGACACTGTGAATATTTCAATTTCCAATAAGTTTACTCAAAATAAAAAAGAGAATCCTTTATTGTGTGTAGAATGGAGCGTTGTTGTTATGTAAATGCGCGGTTGTGCTGTGGATTATATCGTATAGTAATACACTCGCTGTGTTTTCAAACTTTCATTTTACTTTGGTTGTAATGTCAACACACCTTTTGTAATTGTCAAATCGTGTCATTGATATTAAATTTTGGTTTTTCTTATTAACTTAAAAAATACGCTGAACAATTTACGCGTGTGCTATAAAGTTTCAAAACTCGAGTCTGCAATAAAAAAGAAGGAACAATGGTTTCTAGTTTCACCAGTTTTTATTTTTGATTTAACTTGATTTTTCCCCTTATGAAATTAAAAGTTTTGTTGATCTTAGCTAATCGTCACTCTGGTAAAGATAAATATCAAGCGTTTGCTATAATCCATTCGAATAGATACAAAAAATTGTATCTTGTTTCGAGCGTGTCATTTCAGTTTATTCCCGATCGAAGCGAAACTGTATTTTGAATAGGATCCACGTCGTTCCTTTTTTTCCAGAAAGCTAATACCTGCAAAAACTCTGCTCTAAAGGCTCTATTCATGACGCCATAAATGACAGGGTTTATTGAGCAACTGCCGAAGCCGAGGTATATGTACAGCAGAAAGACCTCTCTTGGGATAGCGAGCTTGTGCTGTGTGTACGAATCGACCATGTCGATGGTAGCTATAGGTCCCCAACAAAGGATGAATCCCAGGACCGTCGCGAACAGAGCTTTGGTAACTCTGATTTCTTCTACGTTTAAGCTGAGATTCGTTCCTTGTCTAGTGGTATTCATCTCTTGATTGTGTCCTTTGATCACTTTAAAAATCGTGTAGTACGCGAACGAAATAATTCCGATAGGAATAGCGATGTAAAACACATCCAAGAAAGCCATGTAGCCCATGTCAATTTGTGGCGTTTTGAAGTCCATAAAGCAGATGACTTTGCCGTAGTGAACGATGAACGTGGCCCATTGAGCCATGGACGAAAGCCCTGCACCTAGACCAGCCGCGAGCGCAATTGCAATGATAGAAAAAAAGGTCGACTTCACTTTGAAGTGACGGCGATAGAGGGTTGGCTTCACCACTCGGAAGTACCGGTTGACAGCCGTTGCCGTCATGAGGAGCAACGAGTACAGCGCGCAGAAGAAGCAGAAGAATCCGTGGAAGTGGCACACAGCGCCACTAAACGGCCATTCCCCAGTTATGAGAAGAACCACTGTCATGGGCATACACAGAACGGCCATAAGGGCGTCCGATATGGCGAAGGTCACCACATACATGTTTGGTATTGTTCGAAGCCTGTGGTTACGGTACACGGCCCAGCACACCATGGAGTTACCAGTGAACGCCATGAAGTTGATGAATATCATCAAACCACTTTCCAGCACAACCAAACCATCCTTGCGCTCTCGAAGCTCGCGAGCAAGCACCCCTTGGCCCTCCGTGGCCATTTTTTGCGGAACAGAATTAAAAACGAGTTCGTCAACCAAAGTATCAAAGTAAACTTTTCTCTGCCGTTTCTCACGCTACTAATAAAGCATTGGCTTTTTCAACTGATTCCGTCCTGTGCTTGGTCTGTAGTTAATCACTGGGATGAATTTGTGTTACTCAGAGTTTGAAAAACGGTGGGAGATCTTGCTGGACCTTCACTCGCAACGAAATGAACCGATTATTAAAACCAAGGCAACCAATCCGTTTTTCTTATTCAGAGAGTAGTATTTCGAATGTTTAATTTTGCAGATGACAGGTGCTTGCATATTATAAATGACAAATGACTTGTTGACAACGAACGATAAATCATCGCTTTGTGTTGATTTTAAATCAAAGATTGGATTTTGTGGCATTAGTCAATGAGTAACTGTTCCCATCTGCCGTAAGAAAGACATCGATTATCTGAGGTTACCTAAAATTGCGCTTGTATTTAATCTCGATTAGCATGTTGGACGTTCTTCGTTGGTCCAAAAAGGAATATTTTCGTGGTGTTTATGGTACTCATAGATACGCCGCTTAAGTGCCAGTGTTAGATATTATACTTGATCATTTAAATAAAACCATTCAGTTTTGTTTACCGCAAAATGAATAGCCAAAACGTACGAGATTGGCATGCAATACTAAAAGGATCCGTAGAAATCTCATCGAACCTCACATTTCAGAAAGAAAAAAACCGACAGTGGGTAGTTTAAATTAAATCCCACCTGGAAGGAAATTGGCGCTAACTGTAATGCCAAGTAATCAAGCTATGGATAGACATTCAATACGGACTCGTTAGTGTGACAAACATATTTGCCGGAGTGGGTTAGATGTCTTTTGACGGTGATCTCCGGTTCTGATGGAAAAAAAAAATTGCCGCCAGAGAGATCGTTTATCACTTCTCCAGGCAATTCCGATCAAAAAAGCTCTTAATGATTGTCACATGTAGCATTTTGCAGAGAGAAGACGCACCGAGGTGACAAAGGATTTTGTATAAGCGAATATAAACCAAAACGAGAGTTATACATGCCAGCATACCACACTGTTCGCAACCCACAGACTCGTACGTGCGCAGCGCAAAACTGCGATTCAAAGGCTCGATTTTCAGAATTTTAACCATCTTATTCTTTTCCTCTTTCTGAGCGCATTTCACTTTTTGGTGGTTATACCGCTAACTACTAATACTTTTTCCCTGGTTAAGATTTCAGTAAAATCGAATCTTTTCTTACCCCTTTAGTTTCATTAATCACCCGTTAATTGACAAGACGATGTTTATTTCTGTATTGTTTGAAGCGCAGAATTGGATTTTATTCATTCCGATTGTAAAATCACAGTAGGCGAGTCGGAGCTGCCATTCAAATTCAGATATTTTTCAATATTCAGTTTCCGTGTACAACGTAACGAGTCGTCTTTTATTATGTGAAAGAAAAAGAAAGAAAGAAGATTTTATTTATCCTTCAACCTTCTCGCTTCCTTTGTCAGTTAATGTGCGCTTTGGTCGATTCGACTTTTAAGATGAAACGCTAAATTGTTGCCGATAGCTAGTCAAAGAAAGTTATCTACGAGTCCATTTTAAATTTTCTTTGGAATTGTTTACTTCCTAACTCAGCTCTGTGCTTAAAAAGATAGATTGTTGTCGGCATTTAAAAGAACGTTATCGAGCGGTACTGATTTTTTCATCAGCTAGGTAATGTGCCCTTTGGTCGTTTTGACTTTTATGTTAATTGTTTGTAGAATAAGTATATGTAAAAAGTAAATTGTCGCCGACATTGAAAAGACAATTATTGAGCAGGCTTTTTTTAGTTTGTTTTTTGTTTCTTTGTTTGTTTTCATGGTCAATTAGTGTGCATAGAAACAGAAGAAAATCAAACGCAGTAACATTCAAAACGATTTAATCGAAATTCACCGGTCTCGTGCCATGTGCATTCTACTCGAAATGCGTAATACAGCGGCTAAACTTGATACGAGCATAAACGATACAGAAGATTACGAAAGCACCTGCTAATGGAATCACGAAATACATGTCAATCAAAATGTAGGATCAAATGTCAATGATCAATTTAGTCTTCGGATGTACGATCCAACTAAAAAATAAAGCAACACAAGATTTCACAACACCTTCACGAAATCCTAAGGTGCCTAAGTTAATTGCGACATTCAAAATGACGTTTTTGGCGAACTGTGGGAACGTTCTTGTAAAATTGTTTTGTTTGTTTGTTTGTTTGTTTGTTTTTCTCATCTTTGCCAAAAATTTTAAATAGATTATGGCCATTTTTCCAGTTTTGAAATCGTTACTTATTGGTAATAAAAAAAGTCAGAATGTTAACTAATCGTGGTGATATTCTTCAAGTGTGAGAGTTAAGTTGTAACGGTAAATAAATAATAACTGAATATTTGCGTTTAAAAGAAAATGTTTTGTGTATGTTTGTATGCTAAAGTTAAAGCTCTCGGCGCGAGCTCTTTCGACTGTTCCTGGGACTGTTTTGCGCTCCCAAAGAGTTTGAATCTTCGGAAATTTTCGGCATTACAATACACGAGGGTTCAAACATTCATTCTCGTTTTCACCGCGAACTCATGATGTCTCAAGGGCTCTCGTGCATCGATGATTCTCATGCGCCTTATCGACCCCTAAGCATACATATAGGCAGTCAGTACCGTTATCATTTTTTTCCAAGCTGTGTTTTCGGCTCCCAAGCTCTTATCGACTCCCAAACTTGTAAGCACTCTTATCGACTTTCCAGCTCTCTTATCGACTTCTAAGTTCCCTTATCAACTCCCAAGCTCCTTCCTCGACCCAAATTATGCCATAAACTCCCCAACTCTCTTGCCGACTTGTAAGCGCCCTTATAGACCTGTAAGCACCCTTATCGACTCCCAAATGCTGTTACCGACTAGCCAACACTGTTACAAACTCCCTCGACTCGCAAGCGCTCTTATCGGCTTTAAAACACACTTATCGACTCCCAAATGCTGCTATAACTGCTCTCACACGCTCTTATCAACTTGCAAGCGCTCCTATAAACCTACAAACACTCTTATCGACTCTCAAACGCTCTTAGTCACTTCCAAGTGCTGCTATCAACTGCTGAGTACATGTACTCTTTAATATCGACTTGCAAGTGTTCTTATCAACTTATGAGTGTTGTTATCACCCCCCCCCCCCCCCCCTATAGCACTCTTATCGCCTCCCAAGCGCTCTTATTGAGTCTCCAGCGCTCTCAAAGACTCAGAGCCTTGCGCGGTGAAATCTCTCCGACTCTTGTTTTGTCTCCTATACGAAGACCTTTGGGTATCTTCTGAGCATCTGGCAATTTTCACTAAATGTCATTCATGTTTTTGACCTTCTAACTTAAATTCTTAGCCTGGAATATTTTATATCCCTCAGATGGTGCGAATTCATTAGTCGTGATTGTCATTGCAAATGACTAGCGCATAAAAGGCGTTGAAATAATTAAAGGTGCTAAAAGTCAATAAGAATAATTACAAGGTATCACAAGGAGCAAACACTTCAAAGCTCATTAAGGCGTCGAAAATTAACAGCAAAGGAAAGCGTCTTTGCTCAGAAACGTTTTCCTGGTTACCGTTAAGGCCCAGTGGTTTGCCATTCATAATGCTGTTTCCGTTTTGAATCTTTTCAAAAAATTCCTTTTCCTTTTCCGGCTTCCTTCCTGAGGATGTTAACAAGGGTGTTATTGTCGGCATCTGTGTGTCACAAGCCGGCGGAACACTCCATTAAAGCGTCGAAATTCAACAGGAAGGAAATAAAGCACCTTTGCTCGGGAAACGTCTTACTGAATAACGTTAAGGCCGAGCGATTTTCAATTCATATTTTCTGTTTCCGTTTCAAATCGTTTATTTTTCCGCATTTGCTGGCTTCGTTTGCTGAGAATGTTAACCGCAATTATTCTAATGGTAACTCTAACTCGGATGCACGTTCGCTTCATTTAAATTGTAAACTGCATGTCCTTTGTGCCCAAATGACTAGAGTTTGTTGAACTATGCCGAAACTATCCAGTTTGTCTTCCCTTTCCCATTAGAGACTTGAATGTAATGAGATTATAGCGATACTTTTAAAAGTCACTTACAAACTTGCGTGCATACTAAGTAAATCATTATTTCGTCTGTCATGAACAAGGAACTAGATAGACCACTCGCAGTCCCTTTATTTTTCATAGGGATAGTAACCCGAGGGAGCCACGCGAACGCGCGCGATAATTTCCTCCCGCGAGGAGACGCTTCCCTCCGCGCGTCGCGTGTCCTCGCGGGGGACAATTTTCGCGCGCGTTCGCGTAGTTCCCACGCTTTACTATCCCTAAGAAAACTTAGGGGCTTCTCGTAGTTTAAGAACAAGAAAAAAAATTATGATTGATTTGTCGGCAAGACTGCAGACCCCGCAGTCGTTTGCTCTTACGACTCCCATTATGTAATTTCAAAACCCTTTCGGCTTTTTCCAAATAGGAAAATAAAAGATGTTTATACGAACCAAGCGGTGGGCCATAGGGTCGGAGGGTAACTCGCTTTCTGTGGTAAGAAGTAGCTGATTACCAACTCCATGTTGGATGGGCTGCTAGTCCACCACGGTCCACCATTACATTTGGTGGTAAGCAATAATAAAAAAAAAGAAAGGGATTTCAAAAATAATAGACCCTTCTCCAAAATGGTGGCCGAAAAATTAAAAACATTTACCAGCACTAGAAAGAGCACTTTTTCTTTAGTAACCCCGCAAAGTTTCAGCACATCAGGTGTAATATCAGCTGAGAAAATGAAAGTTAAAAAATGAAAAATTTACAGTCGTTTGTATGACTGGGGGTATGACGTACACCCCTAGTCATAGAAACGTCTGTAAATTTGTCAAATTTCTTCTTACATTTCCTAAGCTGACATAACGCCTAATATGCTGAAACTTTGCAAGGTTACTAAAGTAAAGGTGCTCTTTTCAGTGCTGGTATCAGTTTTTCATTCAGTTCAATTTTAACTCATTCCAATCTGTTGCCGCCATTTTGGAGAAGGGTCTATTGTCAGGCCCGGAAAGTTATCGGACTGAGAACTCTCCGTGTTATAAGATTAATGTAACCCTTTTTTGTTTCACAGAGGAATTCCAGCGAGCTGTTCACATTTCTACAGGGCAGATGCTGCATCCTTATGTTGTCCACACAGTGTTTCAGTTGTTCGATAAAGATGGTGAGCTATTCAATACTTTATGAACTATCTAGTCACAAGAAACTGACTAATTAAGTAGCAATTTACGTTCTACTATTTTTTGAACGGAATAACTTGCGACCAGGCTCGATTCTTTTCGAAAGTTGTTCTTGAGTAAATGATTACAAGTTACATGAAGTGGAACTTTCCTTTTGATACCGCTGAAAGAAAGTTCTGCTCAGTAGCTTTCATTAAATGGTCACGCTTTTGGCTTTTATCAAGACTTAAAATTAGCCCCGCAAGAAAGTGATGCTTATCTTTTATTTAATGGTCACGTTTCATCCAAGGCGTAAAATTAGCCCAACCACAAGAAAGTATTGCTTCTCTTTTATTTAATGGTCACGCCTTTGGATTTCATCCAAGGCGTAAAATTAGCCCAACCGCAAGAAAGTATTGCTTGACCAGTGGGTTTCATTTAATGGTCGCACTTTCAGTTGGATTTCATCCAAGACTTTAAGTTAAGCCGGTAGGGAAGTAATGCTCAATAACTTCAGTTCATTTGAGCGGTCGCGCTTTAGAATTGCAACCACGTAGTAGAGCCACCTTGACAATGTAATAAACATTACCAGCTTTCATTTAAATGGCAATTTTTTTAGGATTTCATCGTTAGACTCAAAACTTAATTGGAAGCTCGGCAGCTTCCAATTCAGTGGTCACACTTTAAGATTTCAGTCACGGACTTACACGTCCACATTGCCTCTCTTCCACAGCATCATAATGAATAACACCACAAGAAAGTACACCGCCCAATAGGTTTCGTTTCGTTAACACATCTTAGAATTCCCCACGCTCAAAATTAAGATTGGAATCTCATAAGACCACTTGAGGGTTTCCTTTAGTAGGGAAAGGACTTCAAAATCTACGCAATCGCAAGAATAAAACTCCGGGAATAACATTTTCTTATGGCTTAAATTTGTTTTTGACGTTGATCGCCTGGAGCCAGTAAGATAAAACAACTCTTGAACGGCGTGTGATTGTTCATTTATCTTACAGGTGATGGTAAACTCAGTTACGGCGAGTTTATAGAGTTGATGAAGGACCGCGTGCAGCGCGGATTCAGGGTAAGCTTGTTAACGGTCTCTACAAACATTCTCGATAATTCTTGATGACAACGATGGGGTGTTGAAAACGGTAGCATAACTGGTTGTAGGTAAAGATTTGGCGCGTGCGCAGGCAAAGATTTCGCGCCAGAGCCGCGGGAGAATTTCAACTCGTTCCAAGTTCTCGCTACTCAGCCGCTCGTTAACGCGGCTCTGCCAACAAATTTTTTTACCACGCGGACAACCACGCGCTCTTCACGGGTTTTTGATAAGGTTAATTTCGGTAGGAACGAATTAGGTTCGCTAGGTAGGTAGGTAAGTAGGTAGGTAGGTAGGTTGCCTTTATTTATACACGATGTACATGAAAGCTGAAAGCTTGTGGGGTCGTGTACAATACGTTCATTACTACTAAATTAAATGCAAGTATAACTTAATATTAAATACAATTAAATCCAGTGTAAAAGCATACTAAAATGCTTTCAATGCGACTTGAAACAGATTAGCTTACATTCAAATATATACGAAATCTTCAAGTTCAAAGCTAGCGGTCGAGGCTGATAATTTAACGGCCTTAAAAAGTTCCGAAGTTTCCTCGCTCCTGTTTTGATGGGTGACACTGTAAGTTTGAGCCATTTGAACTAAGTATATTTCGTCAAGCGTCTCTTTTAGCGACTATCAAGCGGTCCATGGAGAGAATAATCTCTAACCCAGATGTTTGTCTTCAGAGAGTGAGAAGATCTGGGTACGAGATTATGGGCAAAATACGGTTTATTCGAAATCGGCAAAGAGAGGAACAAAAAGATTATTTTTGAAGAAATCTTTATGTCATTCTCTCTCTGCCCAAACCAAACCCATAAATTCTGCTCTTGCCTGAGCTCTGTTTACTGGGCAACAAAAATAAACACACCAAAGTTGGAGCAATATGGATATGGACAATAGGTCCATAGCCGCTTGTATTGAAACAAACAAATCATGAATGAATTCTGTTATTATACGTTTGCCTGGTAACGGTGCGGGCCAAGAAAAACGCGTCAACACTAAATACACGTACAAGAAAAGTGGGTGGATCAGGGAAAGGAGGTGGGAATCAAAAACAGCTTCTCACGCCGAGAAATAAAACCGAATGGCAAGCACATGGCCTGACTATTCACGTGATTTGCGTAAAACCTAGGAGGGGGTGGACATAATGGCCATTACCACCTCCCCTAGACCCAATCCCCGACTATCTCAATTAACTTCGGTCAAAGAGAGAAGACATAAAAATTAAAATTAGCTCTTATCGTTAATTAGCTTACCGTAATTGCGCTTTGAGTGGAGATAGCAACCGGCGACAAACCTGGTGAGAGGTCGACCTCAAGTCACTAAGCGGACGTCTCTCATTGTAACTATTTTGTGTCTTTTCTGTGACGTCAAGGAAGCGTGTGACAAGGTCCTGTTTGTAAAATCACTTTCCTTTTTTTTTGTCTTTAGAATCCCGTTATGGGCATTGCATCGAAATGAATCGGCCTTCTCTGGCTCAATTTTCTTTTCGCTTGGTAAACTAGCATTCTCTATTTGAAGTTCTCGGAAAATGTGTATCTAATGCGGTCTTTCCTGACTTCTAAAATCGTAGCTAAGATCGCGTGTGTGTAATTTCCTTTTACCTTCTGTGAAAATTCTAAATGTGCAAACAGGATCTGACTTGTATCCGGGAAACGGGAACTTCTGAAGTGTATCTGGGATATTGCATCATTAATCTGTAAATAACGACTAAAAGCGGTCACGTTTCACTATATTTAACAATTATTCGACGAGCGTGCGTTGGATATGAGATGATAGGAAGGAAACGCTTAGCGCCGAGTTGGCTATAATAATCTCATATCCAACAAGCGTGAGTGGAATAATTGCTTTATTATAAACAATCAAGAAATATTGCTAGATCTTGCTGATTTCGCTTTGCAAGAACAACCAAGACAATTTAATGGTCGCTATTTCTTGGGCATGGTGTAATGGCCCATAAACCGTGGCCTCTAAGCCAATCAAATCCCTGGAATTGCATTATACAATGATCCAGTTTTTATACTCTTCCCCAAGCCGTAATCTTCTATTGTAACCATTTCATGTCTTTTATATGGCGTCAAATATCGAAGTTAAGGCCAAGGTCGATTGCGTCTTATTTTCTTTGTTCTTGTTGGTTTTTCTGGGATATTGATTGATGGATTGTCTGTAACAACAGAGTGCAGACAGAGCTCTTGTGATGGTGACGAATGAGTCAAATTCTTACCTTGAAGACAACCTTAAGTGTAATACTCTAATCCAGACGCTAATCTTTTATTGTAACTATTTAGTGTTTTTGTCGGCATGTAAGCAGTCGTAAAACGTTTCTTGACCAAGTTGTCAATAAGGAACTTAACCAACGATAACGGCGACAGTAACAGCAGCGACACAAAACAAAAGGCTTCATGAGCGAAAGCAATCGCTCTGCGCGTGCGTTTTAAATTTTGGTACATTTCTTTGCCATCCTCTGCAAAACAACAACGCGAAATGACCAAATTCAAGGTTTTGTGGAGAACGTGAACACACGACGATGAAGTTTTCATTCTCTTTGTTCAGTAACTTGAACTTGCTTGAACGCCTCTCCTACCAATTTGGTTCCTGGGTAGTTCGTCGTTTCCGTAGAAGTTGAACGAGTTGAAATAACCGCGAAGTAGCCAAAGGAAATAGAGGTATGTTTTCAAGTGACGCTTTCGTTGGCGTTGTCGTTGTGGCTGCTTAAGGTCTTTAATGACGCGGCTCAACAACAGTTGGGATACCCTCACATGTTGCGTGCTAATCGCTAGAGAGTTAAGCTTAGATATAGTAAGTAAACGTGTGAAAGCAACATTTAACGAACTATGTGAACCTGAAACTCTGATATGCCTAGCAAGAGATACAGAATAAACGTTGAATAATCTGATGTCCCGAACGGGATTCGAACCCACGAAACCCCGAGCTCATTCCGGGCGCTCTTACCGCTGAGGTATCGAGGCAACCACAGTCGTTAATTCAAATATTAGCTGAGTACTCGCTAGAAAGTAACTGACCTTCAGGATTTCATCTGATATCGAAGACCCAAGACCTGTCTTATATTTTCCTCGATTTCTTGGCTTAGCATAAGAGTCAATTGAGGAACCAATTAAAGTGATTTTGTTGAATTGCATTTCGCATACTAACTGCACATATTTTCTCACGTCATATATAGTGCGCGCACGTTCAAAAACTGCGGGTTTTCCTTGAAGCCTGGCCCGACCAGTAAATGAACAGTTATGTTCCCCTAGGAAAGCTAGGCGATCTATATTTTTTATCGCGTTATTTAAACCCAACCTATATCTTCTTTGTGTTTTTGTGTGGCCTGTTATCCATGACGATAAAATCGCGACTCTCGTAATCTGAACGCGAGAAACGCTTTAAGTTGACGTTGCAAGCAATCATGAGATTCGGTGATCTGTTCTTTTAATAGCAATTTTCTGAATTCAAAACTTCACATGGTAGTGAACCATCAGCGAATTTTTTAAAGAATTGGAACCCAACTTCGTTAACATCGTTAAGTCTGTGTGACAGAAGGAGTCGTGTTGAAAATCGTTTTAAGTTAACCTGGCACTGCATGACTAATAAGCTGAACAAGGTCGTCCTTAGGGCTTTAGGGCGTGGCACGTGAAATTGTCTTGGATCACACTCTTATCCTAACCCGCAGTAATCTTTAACTGTATCTATTTCGTGTGGTTTGTTTGACCTTACATGGATCGTGTCAAGTGTCCTTGCCAGCACATGGATCAACGTTTACTCTCTGTGACAAAATTGTTTTGGGTGGTGTCTAACGCGATTGTGATGAAACTCTTGTGTCTATTTACTATTCCAAGTCATGTAAGCATAATGAGGCTGGCTTAGCAAGGTGTGACGTCGACTCATAATTGAATTGGCTTACTGAGTGCCTTTCGCTGGTATCTTGATGAGATATCAATGGCGCATTACAATATCGTAAATAAAAGCCTTGGATTTAAAATGACGACTTCAAGTGCAATACTTATGAAGGGTGTTTACATGATACGAATATTTGGTTTTATCAATTCAACTGATGTTGGTAAGTTAATTTGGCCACGGTAAAGAGATACGAGAGCTGACGTTTAGCGCTAGCTCTTCGTCAGAGCTCTGTGCTAAACCTCTTTAGAGCGGTCAAATTATCTTATCCACCTTTCCACTCCCCACCGACGCAGCTCCACAGTTCCTTTAGAAACTAACAACCTTATCTATTTGTTTACATGAAACGCGGGTAAGAGGTAAGACTTTTGTGATGTTGGCATCCTCATCAAAGATCACCCTCATCACTTTCAATCCAGTACGCCGGGAATGAAACCCTTATCCTGCATGTGCATAAACTGCTTTCACTCTCCTGTGAGCTTTGTTCCGCCACGAAATAGTTCAAACTGTTAAATATGAAAAGAACAACACCATCCTCTGTACACCACACCGGTATGAGGGCGCGTCCCTAGCTCGCGCCTTGGCGATTCATATCGATTGAAATTTTGCACATTTTGGGGCGTAATCGTGTGAACGAATTTAAATACTCAAAAGGGAACCGCGATGACTCGTGGCGGTTTGAAAGTCGTGGCAACAGGATATAAACACCCACTCATACCAACCGCTAATCCTTAATCTGTTATTGTATCTATTTTGCGCCTCCTGTGACCTTGCGTGTGTGTTTTCAAGTGCTTTAGCTGGCCTAAATATAGTCACCGTGTTCGCCTTGTGTGGTATCTGCTTTAAGAACCGGCAACTGTCAAAATGTGCAAAAATCCTTATCAAAGCAATTCCGTTCGATTAACATTCATCTAGGGCGTGGCTAATAAAAATACCGTTCTGGGGGTCAATCTTAAGCATAAGTGTTCTCAAGCACTAATCCTTTCATTGTATCTATGTAAGATTTAATGCATATTTTGTGTCTTGACTGGTGTAAGGTTTGGTATAATATTCGTGCATTAAGATTCAAACAACGATTGAAACAGTGGTGTTGTGTAACTATGGACATTTTTTATTCGCGATGCCGATAAACTTTCTGGCTTTAGAGCGTTATTGCTTAACCCTTAAAACAAACTACTAGTTACTGTGTAATGGTGTGTACTTCCTAGCATTAATCCGTAGAATGGACAGTAATAAAGAAAGAGAAAAGAAGAAAAACTAATGCCACAAGACACTGATTTCTTGTTGTTGTTTTTTGTTTTGTTTTTTTAGTTAGTTAGTTTTTGTTAGCTCTGTTGTATTTTTGTGTTGCCCGTTGCATTTTAAATTGAAAAGCGCGATTGTGTGAACTGAATTACAAATACGAGTTAGTTGCCCACATGAACCAACTGGGGACATTATAGATAAGTTCTACTATTTTGAAAATTGATAAAATGCTGTGCACGTCATGCCCTAATGTAACAATATAAATTTAAAATACTTAAAAGAAAAATAAATAAAATTTCCAAGTTACTACGAAGTCCCACCAGATAAAATATATGGCTGCCATTCCAGATGGAATGCGGAAGCGATTTTAGTTAAAACTTTTTCCCGTTCGTGACTCAAAAACTAAGAGGATTCTCAATTATACGGATTAAAGTTTTTACAATTATCTCCTATTAACAACATTACTGCTACACTGCACAAAAGGCGGAGGTATAAAGGTCCTGTTTCGTATTTGGAGTCCTCTTGTTAATTTTCCTCTTTCCAGTACTTGGTTATAATATAGAGGGATTAACAAACTAATGCCAAGTATTAACGTGAACAATTTCACTACTGATCTATTTATAGGTTAGGTGAAATCGTTCTTAAAGTAAATTATCAAGGGCTAGACGGTTATCATTATAGATAAGAGCAGTACCTATACATACTTTGTAACATTGGGAATAATGAAATTACAGAGGCCTTCCACGCTTTGTTTACTTACAAGTCGTTAGTGGGAACTATCGAGAGGCTGGATTGGAAGGAATGACGTTCAAGTTAGGAAATGAAAGCTCCATTGTTTCGTACTGACCTTTTCTATATTAGGCGCATTGTTTTCAACTGAGTTTCGAGTCAGTAATTTTGAATAGAGCAACAAACTTGACAATTGAACAACAGAATAAATATGATTCGTACTAAGTTAAGAACAGCAGCAGGATAGACTTGACAATAGAACGACACAATAAACTCGATATATGGAGCATCACGCGGTTTCTCTAGCATTGAATGACAAGGAGCATTACTTCCCCGTCCTGCATAAAATTGATCGTCGAAGAATGATGACCGCTATATACAGTAGCATAACGCAGTGACTGGCACCAAATATTAGGAAAACTCACAACCTTAACTTAAGCACAACCTTTTCGTGAGCCACGGACAGTAGCCGGAAATTAATTTTTTTCTCTTTTTGACGACATCACGTTTGTAATGTCAAGCCACAGACGTGAAATAAAGAGCTCTTCCCGTCCGTGGTGAGGAGCAAAGCCGCGCTGAAAAAGGAAACATTCCACTTCCGTCTGTGGCTCACGAACGTCTGTACTTAGTTCCCGGTTTTCGATTGACTCCCCTGGGAACACGCACAAGGAAAATTACTGAACTCATAAACCGACAAGCAAAGAAATAAAAGAGCAAAAGTACTTTTTAAAACATTGTCAACAGCCGTAAGAAAGTGCTATTTCTTCTCAACTGAAACTTTTCAATGGCACCACACATGCAGTATTAATCATACTACTCTATTAGCTCGAAATAAACTATTTGGGCAGTGTTGGATAGATCGGTCACTATAAGACGGTCCGCTCTCAGATTGATAAGTTTTTTTTTTTTTTTTTTTTCAAACAATAGTTATTTCAACATTTGTTCTAAGAGCGCAAAAGGCACATCTAGAGACCTTATGATAAGTTGATACAAATGTATAAACACGTTTCGACATAACAATCTTCTTCACGGTACTACTGTGCTAATTTCTTGTACCTTGAAGAAGAAGACGCTAATGTCAAAACGTCGGCCTTTTTTAGCTGTCGGTTTCTCCTGCTCGGGTTCAATCGACAAACAGCCGATAGAAATCTCGAGCTTGCCGCTTGACTGTTAAAAATTTGAGTTTAACAGGCCATTTTCGAGTTGCTTTGACCCTCATTATGAAAGCGAGGCTTCTTGCACAGTTTTTTATTGCAAAAAGTAGTTTTCAATCATAAGCAAAAAAAACTCATCTTCACATGAAAAACTTTTGCACTCAGCCTTGTTTACTTAATGAGGTTCAAAGCAACTCGGAAATGGCCTATTCATATGTACAAAGACTATTTGGGAATTGCTATCCTGTTAAAAAGTTTGATATGTTTTCTGTGCACAGGTGTCTTCAACGGAGAAAAGCGGCTGGCAAGGTTTCAAGAATTGTGTCAAGAAAGAGATGTCACTGTAGTAAGCTCTAACAAACAATTAATTTATTGAAATTCATGAAGACGATGGAAGGTTGGTGACCGCTATGTACAAACTATAAACTGAACAAACGAAAACTAACGAGGAGATCAGATGTATTGTGGAATGTCAAGCAAAATAAATGTTGATGCACAGTGTAAACCTTGAGGAGTGCAGTCGTTTTATGGAACCTCCTTATTTCCTTTTATCTTCGTGTTTATTTGCACTGCAGAAGATAACAGGTGAGAGATAACAGCTCTAACAAACAACTGAGTCCTTCTGTGAATGCTGCCTCTTCGTAGCTCACGCCTACTAAAGATAACGTTTGTCCAACTCAATAAGGTTACAGTGACTCGACATTATCCAATTGCAGTCACTGCAAAACACCCTTTCCACGATAATCATTTGATGATTTCTGATGATTCAGGGACTTGTGTTTTATATGGTACTTTTTAACAGCTTCAGTTTTGATCAAATAAATAAAAAGATACAAATTTGTTGAGTGGAGTGTCTGTACATTAGCTTGGAATAGCTAATTGTACTTTCATTATAAACAATGCATTTGCCGACAAAATAAAAGCACCGAATTGAATCCTGTAGTAATCAGCAACAAATGTTTTTGGAACAAATAACGCGCAAAAAATAAAAAGAAAAGTTTATTTCTCGGTTAGGAAAATGTATTATTCCAATGTTTCGAAAGGCAAGGTCTTTCCTCTTCAAGGTATTTCAAAAACTGACCCAAAGAAAAAAGACGTTACAATTTAAAACAAGAGGCGTTTTTAGTTGAAACTAGTTTAAGGGCGGTGCCTACTAATACGGAAGTATTTTTTCGCGGTTTATGACTATGTGGGAAAAGCACATCTTAGCAAGGCCTATTGGAATCCAAAAAGAAAATTGGGGGTAACCACGCATTTTTCAGAGATAATGAAGCAATAATATCTCTAAAAAGCGCCAAAATATAAAGAAATGTATGGGATTTTTTCCTAAATTGAAGTTTAATTATCTCTGAAAAATGCATGGTAACCCCCAATTTTCTTTTGAGATTCCAAAAGCATTTGCTAACTTCTGCTTTCTCCGTATAGTTTTAAACCGCGCAAAAATATCCCGGTATAAGTAGGCACCACCCTTAGGAAACCCGAGTATCTCGTGATGCGCAGAACGTGTGCGCAGTAACAATAGTAGGCACCGTCCTTAAAACATCTAACCTGGTGGGGAGCTCATTTCCTGCCAATAGAGATCAGCGTCGCATTTCTCCTTATAGTTTAGTTACTTGGTCGGAGCAAACAGATCATGAAAATAAAGCAATTTATTATATAAAATTGAGTGGTATACCGAGTGGTAGCAAATCGATAAAAACGCTATCCCGCCAGTGGCGATATCATTTTTATCCACACATGTGTGATATCATTTTTGACCAATCAGCTCGCAGTATTTTCGCGCGCTGTCAAGCACTTGTGGCTTTCCGTAGGGTTTTCCGCCGTTTGGCTGTCGTTTGGTCTTTCGGGAGTTCTTGAGTTGGTCTTTTCGCGAGTCGAAGTTAAGTTTATGCTAAAATGGAGACAAGCACAAGCAGATTTGTCGAGATCACAGATAAGAAACTGATCGAATTCGTAGAAGAACAAGAAAATCCGAATACAAAGAGGAAAACTGCGTACGACGTCGAGTTGTGTGTGGGTAGTTGAAAGCAGCGATGAAAGCCAGGAGTAAGACAGTATGTTCAGATTTACTTGTTTAATACTGTTAGTCAAATTTCTAACCATATTTAATATGCCATTAGTTTATACCAGGGACCTACCTGTTTATACGTTTTCTATTTATATCGATTTTATTTGTGGCCTTTTCGCTTAAGTCTTACTTTGTATTGACATAACTCGGACTGGTTTACGATTGATACAAATAAACAACTGACTGTAACCTTATATACATCAATTTCAAACCTTAGTTTTTGAAATAAAGAACAAAGAAAATTGTGAGGATTTTATATAATAAAAAGAAAATTACATGGTCGCTTCGAGATACGAAATTTCTCTTCTCATGTTAAAAAATATTCCACTCGTTCGCTGCGCTCACTCGTGAAATATTTTTCAACACTCGAAGAGAAATTTCGTATCTCCGCGCGGCCATGTAATATCCTCTATATATCACCAAACAAACTATCTTGATGTTTAAAGGACTGATTCTCCCAACTAGTTCCAAAAGAAAATGTATGGACAACAATGAGTAGAATATGCTTTTTGATGTTGCGGGTGAAGGGGTTTTAAAAACTCACATCAATATTCTTTCAAGGTTTAACGATACATTGACGCTGAGATTGACCAAAATTATATGAACGTATGAAGTACTCGCCAAGTTTGATATTTAGCAAGAACGTCATATCTGCCCACCTGGCTTTTATGGTGATGACGCGGTGTTTAGTAAATGCAGATATCAAGAGCCGAAAATGCTAAAATACATATCAGTAACACACTTTTTAAACAATTTTTATTAGTCTTACGTGACAAAGAATATCGTGACAATATTTACAAAACTAAACACTACTTACAATACTTACAATTCTAACAATACTTATAGTGTTCACAATACTCACGATACTTACCATACCTTTACTACTACTCGACGATACTAAAAATATTTACAATACTCAAATCAGTAGCACGTACAGTACAGAAAGATCTATTTATCAGTAAGTGACAAAGGCATACTCGGAAAGTGAAAATACGAGTGCTCCCGATAGGAGTCGAACTTAGACCTTCCGATTACTACTTCGGAGGCTCTACTACGGAGCTACAGGAGACTCGGGGGAGCTAGACCAGTGCGTTCTTACGTAACTAGTAACAGGAAGGTCACAGGTTCGACTACTGTTGGCAGAACTTGGATTTTGTTATTCCGAGTATGTGTATCACTAACTGATAACACATATTTCTCGTTTAATCACCAAGCTAAAAACACATACCATCGCATTTATTTCATTGCGAGCTTTAAGTGTCGATTCCTTATCTCAACATGGTGGTCCGGACTTTAGTAACGAAAATCAGCGAAATAAGTACAGCGTCGTTTCGAGGGCATCATGACTTCATTTCAAGTTTTAAAACAATAGTGTAGTTGAAATGGAACCGTTAATAGATCTCTCTTACATGAAGGTGGCTTTCCGCGCGGGTCTTTATCCATTTTCACCGAACGTCTCACCTAAACACCCGGGTCTAAACACTCCTTCAACTGGTAAACCGCAGACGAAACCACTGAAACACGCGATCACACCATACACTCAAGAATACTCTTTTATTTATAAGAAGGAGTATATTTTTAGATGAGGCTGAGTCGGAAGCTTAATGCTCTTAAATTTATTCCTTCTTACAAATAAAAGAGTATTCTTGAGCGAAGGCAATTCCACTAAAAACTAATAGAAGTCCGCATGGACGAAGTGCGCCCGTGAAAGTTTTCCTTTGCGGAGTCCTACCTTCATGTGACAGAAATCAACGGTTTTACGCGTGATGCAAAACTCGCGGTTCGCTTGCGTGTTTTCTGTTTAACTACCGTGTACAATGAGCCCCTTTACATAGTGATATTGATAGTGATTCACCTTGCACAGCGCAATAAACGGTACCACAAGAAAGCAATACTAAGTAGTTTAAATCCTTTGACGGGCCACACACTTCTAAGCACTGATTAATTTGTAGCTTTCATTTGAAAGCTCTTGTAGTTCTTGCGATGCGTCGAGTCTGTTAGCATGATAGAATTAAGAATTTTTGAATTGTAGTTTTTCTTTTTACAATTGTTGACAAAAATAAGCAAAAATATACAGCGGCCGGCGTTTCAAAAGGCATCATGAATTCATTTTCAAGGTTTTGAAGTAACCGTGAAGTGGTGGTAATTTATACTCTGAATGCGTCACAATACAATAAACTTAGTTGTTACCATGTAATACCTCATTTCACTATAATTTTCGCGGAATCCAAGATGCCGTATTGGGCAAGGTTTTGTGTTCGCGGTTTCCTGCGCGTAAAAGCTTTGATAATGCCAGAAAAAGAACTTTTATTTAACGTTTGAGAGACCATTGCAATTGTGGACGAAACTTGAGCAGCGGCGAAAAGAAAGAATGAAAAAAAAAAATTCATCCTTGTCGGGATACAAACTTGCGATGGTGTCTCACCTACTAGATTGTTCGTCCGCATTTTATTATTCGTAAATTTTACTTTCAAATGAACGTCAAACATCACTAGAGCGAAAATAAGAACGATGCGTTATAATTGTTACAGTAGAGTCGTGTAACAGTGTTCATTACACTGTTGCGTACTTGTAAGCGTCGATACATGGGATAGTTAATAAGAGAGCGATGACATACCTCCCACAATGTAACTACGGATTTACATGATGACATTTGTACTGAGAAAAAACAAATTTATCGTGACAAAATCCACCGGAAAGTGACTATTAATTAGCGATTAACAGCCATTAGAATGTTGTCGAGATGGCGCGCTAATTAGTCGCGCATTAACCGTTTGCCTAAGGCAATCGAAAAGGGGAGGCGGTTTTTTGAAAGGGAAACATACAAGCTTAACCAACTTTGCCGAGGAAACCAATTTGCGCGTGTATGGTATGTGATCGCTTGTTTCAGTGGTTTCGTCTGCGGTTTACCAGTTGAAGGAGTGTTTAGACCCGGGTGTTTAGATGAGGCGTTCTGTGAAAATGGATAAAGACCCTCGCGGCAGTCGGTAAACAGCCGATTGAGACTCTTAACTCGGTCTGTCGCGGTACAGATTGTTCTAGATGACGTCACCAAGTTAGGATATTGGAGCTTGACGTTTATATGTGCACCGAACGATCCCTCATGACAACCGAGTCTTGACACTTCACTTGTAAACACGATTCTGTGTAGAATATGTTTTGAGCGTTTTCAACGAGGCAAGCTTCACTCGAGAGTAGGTTGAAGTTTGCGTGTGCATGGAGATAAATGGCAAGGTCACCGTTTTAATCACAAACAAGACGCGTCTCACCTAGCGAGCATAAAGCCGCTCAACTTTTTTAATCAGTCAATCAGTGTCTCAAGGTTACTTACATGTTGACGTTGTTACGTGTGTTTCCCAGGAGCTGAGATACCGTCATCCACTCACAAGAAACCAAAGCAACGTGTAGTGTGAGAATCATTGAGTTCTAGACGACCCGCCTACCTCCTTTTTAGCTTTTGCCTAAAATTACCCGTTACCCCAAACATCACGCAAAAGTTCATAAGGTCGAAATTGTACTGGATTGAATCATATTTCGCCCTCTAGTCAGCCTGGCGCATTCTTTGGCCCCTTAACAAAAGAGCGTCTTCTGTCGACTAATGATCAGCAGTAGTTATCGGCAACACTAACGAATTGAAGATCAAGCAATCAAGTCGCCAATGCCATCCATGTCGGTTGCAGTGCCTTTTTACACGGCGTCCCTGGCACTGCTGCTAGCGTTTGCGATCCTCCGGTTTTTGTTCTGCACTTTGCTATTCCGCAAGCTCGTCGTTCAACTGTTCATCAAGTTCGCGGGTGCAGAGATGAGAAAGGAAGTCTACGGCGACAGCTTGTTCGGGTGGGAGATGTACAAAGCCGTTACCACCACGCTGATGATAGACATGCAGAAGAAGGCAAAGCGGGGTATAGAAGCACCCAATCCCTCTCTTGTCTCCACAGACGGACAGTCGCGATCGCATCTTTTGGATTTTGCCCGGGAGCGCCGGCCGCTCGTGGTG
The DNA here is from genome assembly GCF_977016875.1 of Pavona decussata. Taxonomy (NCBI): domain Eukaryota; kingdom Metazoa; phylum Cnidaria; class Anthozoa; order Scleractinia; family Agariciidae; genus Pavona; species Pavona decussata. Next base: position 1,023,313 of record NW_028145448.1, on the reverse strand, counting down.
AATTTTGGAAGTTGCACGTGCCCTGTCTTCATGGCGAGATTGCGCGAATTTGGTGACATCATGACTGAGTTTAGTGACATTGCCGATTTTCTTGTCATCTACATCTCCGAAGCTCACCCTACGGATGGATGGGCTTTCAAGGTAATGATCTTATGAATGTGTCGAGAATGTCAGTGTTGTCTAAGCTAAGTCTAGTTGTCCGTTTGATCCCAGAGTATTACTGCCTTGATCTCGGGGGTAGATATTCATTTGACGTTGCACAACGAATCGAAAAGCGCCAATGACGCGCGCGCGTAGGCCGTTCTCTTTTAGGTGCGTTGTTGTATTTGAATACCGTGAAATTACACCTCATGTTTTGTACTAAAAACGCGACGTGTCCGAATAGCTAATGACGAGAGAAGGTGAGCTCTACTGACGCGTGGAATGTTTTGTTTGCATAATTTAGACGGAGTTTGAAGTAAAGCAGCATCGCACTTTGGAGGAAAGGATCAAGGCAGCGCAACTGATGCTAAACGCTTCCAAGGTGCAGGCCCCAGTTCTGGTGGATTCGACGGAAAATGAGGCCAACCTTGCCTATGGCGCCTTGCCAATCCGCCTGTGCATCATCTTAAACGGAAGGTTAGAATTTAGTGGCGGAATGGGGCCCACGTTTTATAAAACACAAGAGGTCAGACAATGGCTGAGGAGATGGAAAGAAAGTGAAATCAACGTATAATCATCAGTTGTGCATCAATGCATTATTAAGCGTGGAAAATGACTGATCCATTTATTGAAGAACGAAAAAACGTCAAAGCCGTATGAGAGACAATTGTGAAGATACAGGAACTGATAAATTCTTCCAAAATTATACCGCTTACGTTTTCCCTACTGCTTGTGACTATGCGAATATAAAACCATGCAATGCGGGGCTAATACAAGACCGCAGTGTTTTCATAAGGACTCAATGCCAGGACAGCTTTAACTGGTGGATTACAGCGAACATTTGAGAGCGGGTGGACCTGAGACGAGTATGTCGCGAAATGAGATCATAGTGACGCGAAAATCTTTCATGCGCTCTTGGCAATACTGGAAGGGACGTATGTTTAGCGTATATCTTTATCATACTGTTTTGTTTATAAGACTTTGCTCGCGTTAGATAATAAGGCATTTATACCGCCTCCATGTTACAAATTTCAGTCTAAGAAACCACAGTTTAGTTTCAGTCGCGACCTAATCCAAAGAACGTGATATATTTACACTTTCAAACCACATCGCGTGGTGTTTGCCTAGGAGTAGCGAAAACCAACTATTTTAATGTACTCTAAACAAGTAACTACAGACATGTCATTTGTGATGTAAAGCAAAAACCCACAACGAATAAGGACAATGAAAGCAGTATAAAAATTTAAATGTCCTTGGAATTTTTTTTGTTATTATTATTATTATTTCTTTTTTTTTTTATATGCTTCCAAAGTCCATTCTCTTTTACTTTATCTATCTCAGAGTAAACATGAAATCTGATTACTATTTTGTTGTCAGTAAAACCGCATAATTTTGGGTTATGTCACGAGATCAAACCGACTATTTTCCCTTAAAACCGGAAAAGGGACAAGATTTTCTTGAGATTCAACTCAGCCGGAATGTGTTTGTTCTTAAGATCTCAGACTCCAAAATGAAAACATTGAACTGTGCACGAAGGAAATTCCAATCAACGTAATGCTATAAATCGAGCCAAACAAAGCGTATTGTTTAATTACGACTTGTTTTCTCGTTCAATGACCCTGAAGGGGCTTGCAAATAACAAAGCTTTTGTAGCTTGCTTGCTCACGCGATCCTTTTCTCGTTTGAGGCAGTTTCTCCGAGCGGAAACACCGATGATTTTTGCCTGCCCAGCAACGCTCTTGAGTTAGCTGTGATTATCTGTCCCCGCTCAAACCTGGTTTGATATTAATACAAGCTACAACATCGCGTGACATTCGGCTTTGTAGTAAACAAGCCGTTGAACGTCGCACGCGCGCGTGTGCTGCTAGATGTCTAGGAAGCAATTCATTTATACCTTGATTTACGACCCAAAACCTAATGACACGTCCCACTTGAAAATACGTGCCCTGTTTGAATGCAATTTGCATGAGAAATATCCCGGGATTCGTTCCATTTTACGGACAGAGAAGCATTACTTTCAGCGTCAATCGGAACTTCGCTTCCATTCCCCACCCCGGGGGAAGCTTCACGGTTTAAAGAAGCTGTGATGTTGTTTGTAAAATTTTGTCTTAATTGCTTAAATGTGGCTCGTTTCAACACTCCACCTGTAAAAGGCCATGCAAAATCTGTTGAAATGTACAACTTCCGGCGATGAAAAGTTGAACATGAAGTGCACAAATAAACGAAAATTGACTTAGTCATGGCTGAAAAAGATCGTGCTGAAAGGAAAGTTGTTTTTATAGAATCGTTTATAAACTCTTGCCACCGACTGTGAGGTGTTTTTCTAAACAGCCGGGCTGATTGGCTTCAAACACACTTGAAATCGTGTGTCTTGTGTAACTTTCGCGTGATATTTACCTCCATCGCGTGACATTTGACTTCACGTCATAACGACCTCCATATGATCGCGAAGAGGACATTTTCCAATCGCTCTTACTTAGGGATATGCTACGTGCCTCACACTTCAGTAATACCATCCGAGTGAATTGATCTTACGTAATTAAGCTAGTTGATAAAGTTTCCGGTGTTTTTACAAAGTACAAACACAAGTATTAGCTTATGCAGTATTGGTCTATTTTCGTTAATTCGTCAATTCTTTTCGGGGGGGGGGGGGGGGGGGGGCGAGCGTTTCTGTTCTTCCCTTTAGATTCTCGAAGATACTTGGTGTTTGATTTCATCTTCTTTTATCGAATACTTAAAGAGAACGACTACTTCTTCACTGCTGCTTCTAGGTTGCAATCGAACTGAAAGCTTAGTCCACTTCAATTAATTACAGCTCGACCGGGCAATAGGCGTTTTTCACCGGCTCGTGCGCAAAATTAAACAGCTGAAGATTTACTGATGAGGTTATTTTGAGGCAATTTAATGTTAGACGGCGCGACCTGCGTCATACAGCTTCGTTGTCAAACGAAGTTAAGCCATTTTACAAAACATATTAAATCGACGATTTTTTTCCGAAGAGGATTTTTGCAAAGTTGACTTAATTTTCATGGAATAAGTATCTAATAGGGAATTACGCCAATTGAGGCACTTGCACGCTAAGGCTTTCTCGGGCAGTTTTCTATTTTAAGTTCGTACAAGCACTAAAAATTCGTAACGTTTTGGAAACCATCGTCAACTATAAATATACCAGCTCTCCTGGATCTCGAAGCAAAGCCTGGCTTATCCAGAAAGTTCTAAGCAAGCCTCCCGCGAAGTGTAAGTCAATAAACAGGCGAACTCCTTAACCCCAAACTCTAGAGATAACATGAGTGTCAAAAGATGACAAGCCAAAAAAATCCCAAATTCCGTTCTGCAAAATGCTGAAAGCCACACAGCTCCTAAGGAAGCTGCTCTTCCGCAGGTTATGCTGTAATGCTAAACAGTGAAACACACAAATTCGAAAACGCAGATCACTACAATGTTACATGTTACTTTTAAATTAAGAGAGGAGGGCGGTTTAATAGAATACCACAGTTAATGACATGATAAACTACGTCCAACAATAAGGAATTATTTTTAGATCGCGCAATAATAACGAGTTGTTTTGATCTCGCCGGATAAGGATACTCTTTGCTTCTTTTCTTGGTGATTTTTAAAGCAAAATTTTTCTCGGACTGATTTTCAAAGTGTTGCGTGCTTTACGAAGATGTATTTTTGTAAACAGTCAATCCAAGAGGGAATATTGGTAAACAGATGCTATTTGCAGTATAAACAGAACAACAAGCAAAACATATAATAGAATTTTCTAGTGTTTTTGTCTCTCTGATCGATTTGTTTTATTAAAATCCCAGATGTTGAAAAACGTGATTCCGTTATCCTCCGATTTCAATGGCCGATACTGCCATATATACCGCCGACGACGAATGTGGTTTTCTTTTCGTGTAAAAGGCTTTTTTTGTGGTGGCGACAGCTTCAATCGTTTGACCTCGAAAGTCTAAAATCCTTTTTGCACTTGAACTTCAGCGGGATATCTGTCATAGAATTTAATTTGCAGTTTTCCAGTGAAGACCCACGATCGCGAATCACGTGCTTGGCGTTTAAAAAAAATAAATGCGATGAAAGTAGCGTCGATGAATGTTTGAGACGAGCTTCAGAACCGCTTCTCTGAGCAGTGTTTTAACTTAAAGAAAACAACAGAAAAACAAGGAGAAGGAAAACAATAGTTTAAAATGTTATGAACTTTTGAAATAGCTCAGTTAGTTTGATTCATTACCTGTCGAAAAATAATTTAGGAAACGCACAACATTTCTTATTGACACGTTGTCGTAAAGAAAATCGAAAACAACCATTTTTGGTTATGTAGGTGATGGGTTAACAAAACACAGCTTTGAAGGGAATTATGAAATGTCATCCTAACTGTCAAAGTTTTAAAAGTTTAAGCAGAATTTTGCATGTTCGTTTAAATAGTGTTGTATTCACAAGAGGGCATTAAAAGAAAATGCCCTAAAAGGGAAACAGTAGGTCAAGATAATGTTATTCCACATATCAATGGCCATGCAAGATAAATACCGCGTGCGTTTTGCCTATCTTACCACAAAAAATCCTGCTCTAAATCAGTATGCGAAAAATCGAAGAAATGTTTAACGTTTGCGAATGTGAGTGGCATTATTAAGTGTTTTTCTTGGGTAAACCATGTTTTCGATAGTCAAACAATTTTAAGCTTGATCCAGCGTTATCATGAAATAGTCTTTAAGACCATTCTCTGCGGAGATGATTTGCCTGGAATATTCACCCGCGGACTACAAATTGAACCCAAAGCTCTTCCGGTACCCCGGCCCGTAAGCTAGGGGTGTTGCGCCCGGGTCTTGGTCCTCGGTCACCGTTGTTGCTTATTTTAAACCACAATTAACATTAAAGCTTTAATACCCAATTTATTAACAAAATAGCTTCCCCTCGGCCTCACGGCCTGTTCTCTTCTAGCATCGAACGCACCATCAATAATTTCTGTGTAACTGCGTGACTCTGCTCCACCTTACCATGCCGGCGGATATGGGGGGGGGGGGGGGGGGATAGTTTCCCAAGAATCTGTAATGCCGCGTCGGTAGGAAAGTCAACTGACCATCTTGAACACTGAATTACAAAAGGTGACGTTTCGAGCTTTAGCCCATCGTCAGAGCGTATCTGAAGCGCTTTCGCTCGAAACCCTTTCTTGTCTCTTTACGGCGGCGAATTTACCTTTCCAAATCAAACATTCGTTTGCTACCCTGCCCTATACTATCCTACCAATATGATAATACCCAGCCTACTCTACTCTACTCTCCCCGTCTCCCCGTTTCTTCTCTACTCCACTCTATTCGAAAATCTGATTGGCTACTCAGACGCCGGATAAGCATCAGTCCGTCTAATGTCCTAGATTTCGTAAGCGAGTGTTTTTTTTTTTTTTTTTTTTTTTTTTTTTTTGATAAATTGTCAGAACTAAACTGATTGAAGGGACCGACTCTTCCCTGACTACTTTGGTATAGACTGAAACGGGTTTTGACTTCAGTATCGTGAACAAAAAACCAAATCACCGATACTTATAGAGAAATATCTCCCCGTTCTCCAACACCTTGGGTTTACTACCCCCGCACAAGCCTTATGGATGGGTTCACAGTTGCATTGGATTAAATCCTGGCTTGCGTAATTCATTTGTTTCTAACTTTGTACTTTGTCATGGGCTCCTGACTCTTTCCATGAAATCTGACAGAGTTTTATCGTTTTAATAAGAGAAATTTAGCAGTATTTTCCGAAGATGTTATGCATTACTAATTTTCATGGGTGGAATTTGCAAAAAAAAAAAAAATCAAATTTGTATTTTTGGAAGTTCGCGTGACTATTATTGTTTTCACAGATTACATACTCAATAGCACGCCATGCACAATCACGCAATGTGTCAATAAATAGCACTTTCCACAGAGCTGAAAAATGAAAAAGAAATTAAACATAATTGCCGCGATCTTCCTGGAGCAGCTTGTGAATAAGCGCACCTCGTGCGTACTTTCGGTGGCTGACGTAAACTCAATTCACGCGCATTCATTTCAAATTTTCGCGTCCGATAATCTCGAGGGTTTAACAAATATTGGCTGATGCTTGTTTGGTTTTTGGTGACAAGAGTCGGACTTTTGGGCACCGGTCTACTAACAGTGTTTCTGCGCAGCTTTCACGAATTGAGACAACAGCTGGCAGGTTGGACACATGTGACAATAGATCACCAACGCCGAAACCGTCTCTTTTTACTCGCAAAAATTATCCCAAATTGATTGCCCTTTTGCCACTTGAACTTGTTTTGTTTAAGACTTGTGCCGTCATCGTTTCATTGTTTCATCACTCAGTCTTGATGATTATTAACACGTAATTTGTGTCAAAAGGAACCTACACCTCGCTCGCTGCGCGCAAGTCACGATATTGTTTTTATCAGCCCTTCTCGCGAATTATCAACCTGAGAGTCTAGACAAGTTTTTTTTCTTATTTAGCAAGGATGTCTTTCAACAAACGGTATCAAAACCGTTTGATTGCGCATGAAGTAATGCATCGATGGTAGACGATGATTGACAGTCGTTAAATGAAAATCTACAAAGTCAATTTACAGCAACCTTGGGCACTCTGATTGTTTAAACAGATTGCTTGTTAAAATGGTGTCAAAACAACGCACCGACTTGATTCCAGATTTTGATCAAGGCAATAAAGCACCTGATTGAGCCAGTTTCAATCTCAACGCGTTCATTTTAATGTTTGCTATACAGAAAGCCTCAAAAGTAAACATTTAAACAGTTACCTGTCTTCCGGTCCTTCGTTTTGAACACAATATTATTAATTAAGTGTGCTGTACGCTTAATGACTACGTTTGCACTGCTCGCGTGTCGTGTAAGACGCAAATTAAAATGGTGCTCAAAACGCGCCCAGCAATTCTCAAACTTTGCGGGATTTTGTGGATGCGCTGGGCAACCTTGGCGATTTAATAAGCGGTACAGCAAGTCAATAAGATTTGAGACATTTAGAACGACTGGCCGTTGACTTAACCTTCTGGGGGGCAGGCAAAATCAACATGAGCCATTTCCAATGCACGCAATCTGTCTTAACAGCTGCAACTGACAGATGCATCGAAAGGATTTTCACCTTGAAAAAAAAAATTCCCTTTCATGCAGAGTAATATGCTGTTATTTCGCGCCCTTTCAAAATAATTTAATTGCTATCGTAGGGGGAAACCGCAAATCAGTGGGCGATGCGACAAAGCACACAATGACGAACAAACTTTCCAAGGTAGAATATTGACGACTCGTGTGTTAGGCTAAAATGGAGTTTATTTACACTGGTGTATTAATTCCAAAATGACGAACAGCTGTTGGTTCTGGCCTTTGACCAGTAAACGACGCAATGGCTTACAAAGGCATTATATTCTTTCATCAATTATTATTTATAACAGTGGCCTGGGAATTAAAGTTGTCGCGACTCACTAAGAAGTTATTTCTACAGATCTGTGACCGCGATTTAAACGTCTTGCTTACTTATCTGCTAAGCAGACAAATCGGGCTGCAACCTTAGTCCGGTCCGAACACAACTCGACAAATAATCTCTTTGTTGTGAGAGGCGTAAAATCTAGCCAGAAATTAAAAATATTATTATCCGCCCAAAAACGCTCTTAAGAATTTTCTTGGAGACTTTGACGTTTTATAAAAACAAACGGTCTCTTGCCAATTTACTATGTACTTTTTTTCTCTAAGACTTCCGGATTAGGTCATCCTACACTAATTGAATTTCCATGTCTTTTTGTGGGAACGTGAGAAACCCAGGAATGACAGCCATTGTTAGTAGTCTCTTCACGCTTCTCACGCTCTTTGCTTAACAAAAGCTTTTACGCCTTTCGAAAGGATATTCTCATAAAACGAGAAATCGGCCGCAGCTTGTTTGTTCGGGGAGTGTCCGCTCACGAGTTTACAGCTCCTCGCTTGTCTTTTGATTTGGTATATATATTATGCTCTTTGACGTCCAGTTCTTAAAAACTCGGCCTTGTATTCCCTCAACCACTGTTCAACCTCCTTTGGCGCGTAAAACGTAGGCCCCATTGCACCTGCGTATTCCACTTTTTGATTCTTGATTATATACAGTCGGATAGGCAGTCCACCGAACGCCTTGCTTGCGCCGTCTTCCATAGTGTCCACCACAACCGGACAGTTTAATTTTACCGAGCTTAACATGAGGCGCGCGGCCTGGCATCTTTGCTCCAGAGTTTCGTGCTTTGGAATAACGACGTTGTTCTGGAAAGGAATGAATGTTATTCCGTTAACAAGATTTGAACAAGAGACGAAGTATAAATTCAACCTTCCGCATGCCTCTGCGGAAACTGCGTACGCTAGACGGCTGAAGCCTGTAACGGAAGTCTTACAATACTAAACTACAAAAAGGAATTCAAACGATCCAACTCGAACCTTCTTTTCGTTTTGCATCTATTCTGCAGCCTAAAAATGGTAACAGTGATTTTTTTTAACAATCTTCTAGAAATTCTTCCCGCGAGAAAAGCCCAGCGATGAAGCTACAACGGCATTATAGCTATAACTTGAATGGTTACACTTAAGGTTATCATCCAACGCTTGAAACGCATAAACATATTACGTTGCTCAAGATTTTATTTCTGTTAGAGGAGAAAGGTTTTAGGGCTTAGAAGGGATTGTTCTTCTCACCTGGAACGCCCACCCATTGGAGGGATGCGCTTCTTCAATATAGACAGTTAGAAAGTCCGCCACATCACTGAATCGGCGAACAATGGCGAGAAACTCTTGTGTCCTGGCTCTGAAGACAGGGCATGACCAACTGCCGAAGTTGAGAACAAGGGGGCGATTTCCCCTGCAAAAGTTCAGTAAGTGAGGATGTGAACTTCCATCTAACGTGACCACGGAGGGATTCGGTGCGCGATGTCCCATCCTTGCCGACTTTTGCAGGTCGCAGAGAAGCGAAGAACGCACGGCTTGAAACATGTCCCACGTGAAGAGTGAACTCCAGTAGTCCTCGATCGGTAGTTCCAGTGTCGTAACAATTTTCGCTAGCTTGGGTAGGATCCGTTTGCCGCAAGGAACAAAACGTAGGACGCGAAGACACAAAAATGCCAAAAACAACAACACCGTAACCGCACAGTAAGGAAACACAGCTGTGATTTTGCGCAGCATCGTAGCTCGAGTTCAGTTTGCGTCTTGCGAGTTGCGTCTTCCACTCCCGTCTGTGATATGCGCACTCTTGCTAGCAGCTCGGCAAAGTTCGATTTCGACGCAGACCGTGTATTTATACCACTGAGCAGCGAAGGAATTCAAAAAATTTTGTTTTCTGGGAATTTAAACACTTGCGAAAGATGTGACCTTTCACATGGCCCTTTCGTGAGGCTGACAAGCCTGTTTCTCGACTACAAGTGCTGAATAAACATACCGGCATTAACAATCGGACTTGCTCACGGATGCTTTTTCCCAAGTGTCCTGTTCCGTTAAATTGATCTCACGCTATCTTGGGTCACAAGAAAAGCTTATAAGTGACCTGTGAAACGTTTGAACGCGGCGTTTTCTCCGTGTGCGTGAGAGTGTATGATTTTTCGATCGCGCCGTTTCCTTCTATGCGCTTCGTTTCCGAAAGTGACCCCAATTTCATCTAGAAACTTAGGGCATCACGGAATGGTTGTCTCATAACCTAAGCCTCTTTAAATCAAGCACTGCTATCTTATTAAGATATTGGTGCCCGTCCATTCGAGTTGCCGTTGTCATTCTGAAGAGCGCACATGCTCCTGAACAACTTAATCCTGTGTTGGAAATAAACGCATTTAGGACATACTTTAGAAAAATTCGTTTGAAAAATTGAGTTTTCTTCCAACGGGTTGGTGCGCACCTGCTTGCAATTTAACTGTAAAATTGTGTCAATATTATTCAAACAGATTTTGTGGATTAATTTAGCGTTAGTCTTAAACAGTAAAATTTCATGTTCTGAGGTAATCTATTTAACCTTTTCGTCTCAATATTTTTGCACCCTCCGACCGCGGTATGTGGCTTGTTAAAAAAGAGCCCTTGACTCGCTTTACTTTCTGACTGAGTTCCCATTTGTAGCACGAAAGCCTCTTTTCAAATTCCCAGGAGTTAAATGCTCGCCAGGCTTTGAGAGAGTGCAGCTTAAACCTTCCTCTTTTGTAGTCTCAAATCAGGCGACATAGTCTTCTTTAACTTTGAGGTTTGTGGTCAGTTATTTAAATGCAGACTGGTCGGTGAGTAGGTTGTGCATTCCTGTGGGGCTGTTAAAATTTTCAACAGCTTCAGTTTTGTTGAAAGTTGAACCTTGACTTTGTACGACTATTGAAAGATAAGACAGAAGGGATGCTTGAGCATAACTAAGGCGAAGAAAACAAAACAGAAAACTTCCGCGACAACAGGAAGGTTTTAGCGCAGGTTTATATAGCACTTAGTTTTGCAAAACAAAAATGAATCCGCAAACATCAAGTGACAATCACGAGCTAGAAACACGCACGCTTTTTATAAATGAGTTCAATAAGACGCACTGTTATAATCTTATGGAACGATTCCGTGCTTTAAGCACTTCTCAAAACCCAGTGATTGCATGTGCGATTAGTACTAAGTACATTGGCTGAGTCTGATCGCTAACTACGCGTGATGATGAAACGAGACAGTTTAATAGCAGGACGTGAAGACATTCGTGCCATGAGATTTAACTGTTTATCCTATGTACAGATATTTGAAGTGTTGTTATTGAAAATATGGGTGCCAACATCGTGCAGTTGCTAGAGTTATCTTAAAATCATGGCCGAAAAACCCGAGAGTGGGTTCCGGTTTACCGATTTTAAAGGATGTATTGTTCGAGTAAAAATTGGCTCTTACTTTAGCAGTAAAACATGTTCTTCAGATAACCACAGTCGCAATTTTTACAAGTTCTCGAATCTCGTTCTGCTTTACAGATTTCACTTTGGTTCTATTTGTTTAAAAACATGTGGTTTTAAAAAAATGATGATACGTCTTTTTGACGCAGTTTGGTTTTTCAATGTTTTAATAAACTCAGTACAAGCAGATTGTTTTTTCTAGCAAATAGGTTGATATGAGAAATCAAGCAATTCAAAGACTGTAAGGCTGGATGCAGAACATATTTAAAACAATGAACTTTTACGTTAGTTATTTCAAATTAAATAGAATTTGCCTGAGGAGGTTAAATTCAAAGTTCGCGTGACATTGCCAGCGTGTCTTGGTTGTTTATCACTTTTACAAACAGTACAGAATCACGCGATCAGAATGACGCAGCAACTTTAAAGGCGAAAAACACACTATTTGCGCTCACTTAAACTTTGACAACTTTAACACGACAACTTTACCTGGAATAACACAGATTTATTGCAAACAAGATATAAATTATTTAGTGATACAGACAGAAAGAGTCATCGATACGGCTTAACCCTTTTCCTTGTAGGCCAATGCCAAATTAACCGAAAGTTGATAAAGCTTCTAAAATGTAAGCATGAGAAAACACCATTGGCTAATCATTTTTGAGAGCGCCGCTCGAACGTTTCCTGTAATTGAATGGTACTTTTAAGAGCTTTATCAGTCCCAGCAAAGTGGAAACGGTCCGAAAGACATTGAATGACGTGGCCGTAGGAAATGAGAGCAGAGGTTCGATTCAGAGCGTATCAGCCAAAAGGAAGACTCCACCGAGACATAATCAGTGGCGTTTCAGCTTTTAGCAACCCCTATTGATACATATATACAACGGACAATGCATAATTGAAAAGCCTCCGCATTCCGAACTTTTACCTTTCTCTTTAATTGGAAAATTTAAAGAATTTTGGTGTTCCTCAATTGTGATGCGTCATTCCTTCAAAAATGAAAATATTCCTTTTTTCTCGGGAGCTATTTCGCGATGATATTAGTGTTATATAAAAGTTGTTCTCAACCCTCTTACAGTTGCTTTTCAGTTTATATATCTCGCGTATCAATCTAAAGATATATTGATATTTCACTTGATAATATCAAGTGTCTTGTTTTTCAACCAGACACCTTAGCTATAAATCGCCAGCCATGCTTAGATGATTTGATACACGCTATCTTTTTTTTATTTCAACACATTTGTTTACGCTGACTTTCAGGTACACACATTAGATATACACATTTCACCACTTTCCAGCAAATTCACGGTCCTGGAAACTATATTTAAATCTCAGACATGCCGAGAAGTTTTGGATCAGCACAGCTGCATGTCTTGTAGGCCGTAAAATTTACTGCATGTCCAAATTCTACTGAACATGCTCACAAGTATATACTGACGCAAGATCGGATATGAATTGAGTGAATTCACGTCACGAGCTGTTTACAAGTTTTTAAACTGTCCACTTATACCAAGTGCCCATTAAGACTTTTTGTGGTCGCGAAAGCACACCGCCCAGAAAGAACGCTCCCAATATAACGGCGTCTGATGGTCTGCTCGTGTTCGTCCGCGGATGTAAAATGTGATTAAATCGTCTTCAATGCATGTGCTTCTAGAAAAATTTTGACGGCATGTAGCTAGCTATCAGTGCCGGCACTTTTACTCTCAAATGTGAAGCAACAAAAATGAATTTCAATGGTTAACTCGGTTACAGTCTTGTCTTCAATCACTTCTTTGATGCCAGTCATCTAGATCAGTAAATTGCTGTAGTTCAGATCCGCTGCAGTTTTATAGAGAATTCTCTACTTCGAAAAAGGCTCAATGAGCTGGGATAACGCCCAACACTTGCCCCGGTATTTTTGATATGCAGAGCGGCGTATAATAACACCAACACACACGCTTTACAATTGTTTCTTTTATTTGTTCTTTGTTTTCAACAAATTAACTGAATGCCCTTGAGGTTAGAGACGTGATGTACGTCCATTAAAATAGCTGGTAAGTGAACGCGACCACCTAATTTTGCATGACGGTAGCCTGATCTCTTGTTACGGTTGAAAACGTTGGTGCTATGGATACAATGTGTTTTCTACTTTCTAGTTGAAAAACAATATATACATATACATACACATCAACATAACTCCGTGAAAAAATGTACTTACAAAAAATATTTCGTCGATTCATGTACATAGAAAGGTTATGACATTCTCGTTTTCTATTTTACAATGCTCTAACAACAAGCTACTTAATTAAGTTCGAGACCTGCGCGTGTCGCGTTGCACGCGAGTGTCTCGCTCCCGCAGCCACACTACAAGTCCTTTTGAGCTTTCTACTCTTTCAAGTCTAAAGTTGAAAGAAAAAAATCAAATTCAACTTTGAAAAATATCTAATAACAAAGAACCATTAAGCACTTCTCTTACTTAAATGTTCACACGTCTATTCGAAAGTTTCGTACACACTGTATAGCTTAGTAAACAACACGAGGAGAAAGTATTGCTCAGTGGGTTTCACTTCAATGTTCAGTTCTTAGGATTTCATTCACAGGCTCACAGTTGAAGTTAGAACCGTCTTGTACAGCTTCATAATATTTTCAGTACCACAGAGAGTGCTGCAGTCCGGAACGGTAGTTTTCATTTGAATGTTGTTAACTGCGCCTGGTGCCTTAATTTATGGTTCATCTGGGATTAAGGCACGGCGTTGAGGGTCCGTTTTCTGTTCAGTCTATTAGGCCCTGTGCCTGGCATTTCTAAGCAACATTGTTCTGTGACGTTCCAGCCACTCCTTAACTGCATTCGGATTGTAAAACGTTGGTCCGGCTCCCCCAGCGTATTCCACCGTCCCCCCTTTGATGATATACAGTCTCATTGGCATGCCAGCATAGGCTTTGTTAGCCGTGTCGTCCATATTATCCACCACCACGGGACAGTCAAACGCAACGGAGTCAAGCATCATTTGGGCTGCCTTGCATCTTTGCTCCAGCGTTCGATGTTTTGGTATGATGACGTTGTTCTGAAAAGCCAAAGCGAATGAGCAAATGTCAGTTGAGAGACTGGTACATCTTATATTTAAACTGTTCACGCATCTCGAGTCTTTACTCAGTCTTACAGATGGAACAATTTTCAATACCAGCAGTTCTCATATCGGAAAGGTAACAATTTGGGATTTTATCAGCCACAGAGTCAAAAGTTAGAACCACCTTGCACAGCAAAATAAACAGCACCACAGGAAAGTACTACTCATAGTTTTAATTTGGGTGGTCAGGAAACTTTAGGATTTCGTCCAGACTTTCTGGCAGAGGTTAGAACCACCTGCAATAGGTTTATAAATAATGCCACGGGAAGGACCGCTAGGCAGCTGCAATTTAATGATCACGCTCAAGATTTCAAGTGCAGGGTCAATAAAATTTGAACTGCATTGTACAATGACATATATCATCCTCTCTCGACATATATTATTCAAACTTTGAGTTTGTAATTTCCCAGAATGAGCCTTTTTCAGTACTATCAAACTCAACGTTTGAATCAATTTAGCCAATGGGTTTGATTTTTTGCCAAATACTGCATTATACCTCAAGGGGTTTTTCTTAATTGTTTGGAACTATCAACAAGCTCTTTTCATTGAGAGAAAAATGTTCTAAAAAGGCAATTTGAAACGCCATGACAGGAATTTACACCATAGGTGATACAGTAAATGAAATTTTAAAATTCCATAGTTTCAAAGTTCAAGTGAGAGCAAACAAATGATTGAATTGTTTTCCAAAAGGGTTGTCTTTAAGTAAGATTCTTTGTAAGGTTTCATGAGACATTGCTCCATTTAAAGCGATATCTCTGCAAACATATGCGAGTTCGACCGGGCAGACGTCCAGTTAGTTTTCGTTTGGCAAAGAACGAAAAGCAGATGTTTAGTTTCGCGAGGTATGGTAGTGACATGTGGTATGCACCAATAGAATTGCAGCGCTGCTCTCATGTGAATTAAAAATGTTGACAATGTTGCTTCTGTAACCCCCATCAGTGTCCATTCTATGCCAAAAAAAACCTGCGTGGTGGTCTGTCTGAAAATTCCAGTTTAACAACTTCGTTGTTTTCTAAATTTTCGAATTTGGAAGAATAAGGAGCCAATAACGCCCAGTAGGTTTTATTTGACGTCTTGTAATTTATGAGTGTAGCCACAGACTCTTAACTCAAATTTCGGGGTTTTGCAGACATGCAACAATGTTGCCAGCATAACTTGAGGGAAAAAAGGGGACTTTTTCTCTTTCTTCGCAGCAATTTCAAAGTACTTACATGCTAATAAGAACCTATTAACTAGCGATTTTACTGATAAATAGCGCAAGGCGTTGTTAGGGAGTGTTTTTTTCCAGCTCACCTTAAAGGCCCAACCATCGCAAGGATGGGCCTCTTCCACGTAGACTGTCAGAAAATCAGCCACGTCGCTGAATTCTCCTACAATGCTGAGGAATTCTCCAACCCTGGCCCTGAAAACAGGACAGGACCAGCTGCAAAAGTTCACCACCAGCGGACGACTTCCTCTGCAAAAGTCCAAGAGACTGTAACGTGACAGGCCGTCGGCTGCAAATACTTGGGAGTCTGGGGCAAGATTTCCTGCTCGAACAGACTTCTGTAGCTCAAGCAGAAGTTGAGATCGTATCGTGTCAAACATCGGACGCGTGAACAGCGACTGCCAGTAGTCTTCTTGGGAAAGCTTGACAATGGTAATTTTGTTCATCAGCTCAAGAAAAATCCACTGCGGACACGGAAATAGCTGCGCAAGTCGAAAAATTGAAAACGCGAGGAACAGAGCCACGGAACCGGCGTAGTAAATCAACAGCGTTGATATCTTGCTCATTTGCCACAGCATGCTGCTCGGAAAACCTCTGTGTCACGCACGAACTCGACTGAGAGCTGTTCTCTGTGCTGTGTTTGAAGCCCGAATGAGGCCGACAGCGGTTAATCGATGTTTTTGTCCGTGTTCAACAGCGGGGTATGCAAAGAATTTCTTTTGCTGCGTGCTCGTGACCCGCGAAGTCTTACAACTGATTTTTGAAATACCTGTTTCAGAGGCTGCGCCAATGCAAAAGCGGAACCGTTTATCACGCGCTAGCTGTAGTATTCCTATATTTGGTCTTCGCGCATCTGGTATTTAGCGGTACTATTTTACTAACAAACTAAGCACAACTGTTCGCAGCAGTGCTCCACTGCATGCTCTAGACCGAATGACGAATTGATTCGAGAGCTTTTCCTGTGAAGTATTTTTCAATGACCTTCATTTGTTTCTAAAAGCATGTACAGCACGCAACGCATTAAGGCTTTCGTTCGCAGCGCTCTGTCATCTTCGACCTGCCAAGTTTTGTTCAAAAGAAAGTTCAATGCACGTGCACTTCGGAGCAAGGTGCTTTGAAACCATCAGGACTTGCATAATCGGCTTTTAATAGAGATGGTGCAAGACATCCAAGTTAAATTTACGCTCCTTCATGCTGAGTTGGCGGCCGTTTAGTGATGAAATTCTGCCGCAAAGTTTTGCGTGATTTCGAAGTTTGTAAACAAATGTAACTTCAATCACGCGATCATATAACGGACCAGGCACGCGAGCTGTTGCGGACTCGTTTTCGTCAGATTTACTCAACATCCTAAATGTAATTGCTCCTTTTGCATTTGAAACATTGGGGAAAACTAAATATCGCACACCTGGGGAACATAACTGAGTATTTTTGAGTCTTTCCGCTGCAAAATTTCTTCACAGCTTGCCATCTTTTTAGAGCAATTAGCAGCGCGCTCGACTGCACGGAAGACAGGACGTCGGCTGGTGGAGGAAAGTTTAAAAGAAATTTGGCGACGGTTGGGTCTCTTTTTGACATCTTTACCCCCACGGCAAATTGCGTTAGATCATTATGAAGACGCGTGTTTATGCTTCAATAACCAGGACATGTAAAACTTGTTGAAAACGTATCGCAGAACAGTGAGATCTGAAGTGACTAGTCGTTTGATGTTCGCGAGCTTTCCGCGCACGGTTCACGCACAAGGCAAATGTTTACTTTAGTCGTCGCATAGAAGTAGCTCGTTTCGAAAAGCTTACACTATTTTTCTTTCAAGGACAGCGGTTTAGAAACTAGAGAAAAATTTCCAAATTTCACTGAGAAGCACATTGAGTAAAAAACAGACCAGAGGATGACACATTCTTCAATAGCTCTCATGTGATTGGTCATTGTATATAATTTCGTCAACAGACTCAACTGTTAGGAAAACTTGCACGTGCGTTCGAATTGACTACGTAAGTGGCGTTGAGTCAATGAACCTACGTGTTAGATACTGCCTAGTACGTGCGTCTTTGGGAGTAACAAAGTTTATGAACCACATGTTTAAACTGTCACCAAATCGTA
This sequence comes from Pavona decussata, assembly GCF_977016875.1. Lineage (NCBI taxonomy): Eukaryota > Metazoa > Cnidaria > Anthozoa > Scleractinia > Agariciidae > Pavona > Pavona decussata. The sequence continues at coordinate 1,005,906 of NW_028145448.1, read as the reverse complement.
TGATTAATAGCCTTACTCATGTAAATTGCCACTTTTTAGGACTTAAGCTAATGTCGCAACGCTTTATAGAACCATAGTCATGACTTGTTCAAGTTTTGACTCTAAGGACTAATAGAGTTACAGGGGAACGTTGCAAACGATAAAAAGGCTGACACAATGGACGAAATTCCAGACATTTCGTCATTTACTTTGTCAACTGGATTTAACAGGATCTGGCTTTGAAATGGAAGTATAAAATGTTGTTGAAATTAAAGTCATCTCAGAGATTCATAGCTGGCATATTTTCGCCAGTCTGAAGTTACTGGTCTATCCTGATGCCATTTGCGATTAATTTTCTAGAATATTACGAATCTTTGCAATTTTAGGATTGCAATGATAATAAAGTTCGCGTCAAAATTGTGATTTTCAGATTATGTGCTTTACAGTAAAATTGACCATGCATCAACGCTAAGCTGAAACGAAACTAAAATAGAAATCACTGAGGACAAAAAACCGTGGGAATCATAACCTGAAACGACTCCAGTTCATTGCAGTGATTTGGGCAATCTCTGTAGAAAATCCTGAACAGAAATACCAATGACATATTGTATTCAAGTTGTGACTGCCCATGATATTGTGCAGTATTCGCGAAGGATTCTGATGTAATAGTTATACACGGTTCACTAACTGTGGTAATCAATGGCGTGTTTTTCTCACTCGAAAATTCAGTAAAGCAAAGTCATCACTTTAAATTTTGAAGTTGACACAGAAACTTCTAGACACGTCAAGAAGTTTCAATAATGGTACATGAAATTTTTACTGTTTTAGCTTTGGTTCGATTCCGCGCGAAAAGTCTGAAATGCAAGAAAATGGTATTATTGGATCTTAAATAGTTCTTCCGTAGCTGTGCTGATACATTTTATTAGTATGCATGGTCTGATTCTTATTGTGCGGTTTTGAGAGTTTTTGCATTAGTGGATAGTGTCGATAATTATAGCATGGGACAGACTTTTCAAGAGCAGTACTTGAGTAATTGCTTTCGTAACTGCTTTTAGCGTCATTGATAATTATTTCGGCATGATTGAATGTTTTGCTTCGATAGTTCCTCGATTGGCTCTCGAAAATGATGTATTTCCAGTTCGCATTTTATTGTGTTTTGCAGTTAACTTGAGTAATGGCTCAAAACAGATAACACTGTTGCAAATTGTATTAACCAATCAAAAACCTTAAACTAAGCACACGCCGTTTTTAGCCAATCAGAAGCTAAATCAAAACCAATCGTGACGTGCACACGCTCATTTTCCCTCGCGGTGCGTGCGTTTACGTGAGTGCTTAAAAATTAAACAGTGCTCGTAAATCATCTACCATTAAAAATCATGTCTGTAGGCACTACTCGTCGTTATGAGGCATATTGAATCTATAATGAATAATGAATCTAGTCGATAAATTTTGGAACTTGATCTTTCCGGAACAATTCTGTTTTCAGTGCCCATAGAATTGTCATTGTTTTTCGCACGATATGATATGTACTTAAGGACGATGCCTCTTAATACAAAGGCATCTTCTTTTCAGTCGCGCATAGTCATAAACCGCGCAAAAAATGCCGTTGAATTATTAGGCACTGTCTTAAGAAGTCAGACTTTCTCGAACCATCTCGAGATGCGCAGAACTTATGCGCAATAGCAAATGAAGGCACCGCCCTTTAAGCTGTCCTTTTTCATTTGAAATGGGCGTAAATTTGAATTCGACTGCCCAGAACTTATAAGCCATCATCGGTTAAGATATACAACCGGAGAGCATGTTTTGAGAAATTGACTACTGTCATTTGTATGAAGCAAACTCCAATTTAATATTTCTCTTACTTCTTGAACAGCGCTGAGACTAAAAAAGCTCGCGAATTCGCGTTTCCTGCTTCCTTTTACAGAGACAAACATAAAAAGCTTGCTTCGTTCACTATGCAGAATGCATTTGAATTCATTTTTCGTGCTTTATGTCTTTATTACAACAACGTCGAAAATAATTTCAGCGGCAGGAAAAAAAGTCAAGATAAACAAATGGCTTTCTATTTTGCAGAATGTTCGTTGTGGGAGAAATTTTCTGCCTGCAACGCCTCGCCAGTATAAACACATTTAATATGGCAATAACATAGGACATCCATTGTGCTAAAATATTTTTAGAACGATCAAGTTCAAAGTCATCAAAGTTATTTATACATTTTCAAAACGGAAAATATTGTGCAGGCAGGAGTTGATTTGATGGGGTCAGACAACTTGACTGTGGGCTTTTAACAGGAATAATTTGAACTGTGTTAACGGGAAAGCCAGCTGGTAAATGTTTTCAAGCGTGTTGACCCACGTAAAAAAAGTGTTGAAAGCTTAATTTCAGTCCAAAGATTTTTGTGAACCATACTCATTCTACGGCTAGCAACCCAGAGGACATTGATGAAAGCTTTCATTTTCCCCTACTGACTCATACACCCTGGCGCTTACATAAAATAACCCAGTGAATGAGAACAGAGTTATACTGAATTGCAACCACAAATACACGCAGTTATATGCCCGTCTATAAAGGGGTCATAAAATTATCATGCTATTCATAACATGGTGGCCTCTCTTTAAGGGGGGGTTAATATGAATAAACAAATGATGACCAGTGAAATTAGGAAATAACTTCGATCACGCATGTTTTACGAGAGAAATTGCAAGAACTTTGACAAAACGCAAGTGAACGTATCTCCTAATTCCACGTCGAGTATATCATTTGATTACCTTTCAATGTCATGGGTGACAAATGAAGCTCACAATACAGAGTTTTTGACTTGTTTATTGTATCGGGAAACGATGGTATAGCAATTTTGTAATTTCACGTGTGAAATTATCAATTAATGCTGAAATTTCGCGCCAAAATTATGGAGTACTTTGTGAACCATGATATTACAGTTGAAATTGCATGAAGTAAGGTGTTATTTAGGAAAGAAATGAAATACGATTAAAAATTTCGTATACGCCTCCGGTCACCAGTCTGTGTTTTTTTTTATTAATTGTAGCCACAAATCTCCATAAAATCTAGACTTTCTCAATTATTCCAAAGCTCATCAATTCCTCCCAACCGACCTTTTCTCCATTTAAACACCATTAAAAAACCCGAAAGATTAATGTGGCGCCGGTAATGACTAACCTCCTATAACGGAAGGCCATTCAGTCATGATGGGGTCATTTACTACGACTACCCGAATCCTTCGGTTTTTTATTTTCTCTTGTAAATTAGGGATATTGTTATCAAACCTTACTGGAATAACAAAATTTAAATTACAAAGGAAAAAAAAAAAAGAGGACTCTGATAGCTGTAAAGAAAATAGCATCATCGTGAATATCGCGTATTGAGTGCAGCGGTTTTCACTCGCTTTTGCGCGCCTTGAATGAAGGAGATCGAGTTTCGAGTCCTCGCCGCGCGGTGAACCATATTTTTACATAACGTGTAGCATGAAAAATTTGCGGGAGTTCTATTTTGCGGATTGCCCATTTTTTGTGGTTTGCAGGAACAAATTTGCGGTTGGAGATGACTGAAATTTCTGCTCGTAACTGCTGCTCACGCCTCATGGCTCTGAATCCATATTGTTTTTTTTTTTTTTTTTTTTTTTAATATTTGAGCAAACGCCATCAAACTTTGTGACTTTATCTGGGAACAATTTAATGTGGTAGGTCAGTTCCAACGACTTAATAAACTTTGTAAGGACAACTTCTTTAAACAGGAGCAATTTGTAAGATGGATCTTCGACCGTGTAGAAGACTTGACAGATGCAAGGTTGTTCGAATAGTTGGTAATTGGAATAACATTGGACCAAACATTGAATTTGATGTTACCATGGAAACCACTTCTGACACCGTTTTTCAGAGTCTAGTAACAACTATGGTCACTATGAATACAACATTTGACTTATCGAAGTACTAAGAAGATAGGTACCCCAAGAAGCTTCATTTTACTCTTGCTGAGCGACGTACGCGGCGCATGCGCGCAGTTGTCAATGGAATGATAATAGCTAAACCCTAGCTTTCGTGTTTCCTCCTCTTAACCTCCCCCCCCCCCCCCACCGCAAAAAATAATAATAACAACAACATAAAAACGAAACGAGATCACCTACGTTTCGAGGACGTGTTTTCACCACCAAGCAAAACCATGTTAAGGTGATTCCGTTGAATTGCATTGCGCATCCTTGCTGCGCATAATTTTTCGCGTCATTTAGCGCGCGCACGAGCGCGCGCACGCAGAACATTACGGGATTTCCTTGAGGTTAAGCTCGGCAAGAAAATAAATGGTCCTTTTCTTCTAAACGAGCACGGTGACCCCCATTTTTTAATGCATCAATTTAAATGTCATACGGTTGACCACTATATATCGCGATTTAAAGAAAAGTTTAATACTCTACTTTGAGATATTTTTATTTGAATGCTTTAAAAAGCACGTATTTAGGTAGTACTGCTTACGTGCACACGCAGCAAAATCTTTAATTTCTTTCATAATCTTAATTCCAGTTCAATGAAAATAGTTTGTTGTGTAAGATTAAAATAAATTTTGTTGAACTGCTTCGATATTTTAATGCAAGAAATTGATTTTTCTAGAAATGAAAGTTCCTTTTTCTGATTACTAGCGTTCCTAATATAAACCTCGTGGGTCATCTATTTACTATAATAGCCATCCAGGTTGCACAAAAACGAGCACGGTGACCCCCATATTTTATTGCATTTTTGTAATGCTCATAACATAGTCATAAACTGGACCAAGTCTTAGACAATTTTAAATACTCCTTCTTTTTCAGCGGAATCACCTTAAAGTGACGACCGCTATCTCGTTTTCCCGCCAAAATGACACTGGTTCACGCGTGCGCACTCCGTTTCTCTATATTTGAGTTTTCAAAATGTGCAGTCACGTTACCAGGACTCTCGCTCGGCCGAGACAACAAATCTAAAGGTCTCTAATAGTATTCTGAATATTTGTTTTGTTCCAAGTTGGAATTTCGGCGTGTATTGTGGAAACAGTGCGGGAAATTGCATCGTTTGATTTTGTCGTCTGCTCTCGTCAAATTGATACAACTTTTGGATCACTGGATCTGGTCATTCAAAACAACTGAGCTTTTACCAAAATATTTAGATAGCGGTGATTGTCGTAAATCATATTTTCGAGCGAGAATACAACAGAATCACATTACACGTTTGCGAGGTCTACCTAATTACGAAAATACGGACAATTGGTAGAATGAAAGAATCTTTGAAAACCAGAGCTTAGTTTTCAATGCTCACCTACCTTACGCTGACTTCAGACTTCTCCGTTGTGGTAACAAGCATTATGATGAAGCTTCAACAATTCTGACAGTGTGAACATGTACAAAAAAGTAAACGTTTCAGATTTATTAATTACAAAAATAAAATGTTAGTGAAAGTCATGGATAGGAATGAAATATGCTCTTTTTAAAATTCATAACTGGTCTATCCGGCTTTCAATCAATAACATTGCGGTTTGATCATATTTCCCCGCAAGAAAATTTTTGTCGATTGTTATACGTTTTCTTGACATAAGAGGAACTATTTACCACAAAAATATTGTTGCATTAAGGCGGGGGTCTACATGAAAGCCGTTTTCACGCCGTTAAAAATCGGTTAAACCGAAATATTTCGTTCGCGTTCCAAGCAATACAAAAACCCTATGCTCATTACACAAATTAATGTTTTGGTGTATTTTGTAAATTTTTGGGCGATTATTTCTCGAAAGAGTAGTAAAATTAAGAGAAATAAGAAATATTGAAGATTTAGTGAAGTTTTAAAATTAGAATTTGTAGTTAATAATTAACAGACGGATACCAAGTTAGTCCACTAGCAAACTGGGGTGTTCTTGCGTGGGTATCAACTGTCTGTTAGCGTTCCAAAAATCATTTTCTTTCTTCTATCCCTTCCCAACCTCGTTCCCAGGGCCTTTTCCCTAGCTTTGGGAATGAGGTTGATCCCTTCCTTAAACCTCTGAAAATTCCATCCAAATTCATGTGTATCAAGGTTTGGACTGCCAGATATACAAGATGAAAGAAGAAGGCGTGCAGTACAAGAAGACGCGATGCCGTATTCTGACAAGTGGTCACGTGAATGGCGTCGTATAGTATCGAAACAATCGACAATCTCGTCCCCAGGTACCTCTCTTCCTTCCTCAAGGAAGGACCCTGGCGTGGCTGGTCACGTGACTGCACACGGCAAACCTACCCAGATCTCCCACGGTCAGGTACACATTTTCACATTTCCAAATCTGTAGTGGGCTGTTCGCAAGATCCGAACAGAGATTACGAAAGCAACAGAAATGCGAGAATTCGTTGCACTTTCATGCGCTCTGCAAAGTCGCATTTAAATAGAATCTAGTGAATTTCAGACGGCCAAAGAAGCAGAGGTTGATAATTAATTCTACAACTTCTCGGGAAACTTGAATTGGAATAATTTATCTACAGTGGAACTGCTTCCGAAATTGTACCAGAAATATCACTCATTCAAGCTTAAACTGTTGTAATAAGTACATCGTTTGCTCTATAAAATGACATTTTATCCGCCTGAGTTTATCCATAATTCTTGCAGTAGCAGCTTTAACACTTACACCAAAATACACATACATTCTTATCAATAATAAGCTGTTTATTTAAGTTTTATTCGCGAAGCACAATATTGATTTGGTCACTGATTTCCTGTGAGAAAAGACATTGTTTTCGATCATAATCAGGCCCCGGTTGTTCAAAGAGCGGATAACTTTATCCAGTGGATAAGAAGCTATCAAGCGGATAAAATACATTGGTTGGATTACATTTTATCCACTAGATAGAGTAATCCGCTCTTTGAATAAAATCAACCAGGGGAAGCAATCTAAGCTCAATTTTTTTTATTTAAATTCTATTTTAAGTTGAGCAGGGACGTTGGCAATAAAATAACGTAAAAACTAGTGGTAATCACAGTTTATTGGGCTGCGTTCGATTCATTACATAGCACTTTCAATTATACCTGATTATATTCACATGCGACTCTTATCCGTTGCTGTTTTTGAACAATTACATCCTATTGCCAAAACGTCTTGGTGTTCTACTATTCAAAACTGATCTTCTTTCCCATTTCATTCCATTTCGAGCTCCGAAAAGGAAGTAACGGGCGGGGAAAGTCGGGAAGGAATAAATGCTTATTGTCAACCTCATTCCCAGGGCTTTTCCATTGTTTCCCCGACTTTTATTCACCGAAATTTTACCACCTATTTCTTTGCCCCATCCCCCGCGCACCCCCCCCCCCTCCCCCTCAATATCTGCCTCTGGATTTCCCACGATAATACGCATCACGCAATCACTTAAAAACAAAATGAAACGGCCCAACGTTTTTCCCCAGAAAGGCCTGGGGCCTAAAGGAACTTGGAATTAAGTGTTTACACGTCATGGTGCTCTGACCAGTTTTCGTGCGATCGAAAGCGAAGTTTGTGCAAACACTCCTTTTGTTTACCGCTGCAAACACAAGCTTGCAGATTAGGCTGAATTTAAAACGAGAACAAGTCCACGATATACTTGAAAATGTTTTTATTAACAGATTTTACGTTCATTTAATTCAGTTTCAAAAAATACAGCTTTACAATTCTTATTTAACTAAATGAAAAAAAAAAAAACCTTTAAAAAAACAAACAAACTAGCTTTAAATCATCTACAATTTACTACAAGCCGATCAACACATACTATCCACGTATTTCAATGTCCTTCTCCTAAAACTGTTTTCCTTTAGGATGACAAACAAAGGCTAGACAACACAAACAGGGTGTACCAAAACCAACCGTCCAATTCCCAGAAACGATCAACAGTAAATTTTTCCTAACAAAATAAAATGCATTGTCAAGTGATCAACTGAGAGTAAAGCTAAGCCAAAGCAAACGCGGGAATGCTTCGGACACTGAATTGAAAACCATCCTATTGGATACAAAAGTTTTTAGGCAATATTTTCTGTACTTTTCACTGTTCTAAGCATATAAATAGGGACTTTCAGATTTGACTATGAGTACAAGATTGAGTACGAGTACGACTTTTCAAATCTAGTTTCCGTGGTGTACATAACCGCTTGTCACACCAATCTTGTTTCTAGGGTCTTCTTATCTGCTGGTAAACAACGAGAAGGAACAAGAGTTCTGGGGATGTGACTGATTCGAAATTTGAAAGTTGCACTCGCTCTCTGATCTGAAGGTCCCTAATGTAGTCAAGTAATCGCTCGACACCCTTACATTAACAGCTAGCTGTAAACATGCCTTCTATTTCACAAGATCGCGAACCGCGCGGGAGTGAATCACGAGGAAACAAACACGCGCGTGGAGACCCTGTGCAAGAGAATTTGTTTCCCTAGTGCAATCTTCACGACCTTAAAAAATAGAAGGTTATGACCAGTCTAACACCTCGATTAGAGTTGGTTCCATGGAATACGCTGCTCAAACAAGGCCACCAATATAAACAAAACTTTTCGGACACAGGTTTTTTGTCTGCATACAATCTGATGGGTGTTCAAGGTTTTCCCATTGGTCAGGTTGCCATAGCCCAGCGAATAAAAGGTAAAACGGATATCACCAGAAATCGTTGCAGTTCTCTAACTATCTAATAAAGAAGAATGCTATAGAATCTGATCTAAGATGCTTGGGGGCCGTTTCTCGAAAGTCCCGGTAACTTACCGGGAATGTTTTTTTCGCCGATTACACAGTGATTACAGTACAGGCATGGCACTTGGCCAATGTTTTCATAGAATTACAAGATTTTAAGGTTTAGTATTCAAAGCTAACAAAAATTGACTTGTGTTAAGAAACATTTGTCCCCAAAGACACTTATCGGGCCCGAGAAATTACCGGGTCTTTCGAGAAACGGGCCCCTGGTCCTTAAGGAGCCCAGGACAAGGACCCCAACACAAGCGTCAAGTCTGGACTGGTCTTGCATTGTCCCTGAACGGCCTTCTCCAAGGCCCTCACGATCATTTCGTTTCGGTGACGTAACCAAGGCGAACGGCCAGAGCCGCTTTTTTGCTCGTGACCCGAAACGGATTGACCGAGATGAAAGACGGAGAGAGGCCTAGGTATCAGGCAAGACTGGGTCTACATGATGTGATCAGCAACAGAAGAATTTACAACTAGTTTTAGTTATAATAACGAGTTGAATCTCTTACTTTTGTTATGAATGTAAACTCTCGTGCATCCACAGAGTTTCAAATTTCGTAAAGTTTCGTTCTCGTTTTCAGAAGTCAATACTCGAGCTTCCATGTTTAAAGTGCCGTTTTCCTTGAAGCCGTGGTTGATTAAGTCCAAATTAGTTGTACAGCTATTTAAAAGCCGGGCTTATCTTCCTGGATATGCCAAAATGGCTGATTGCTGCCTTAGCAGTTTTAAGCACAGGTTCAAGTCTCGATTCATGGTCCATACTTTTGAGTCTGCGGATAAAATCCTTAAGTGTGTCTAATCGATGAAAACTATTGAGCACTACGGTTTGTGGTAATGTTCATAATGTCGTACGGTGCGATTCCAACTTCTGAGTTTGTGGATAAACATAAAGGGTGACCATTTAAATGAAGCGTACTGAACAGTACTTTCCCGTGGTGCCCACCAATGTCTAAAGCTGTACAGGTGGTTCTAACTGAAAGCTACTGAGCCTACCTAGCTGTGGTCAGTGCTGTTTGTTATGAAGTTCAAGCTCAGTTTTGAGTCTGTGGATAAAATTCGAAAGTATGACCATTCAAATGAAAGCTATCTCCGACAGACAGTATCTCCTGGACTGTTCATTATGTTATGCAGTGCGGTTCTAAATATGGAGTAAAAGGATGAAATTCTGAGGGTGCGACGATTTAAATGAAACCAATTGAGCAGCACTTTCTTCACGCGGAAACTTGTTTAATTATGGCCGGGCCTATTTTCAAAAAGAGATTCCACTGAACTCTATCGGGGTGAAATCCTTTACAGCAGACCAAATCCTTTGGCGTGAGTGATTGCCTTCAACAGCCTTTCTCTCAGTTTTCCCCTGCTCGCGTACTCCGGCAGAAGAAGCACATTAAAACACGTGTGAGCAGTCGGAAGTCTGCAACAACAAAACACAGTCACAGATACAGTTGAACTAATGAATGAGAAACCATTGCAGCTGTGAGCGCAACTTAAGCAGTTGCGACAAGATGATAAAAAAGCCTGGAAGAAAACTTGTTAGGCTTGAACGGAATTCGAACCCGTGTACTACGTCATACCGGCGCAGTATTCTACCAACTGAGCTATCAAGCCAACAGGCCATTTACGAGTTGCTTTAAACCTCATTATGAAAGTGAGGCTAAGTTCAAAGTTTTTATTATGAAAATTAGTTTTCATTCATACGCAAACAAAACTAATTTCCATACGAAAAACTTTCACTTAGCCTCGCTTTCATAATGAGGTTCACAGCAACTCGGAAATGGCTAGCCTCCCACGCAGTCGTTTTTAGGGGACTCGTAATACGAGTCCCCTAAAAACGACTGCGTGGGAGGCTAGGAAATGGCCTACTGGGAGCTGGTCACTTTGTGGAACTCGTGGGAAAGATTGAGTGAAATAATAAAATATCGCACATTTACACTATTCATAAAAGGAAACCCATCAAAATGATGCCAAAACTTTGTCATAAACTCATCAAATAAAGAGATTCGAGTGCTGACTTTTCGAGTGTTAGCCCTTCGTCAGAGCGAATCCTAATCCGAATCCGAACCAGAATCAGAGGGATTAACACTCGAAACATAAGCACTAGAACTTCTTTACGGCGGCCAAATTACGTTATCAACTTTGCTGATAAAACAAACATTCGCTTCTACTCCCCACCGACGCAGCACCACAGTTTCATTAGAAGCTACCCCCCTCGCCCCCCAACCCCATCGCTGAGTATACAGGCTAAGACAGCCACGGACAGTTGTTTTGCTGCTATAGTGGAACCTCGATTTAACAAACCTCCATACAACGAATAACTTGGTATAACGAACGATATTCTCCAGCTCGGACTTTTAAAATGTATGGGACATAACCTCGATATGACAAACCAATTTCCCTAGTCGCCTGACACTTTTAAATCGAGCGAGATTCCACTGTATTGCGGCTCGTCAACAAGGCTTCGCTAACAAACGGGCTCGGGGTGCCCAGAAGAAAACAATTAAGTAATACCATTCTTGTATCAGGCTCAGTAGGGGCTTACCTGTCCGAGTCAGGTCCGTTCTTGGCAATGATGAGTTTGAGCTTGGAAAAGCCACCAACAGGGATTCTGTCGCTTCCAGTTGTGAACATCAACAACTGTTTCTTCTGCTCCATTGTAAAGCTGTGCACCACATCCCAAAACCACCTGGACAAAGATCACACCAGCAGTGTACAATTAGTACGAAAGTTATCAATTTCAGCTTTAATAGCTTTACGAAATGCGTAGCCGTGCATCCGATAGGTAAGCTGTCTACCTGCGGAATTCACTGAGCGATTTGGCAAGCTTAGTCCCTTTTTTCAAATTATTACAGAGTATAACACTACCATATCAAAAACTGCATTTAAGAACATTTGTTTAAAGCTTTGGAAGTGCTAAGTCTGGCATACTGTTCCTGAGTTCGTACAGATTAGGAGCATATTGACGGTTTATAATTTTATAAACATTGTAAAAGATTTGAGTTTGATGTTAAACAGTGTCCACTTTTCCCAACAATTGCAATATTGGAAACTAATCTGTACCTGATCAACGTAGAACCCTCGGTGAGTCCATTGTCGTATTCAGTTGACTTCTCCAGTGCATCAAAGTCAAAATCCTTCAGGGTAAAGAATGATGTACAGTAAGCACAGTTTAGTCATTAAAAGGAACGTTTGAATAAAGACGCCCCGCTCACAACGGTTTACTTTGCTTTTATCACTTAAACTGCACCTTTGGAAGGCAACAAACAAAAGTCTTAACCTCAAACAGAAACCTTTGAATGACGTTTGATCGCAAAGGAACATATCAATGTGCAATCGTGAAGTGAGAAGCCTTTGAACAAATGAAATTCATTGCAGTTTATCTAACACAAACGTTCAACACAACTTGAATAAAAGAACTCTACCGACTCAACGTTATAACTCCATTTGAGGAAACAAATCAGTCTTTCTGAGGATACTTTGAAGACAATTTATTGCAAACTGATGCTTGGTGATTTTCCAGGTTATGCGACCCGCATCTCTGGATACGCGAATCAAAGATTTTTACTCACGTCTCGAGAAACAAGACCGGTTGTTAGGGAGCTTTAGCAACGACGACAGCGACGGCAGCGAAAACGTCACTATTAAAATGAATTACGCTTTTTCAAACGTCGACGCGATCATTCCAACTCGCATCAGTAAAAAATATCAAATGTAGGTGAAATTTCCTAAAGTTGAATTCTTCAAGACCGCACCCAAGTTTAGAAAGAGAAAGAACAATTCCTCGTCGTGTGTCTACGTCCTCCATAAAACGTCCCATCAAAAGATTTCACGTCCTAGTCGTGCAGTGACGGCAAAGAAATATACCAAAAAGTGTACTGCACGTGCAGAGTTGTTGTTTTGGTTATTAAGTGTATTGCTTTTTTGACGTTCTCGTTGCCGTCGCCGACGTCGTAGCTAGAATTCCACACTTTCTTCTGAACGCCGCTTCATTTCACTATCGAGCCGATATTTTATATCTTCACACTGGTATTTCCAGTAAGTGCCTTCAAAACTAGTCACATAATATCAATGATGAAGAACACACCGCACCTGGCAACCTGACACCAGCAGCTCCACCTCATCTGGACGGAAGAATGTTTTGAGAGGTGATTCCTTTACAACCATGTCAAAACCACGCCTGAATGCATTGAACTGTCAACACAAGTGTTTATTGACACATGTATAAGTAACGTTTAAAAAAGTTTCAGTTAACAAGATGGTGCTAGTATTGAAATTCCTAATACATCCACCAATATCGCTTGGCGCGTGTAGGCCGATACCGATCCCAGATACTCGATATCCTTGCGACAAAAATCGGCTGTTTCGATTCTTACCATACTACTCACGTGACGGCTCACTTGAATACTTGAAGGCTGTTTTAGAGCCGAAAACCAACACTTTTTTCCTTTTATGTATGTGCTGTTGCACTGAGCTTGAAGGAAGTATCTCCTTGCTCGAATTTAACTCTGCCTAAATGACATTTAACCAAAATCAAGTTGCCCCACATCGTTTCTCTTCACGCAAGTAAATGTATATGGGTACTTGGAGGAGGAAGGGGCAAAACTCCTAGCCGAAACATTTAGTGGTTTTGTTTCAGGGGTTCAAACGATCGTGTTTGTGCACGTTTGTTGGTGGATTTCTGGACAATTTGCAAGTTTCTTTTTTCATGGTCTAATGATTTACCTCAGAACAGCTGCTAATCATGTTGACGATCTCAAATTCAATCATGAATATTTTACACTTCGGAGCAAAGAATTAAGTTTGGGTTATAATTTCACCATTGCCAAAAGTGAGTTATAACAACCCTCAGAACGAGTACATATATTAAGCAGTTGAAGCAGTGACCTTCTCGCCTTCCCAGTTTGCTTGATGCTTTGAGATTGTTTACTGAATTCTGGTAGAACAATATGAGCCGCCCGATGCTCTCGGCGTTACATCTGCAAACTTTCAGTTGCAACATAATTTGTCGAGTCGAAAAGACTATAATTTGCGTCTTCCCTGGAAAAATATCAAAGTCCGCCCATAATTCATCAATCTCGGTCATTTAGCGGACAGGCTGACAGTTTGCGCAAACGATTTACAAGGAAACCTTATGTTACACAGTGAAAAGTGGTTGTAACCGAATTTACCCAGTTTAATAGGCCTGTAAACAACGAGGAACGTAAATTAATAAAAAAAAATAAAAAGGAAAGAGCACAAAATGTGCCCCCTCGGAGTTCAAATTCAGGCCTACGCGAAAGGATTATCGCATATCCACTACACTAGTTAAATTACCAATACGTGATCACTTCTAAAAATATTTTTACTTATTTATAGTTAAGTAACAGATACAGATGAACATCTGGCAAACCAAAGTAAACAACCAGAATCGTGCCTTGAACACAAGGTCCGCTCACGCGACCCTAACAACGGGAGGTCTGCTCACAACATTCACAGATGTTATAGGGGAAATGAACCTCATGTGTAAGGAGGGAATCCGGTTGTTTCGCCCGAAATACGACTCGCCCGAACTCACGTCGATTCGCCCGATGTTAGTGGGAAACTTAAATTGGAAAAAAAAGCTTCCAGCTTGTCGGTACTGAATGGTGACTACTTCCTTAGAGCTTTCCGCTGTTTGCAATAAATCTGTTGAACTCGGCTTTGGTAAAAAGCGGAAACTTTTCCAAGCGATTTCACCAGCGACTATCAGGAAGCTGAGTTTGTTCGGACGAAACAACAGAACTCGAGGCGATTGCAGAACTTGTTGTAATGTTTTCGCCGACCGCAGCAGCACGTTGCTTAGCAAGTTTTCGTTTCGTATAGAGTAAATTTGGATACGGATCAACAAGAAAACGATCCTTTCCTTGACTGATGTATTCTTCAACCATTAGCATGTTGTATTTCGTCGGGCAAATCGACGTACGTTCGGGCGAAACAACCGCAATTCCACCTAAGGAGACATCTGCTCGTAGGTTAATACTGAGCACACCCATCAGTGCACTGCAAAATAACAGTACTGTTGGATTGAGAAGAAAGCCATCTTTGCAGTTTGAAAAAAGTTCTCTTCAACAGCACTAGAATCCATGACCCGGCGTTGTGGTACAGGTGCAAACGTTCTCACCATTGAGCTGTAAGATATTGCTATTGATAAATATAATTTACTTTTCTTACCTGTCTCTCAACGGACTTGTTAAGAATGAAGTCAGCATAAAGCTCAACAAATTCCTGAAAATTACAAAGCGTTGAGAAAAGTTAAAAAAAAAAAAAAAGAAAAAAGAAAAATACTAATTGTGTCCCAAGGTCTAGGCAACATACATGTATAACATTGTGCAGCCCAAGGTCGACAAACAAACAGCCGGAATAAACACAAGAGGATCGACGGACATGCAGCTTGACCAACAGTTTTCACTGCAATTGCAATGCCCATTGAAATCAACAATGACCTTTCCACAATAGAAAAAACAATAGGCTAGCTCATACATACTAATGACACATACGCGTATGAGTATATGTCAATACTAGTATGCGTATATACGAATACGCATATTACACGCGTTTTACGCGTATGTTTTGGTTCGCTTATCTCTGAGCTGCACTGTATAACATGTATGTGCAGCCCAAGGGTGGAGTCAGGAATTTTGACAAGCGAGTACCAAACATTACCTTTCACATGGACACAAAAGAAAATATAATTCCTAGTAGACCTGCACCTTAAAACATTTGAAGTGCCAAGTTGGTTTCTAAGTTAAAATAACTACTTCAGACATATTGTTGAAGAGATCTCTGAAACAACATTTTGTTTTCTGACCTGCATTTGGCGATAGGAACTGTGCAAATTTTGTCAATGTCAGTTTATATAAAGAACATGATGTAGATGTACAGTGTACTGTATTAATGGAAGGCAAGTCCTGCCAAATCTGGTATTCATTCACCTGACATTAGGTGTCAGAAGCAAAGAGTCACCACTAAGCCTCAGCAAATTTAAAACAGCTGATAAAATTAGGTCGAGACAGCGGTTAAGAACTACCAACAGTCTTTTTGGACATTTTGTCACATGACTCACACCAACTCACGTGACATAAACTAACTTCTCACTTACTTGAAAAAGATTCTGCGAAGGAATTGAAAGTTTGTAATGCTCTAAAGGTTTAGATACTGAAAGCTAATATTGTTTTCCTAGGTCTAGGTCCTAGGTCTTTTTTCTTTAGTATTTTTTTTCTGTAGTATGTTTTTTCTTTTGATTATTTAAAACATAGTCAGCTAAAAGGTCAGATTTGAAAGATGGGACAAGTTCATACAGGTATACTGTGTATCTGTCACTACAGGCTCTGCAGATGCTGCACCTAACAAATGTTTCTTTGGCCCATCATACAACAAAGACCCATCAGGACAAAATACTGTACCCAAACCATTGTTAACTTAAAAGCATACATATACAATGAACTTAAATGTTTACACTGCACTTTACCCCTCAGAGCACCAAAGAACACTCTAGGAACTTGTTTCAATGGAGTCCATGCATTCTGGGTCAAATTGGAATTTGGAAGTGTTGGTTTTTGTGGAGGGAGAAAAACCAGAAAACCTGGAGAAAAACCCTTGGAGCAGGGACGAGAACCAACAACAAACTTCATTTTATGAGATGCTCAACTTGTGGAATGAATTAACTCTTTCAGAAATAAAACGAGTTTGGCATCAAATGACTAGTTTTTTCTTACCTTTCTGTTGTCATTGGTAACAGCAATATTTGCTCCATTGTCCTTCAGTTCCTTGGTGACTGATGACCCAAACATGTCTGTGTACCCAATGGTGAAGGTGCACATCAACTCACTCTCCACATCGCCCTCGTAATCCAGAAGATCTTGAAGACTGGCTGCAAGGACCTTCAAAAAGACCAAGAAGCATAATGTTACAGTGAAGCATTTATTTGACTGTCCGAGAGGAAAGGGCTGGCCAGTAACTTGGGGGGTGGGGGGGGGGGAGTAGTAGTAAGGTAGAAAGTAGTTTCTTGACCAAAATAATGAGGAGTGAAATGTACCAATCACAGCCTACCATCATGATATGAAATATTGGTGATCTACGTAACTAGTCATGTTATCACCTGATAGAGACTAGCAGTAAGCAGTCAAAATGTCGCAACCTATATCAAGTGAGTACATACTGAGACAAAATAAAAACTACTTTATGAAAAAAGTCCCATGGGATACAATAAGAAGGCCTGCATTGGATTTTTGCACACTATTCTCACAGTTTAGTCATATCAGTTGTTTATAATAATGATAATTAATAATAATAATTTTATTAACTTATATTGCGCAAGTATCAATATAAATTTTCAATTGCGCATTACAATATGATCATGCAACAAAAATAAAAAAAAAAAAAATATATATATATATATATAAAAATACAAATATAAATTCAAATTTAAATATATAAATGCTATAAAAAGGCTTGTCTAAAAAGATAAGAAAGATAAGTCTTGATTGCCGATTTGAAGTTGTTCATTGAATTAAGGTCCCTGATCTCAGTAGGCAGTTAACTTAAGCAATGGCATGACTGCATGTATAACACATGTAATTTCATTCGTATATGTTGTGGTTTAATTTTTTTTTTTTGGTTTAAAATTTTTCAAA
The DNA here is from genome assembly GCF_977016875.1 of Pavona decussata. Classification (NCBI taxonomy): domain Eukaryota; kingdom Metazoa; phylum Cnidaria; class Anthozoa; order Scleractinia; family Agariciidae; genus Pavona; species Pavona decussata. Next base: position 988,597 of record NW_028145448.1, on the reverse strand, counting down.
CCGGTATAATTTTCATTTTCCTTTGTGCACTATTCATTACCATAATCTGAGACAGATGGAAATAAAAATCAAACTGGTTTGAAAATTTTTAAACCAAACAAATTTTATGCCTCAACATATACGAGGTCCGGACGGTTGAGGGTTATCAATCCTACATAATAACTACAATAGCTTGTAATTGAAGGGCTGAAAGCAAAACTATTGTATGTGACGATTTAGTCTTGAAATTTCAAATTGCTGAAAATTGGCTGAATTTTGGGATGTGGATATCATTTTAGTTAAAAACATTGCTCTGTATTTTTTTCGCTGGTTTTCGCTTCGTTTTTGAGTCCTCACGCCAAAATTCAGCCAATTCTGAGCAATTTGAAATTTCAAGACTAAATCGTCACATACAATAGTTTTGCTTTCAGCCCTTCAATATTTATTGTAAGCCTAGTAACTGTACTTTTGTAAATAATTCTTGCAGTTTAGTCTTTTTCTTTATCTTTATTTATTTTCATCATTAAGTGTACATTTTTTGTACAACATACTTTCCTTTTCATACTTGCATTGTACCTAGCTTCTTTTTGTTTATTGTCAATAAAGTGTTATTAAAAAAAAAAAATTACCAAGTGTGAATCCTTGAGGTCTTCAAATGTTCCCTTTTTGCCAAACAGCTTCCTGTACACAACCATAGGAAAATGCACGTCAAGAATGACATTGTTGTAGATAGCCAAGCCGAGCACCAACCCAATCAGGAAAAACTGGCCATCTGTCTCAAACGACGTCGGATTGAACCAGCAGTAATGAGTGGCCTCATCACATGTGAACATACCTACAAGAGAATTCATACATCAAGGAGTTTTTCGGTGCATTTGGAAGATGTTTAAGACCTGGTTTATATGTGACATATAGGTGGTTTGCAACCAAACCCTAGAGATCCAAAACACAATGGTGTGGCAGCCATGCTGGATGACAGAACCTTTTGTTTTTTCATCCAACATAGCTGCCATGTCATTGTCTTTTTGGATCTCCAGGGATTGGTTGCAAACCACTTTTTAGGAACTTAAGCAGAGGGATTTGTGAGCCAGAGATGGCAACCAAAAGTTAAATGAAACATGTATACGAGCTGCGCATGAAAGGCTATATAGAAGAAAAGATTCTTGAAAAAAAAACCTGAACTCGAACGGGATTTGAACCCATGACCTCTGCAACGCTGGTGCAATGAGCACTCTACCAACTGAACTGCCAAGCCAACTGAGAGCTAACAACATACATACATGTAGACCTGTAGGAGTGTATTAATGGATGTAATTCGAATGGCAAAGCTATGCACATATATGTATTTACCATAGTCTGGGTTGAATATTTCCTCAACGACCAGTTGAAAAAACTCCTTGGACACACCACCTTCGTCAATTCCCTGTTCTCCTTCAAACTCGACGTACAACTGTTTCTTGAGGTCCGATGGATTGTCTTCAGAAGTCAATTCAAGCTGGTTACACAACAAAAATCAATTCGATACAATGCCACATCAAATACAATTAAACTTCTACAAACGAGTAATAATCAAAGATTAGGGAGTGTGTTCAATGATCTGGACCCCAGGCTCTCTCTCCTTTGCCAAGTTGGTGATGATGTCATCAGTCCCTGCAAAATCTGCGGGGGATGCCAGATACATGTCCCAAGATCCATTCATCAGTCAATGTTGTCCCATACAATCTCAACTCCATTCTGTATTAGGAGTGAGGTCTTTCTACAGTATGTCAAACGTAAAAATTACGTCCAGACATTTCTTTTATATTTTGTGCCGGGTGTTAGACAGTTATTGAGATACCACATTGTTTATTGACGTTTATAAATTTAAATCTCAAGTATAATCCTGATGACTTCTTGAAGTGCCAGCTTTTATGGATATTCTGCTTAAAAATAAAGGGAATGAAAAAGGGGCATTAAGGCATTTTTTGCCTTAAAATCAAAATTGCTCCAAATCAGCTCCATTTTGGCACAGAAGGAAACTTAGTGGCATAATTGTTTAATTTTTGAGCAACCTGTTTGGCAAACAGACAGCGGTGTATTAAGGACAAAATCTCATACTTAAATTTTGACCTGGAGGTTACACTATTTTTAAGATTATACTAGTGAGCAGCATGTCTGGGAACTCTTATTTTCTCCTACTTGTTTCATGTGACTAACGCACACTTCATCAGGGAGTTTTACAATACAACGTAAGTGACCTGTATATACACCTACATGTACATAAGACTAAAATAAATTTTACATTACGTAAAACTGCACCTATGGAAGCGGATTTACATGTACACTGTAGGAAACAGGCCAAAAGGTGGGCAAGGTGTGACATATTTTGTGGGTCACATAATTTTGGGGCCTACAGTTTGCCCACCTTTTCAGGTGTGCGCTAGTCACATGAAACACGTAGGAGGAAATAAATCGTTTTTACAACTCTAGGAGTTCACAGACGTGCTGCTCACTTGTTTAATCTTAAAAATTAAAACCTAAAAACAAATTTTGACCTGGAGGTTTACACTATAAACTAATTTAAAAGAAGAAACTAACTGCTTTTCCTCGAATCACTTACAAGAGCAATTCACATCAAAGAGGAGTTGATGCTTGGATGATTTGTTTTATGCTAAAATATCGGACAATAACACACATTATGTTGTCTCAGTTGAGTAGCTTTGGTCTTTAGAAAAAACTAGAATTAGCTAATTATTCTTAAATAAGCCGCTCTTCAAGTAAAAAACTAAAATTTAATGTGGGACTGTTTTTACATGATATCAAGACTGTATGCCAAAATACATGTACATGTACATGTATACTTTAGAGCTGACCTGAAACAATTCCAATTTCACAAACAAAAAATGCACATACACTCCTCTTGCTCCTGAAACTCTTCAGCTGCCAAATCTTTCAGAGTGTTGCTACTTTTGGGGTCATAACCTGGTAGCAATAATTTATACAAAATGTACTCACACTAACAAGGGCGTCTTCAATGATGTGATCCCTCCTGACCTTGAGTCTGAGATAAGGCGTTCCCTGCTGGCCTCGCAAGTAACTGTACAGTAACGTCAGCCGTCTCTCACTGTACATGCGTACTCGATTGTCATAAAACAAACCCAAGCTCTTTGTAGCAGTGGAAAGGATAAAGTTGTACTTCAGAAATGAAAACAACTTACTCTGTGACTTGCCCTGTGATTCATCCCTAAAGTGTGTGAAGTCGCGATCCACCTCAATTTGATCATTCAGTGGATCATTAATAAATTCTTCAAACTTAACTAGCGGTTTACGGCAATCCAGGACGTCAACTTTCAACTCTTTGAGAAGAGGATCCTTGTGATCGTCAGATGCCAAAGAGGCATCTGGGCAGTCCTCCAATCCTTCATCGAAAATTCCTCCCAAAATACTAGCATAATACAACAGTTTCATCACCTTGGTAGCTGCCACAATTGCTTCATCCTCCTGCACTGGAGAATCACGCGTAGCACTTGGTCCGGTTAAAACTTGGTACGTTATCAGTTGCTGAAGTGTTTCCACCATCCGCCGGATCTCCTGACTTGAAAACTGGGCCCATATGTGGGCTAACGTAGCTTGGAGATTAACTGGTAGTAACGCAATGGCCTTGAGAAAACCAGGCAAAGCTTGGTCTAAATATTCTGGGCTCTGCAGCATTGTGTTCTCCATTATAATCACAAATTGGTTCAAGAAGTTGGGATCGCTGCTCGGTGACTTGTATCTGAGTTCCATTTCAAGAGTCGGCGCTAATGCAGCTAGGGAGTTTATTAAAGAGTTCTCAACTGATGAATCACCGGTCTTGAACAGTGCTGAATATGAACAGCGCACAGCTTCAATGTCAACGTTAGTAAGATTGTTGGGTGACCTGGAGGATTTGTCTAACAAGAAACTTTTGTTCAGTGATTCAGAACTTGAAAACACATCACCTATGCTGTGGACAAGTTTCTTGAAGTTTCCTTCTTCCTTGCAAGAGTTCAGGTTTGACAGTAACGACTTTTCTGTGAAATATGGGACTTCCTTGGTTGGAACTACAAAGGAGAGACAACAACGCCCATTAATTAACAAGGGACCAAAGCAGTAAGACTTAAACGTTTATAGTTTACAAACTGGGCTGATGGTTTAACATGTGTACACAAAAAGAAACTCAACAAAAAGTTCACAACTTTAGGAGCTCAATAATCATTGTTAGTGACTTCTAACAATCCTTATTTAGTTCATTTTCTCCATATTAAACATGTACACTGTACTTACAAGGGCCCACACTGTTGGTTGCAAGTTTGAGCATGTTATAAATTAAACTAAATCATCACAGAGAGTTCAAAACTCAAGCCTATCTGTAGTACTACCTTTGTGATTCCCTTCTTGCAAAGGTTCACAGAGACGAGCTTTCTTCATGAATAACTGTAAAGCTAGTGCAGCAGCGTCATCATTTGAGGTCTTCTTTCTTCCACTTGATGCACAGTACTCGTTGTTACATCCCTCCAAGCCACAGCCATCTGTCAGCTGGAAAAAGTAGTTCTTGATCATCTGTTCAGCTGCTCGCTTCCTGCATTTTTTATCGACAATAAAGAACAGGTGAGTTTTGAGACAATGTGAAAGGTGAGTTTCTCATCTGGTATAGGTAGGCAGCCTAACAGAAAATAAAGACCATCACAGTTATTTATACAACTTAAACAGTTGCCAAAAGAGAACATGAAAAAAATTCAGGCTTGAACGAGAATCGAACCTGTGACCTCTGCAATGTCGGTGCAGTGCTCTACAACTGAGCTATCAGGCCAACTGGGAGCCGGTCACTGAAAATATTCTATTGAATTGTTTTGGTTTAGAATAGGGAATGTTGCAGAGTCCCATAGTTTGGTCCAAAATAGGATAAGGGTTTGAGAAATAGGCAGCAGACAAACCATCACCCAAAATTCTAAAGGCCGATTTAGATGCAGGGTTTTTGTTAGAGCAGGGACACAGGGACCATTACTTGCCTATTATATACTTCATCCCGGCTATTTTTACACTGTATACAATAAAGAGCAAATCTACCATGTGGACCCTGCTAAGTTAAATTTGGTCTCTCCTAATCAAATACTTAACAAAAACCCTGAGATGGTACAACTTTTGCTTACGACTGTCGCATGCGACTTCTAGAGTGTGTGCTGCTCGCATCATGCAAAAACTCGCACACAACTCTTGTCATTCAGCATTGCCTATACCTAGATTGTTGTAGGATATCCTACGACGTACATGACACTCGTACGCAACTTGTAGGTTTGATTTACACGAAACCATTTGAGTCGTAGGCCTGTCATAAGCTTGTCGTATTGGACACAGTCGTACCATGTAAATCTCCCTTGAGGCATTCACTGGATATGACACAATTTGGAAACTACATGTAGATGGTAGAACATTACACATGTTGTAATGCACCTATCAATGTAAGCCATAGGGGGAGTGGCCAGGGAAAAGCAGGGCATTTGAACTAAGCTGAGATTTTTTTGTTCAAATGCCCTGCTGCAAGCCATTATTGCGAGCATGGTCAAAAGAATCACTTCAGGTCTTTGAAAGTTTGTTAGAACGTCAACTAAAATAGTCAAAAGTGCCTCTTATAGGCAAATAACTACTTTCAAATCCCCTGCCTTGCCCATTCTTCCCCCAACCTCCACTTAATTCATAACAGACGGGGATATGAAATACATCTCTACAAGGCAGTGCCAAAAACAATCAAAGCCTAAAATTCTATGCGTGTGGCTTTCAGAAAAAAATATTAACCTTTACTTGGCTTTAAAACATGCATGGATACTTGCTCGAGCTTTGCACCTGCAAACATGTCAGCTGCTTGGGAAAGATTACGTCTGCAGGGAAATAACTGTGCATGTTTTCGCGCCAAACAAAGGCTATTGTTTACAAACACAAAAAATGCCATCTATTTCTGAAATGTACAAATTTCGAGTTCCTCATTCCAATTTTTCATGTGCAGGTCAAATGGTGCCTTTGTCATTTTATTTCAACATTTTAGTCGAACCATCACAGCTACAAAACTGCAAAACAAAGTAAACACTTGAAATGCGAGCGTGAAGCGTTCAAAGCAAAATTTTTGAAAATCAATGAATTGAACGTCCCTGTTGCCAAGACGATACTATTGCCACGAGAAAGTTGCATGTAAAAATACGCTCGGGATCTAATTAATTTATGGAAGAAAAGAATAAGTTTAAGATAATTTTCCTTTAGCGCGTCCTAGAATTTACAACGCGACGAATGCTCGACGCAGAGGTATTTTTAATCTCACAGAGGGCAGCAAAAGACCTCAAATTGGAAGCCTGTTATGTGATGCACGCAAAGCAGGAAAACTTACATTTCTGAATGATCTTCGCCATCAGAATCTTGGCTGCAATTCCTTCAGGATAAAACCACACAATGATAAGCACCACAGTAAACCAAAAACACCCAAAAATTACAATTATAATAGACAAAAAACGCGAGCATACGACCGGCAGAACACTGCCCTATTTTGAACGCACGCTCTGCCATATCTTCCAAAGCTTACCTAGACTTGTTATGGCCTCCCTTACCGTCGGCTGGCCAATTGTGTTTGGTCGACATAAAGATGATTTTGCGGTGAAGTAAACGATTATTCGCTTGACAACGCGAAGGATTTCAAAACTTAATTTTTCTCGGAAGCTCCATCATGGAATCATGTGTGCTCCATGACTCAACTATAATGGAACTCTGGGAAGTCATAGCCCACAGGTATCCCATTCAAGAGAATCACTGATGGCTACCTACAGTAGCAAGCTAGCACGCACAAAAAAATTGTCTAAATCTTGAGATGGGCTTTGTATAGAAATCCCTCCATTTAGGTGTTAAGGTTAACTCGTGGATGCTCTCAAACAGTGATGCTGTTATCTCAGGGAATGTGTTTCGTTATAAGGTTGATCTGAAATGTCGTCGACATTTTATCGTTGTGGCCGACAGGTTCGACGTCCGTTCGAGAGAACTCGGATTTCCTTTTTCTGAGTATGCCTGTGTCATTCACTGAATAATACATCATTCTCAAAGTTGTTATAGTCATTCAAATAAGAACGAGAGCTATCTCCGTTTGGTCTTCAATGACTTTCACAACACTTACGACAAATTATTGGATCGCATTAATCAGCCCTGTTTACAAGACCGCAGAATGTATGATACGCTGACTTTTACTTACTGAGCACTTAATGGTAACATCCCTGTGTATATTAAGAATCTACTTAATGAAAGAGGCACTACCCACAACCTACGTGGCCAACATCTTCTCCATGTCCCCAGGGTTAATACTACAAATTTATGGATTACACTCTTTCCGTTATTCAGCTTGTAAACTTTGGAACTCGTTACCAAACTCACTCAGAACCGCTCCTACGACCAATGCTTTAAACTAGCAGTGAACCAAATCGAATGTAGCCTGCGAAGACAGCCGCCTCTCATTCGCTTGCGAAACGCACGTAGTAGTGGGAGCGAATCAGAATGAGAGGCGGCTGTATTCGCAGGCTAAATCGAATTTAATCGTGATCGTTGTTCTTTTTGTAATTTAGCCTAAAAATTTTTATATCTTATATTTGTACATTATCGTTTAGTCTTACTTTTATCTTTTATATCTTCGAAGATATTAGCATAATTGTTTGCTATCTGTAATTCCAAGTTAAATAAAGGTTTTTTACTTTTTTTTATGCAATTATGTCGATGGATTTCGAAAGCACAATTCGGGGAATTCCCAAAAGAGGGAATAAACCGTAGTCACCGTAAAAAAATATCGCGAAAAAGTAAGTCACAAACGAAAAAAAGGGGAAATGTTTGGGAAGTGAGCTGATGAAAAATTAAGAAATTAAACTGTCTCCAAAAAGGTGAAAAAATAACAATGATAAAAAACACACTAGGGAATATATCCCAAGACATGAAAATCTTGCGAAATCAAAATACAATAGACCCTTCTCCAAAATGGCGGCCGAAAATTCAAATAAGTTAAAATTAAAAACGTATACCAGCACAGAAACAGCACTTTTACTTTAGTAACCCTGCAAAGTTCAGCATATCAGGTGTAATATCGGCTGAGAAAATGTAAGTTGAAAAATGAAAAATTTACAGACGTTTGTATGACTGGGGGTATGACATACCCCATGCAGTCATACAAACCGTCTGTAAATTTGTCAAATTTCATCTTACATTTCCTAAGCTGACATAACACCTAATATGCTGAAACTTTGGAAAGTAACTAAAGTAAAGGTGCCCTTTTCACCGCTGGTGTCAGTTTTTCATTCGGTTCAATTTTAACTCATTCAAATCTGTTGCCGCCATTTTGGGGAAAGGTCGATTCTTCCGGCGGATGTACTAAGGCTACACTTTTTGAGTGCATGACCTGTGACTTCCACTCGGAGAGACTGGGAATGAAAATGACCAATCTCGTACCCAGAGTCCTCAGGCTTTTTGGTCAGCGGGGCGGCGCCAGGAGAGACTCTGGGATAATGGAATTTCTTATCCCAGAAAACGTGGGATTCCGGTCTTTGTGCGCATGCTTAAGATTAAAGCGGAAGTCAAATGCCCCAAAATGGCAGCCGCGTTACTGTAATTGAGTCTGAAGGTTTTATCGGGCCTTGAAAGTGTTCGAGAAAGCCAAAATTGATTCTACACGCGATCAAAAGGAACTGGATTTTTTCCCGTAAGAGCGAATCAAAGCAACTGGATTTTTTTTCACGTAAGAGCGAGCGAAAGGTGGACTTAATTCGACGTTGCTACAACAGACAAGTAACATATTTCTTTATTACTGTTTATACTTACAAATAAAAAGGAACCATCACTTCTTCTCTCACAGAACTGAGCAGCTGACTGTGTATTAAATTTATGTTCAAATTATCTTCTCCCTTTCCCTTAACAGTTTATTTCCAAATGGGATTCAATGAACACATACATGTTACCATTTGAAAATAATTTAAATCACCTCTTAATATAAGTATTTACTGTTGTAAATTAAGTTTTTTTTCGTCTCAAAATTTTTTAATTTTATTAGACTGAATTGCGTGCACGCTTTTCTTAAAGTGAATTTAAGAATGTCATATGTGTTCGAATGCAAGCTTAGTACAATTTCAACATCAGCATATTTAATACATGCCATGAATTCAAGAGCAGCTGTCAATTTTTTTTCTGAATAAACATTCCTTTTGCCTATAGCTTTTGGCAAAACTGATAGAGAGTGCTCACATCTTGCATGCTTCTAGTGCTGTAGAGTTGCTCCCAGGTTTACTAATAATATATCTAGAAATAAAATGAAGTAGTATAACAGAGATTGGGTAATTGTGCCAACAGGCTTTGAAAATAAGGATACTGAGTTGTGTTGAGGTTTAATTTGTTAGCTATTCTGCCTAACCACAGAGAAATAATTATGGGAACTGTATGGAGCGTGGTAATCATGCCACCTCATCAGTAAATTGGTTATAATGTGATTGTTGAGAGACTGTTGATATCCTCACTATGGTACTTCATTTAGTCAGCCAATTTCTATACCATGCATATAATCGCCTTAGTCTGTTCTTGTATACATGTAATCAAGGTAAAATAATTTAAAACTATCTTATGTGAGTTCTCTAACAAATTTGGGTGCAGTGTAGGAAATTAACTCAGAGATGGGGTCAATAGATTGGGGAAATTGGGTTTATATTAAATTTACATAAATTTTGGTGGGGCCCGACTTCATCTGGTCGTGGAGTGTACACTTTAACTAAGAGCTGAGTCAGATAGCTCAGATACTGACACACATTACCTAATGTATTCTGATTGATTAGGGCTAATTACTGGTAAATTGATAATTTCTGAATGATTTGCCATTTCTTTTGAGTCGGCTGGATGGTAATGTGATTAGGTATCACACATTTAATTGACTTCAGGCAAGGGAAGTATTACTACTCAACTAACACTCTGCAGCTGAATAGTATAATATAATCTCTTCTCTGATCTTGCAGCTCTTGCTTTGACGACAGATAATTACTATTGTCAAACTCCCCAATATCCTGAATGATTGGCACAGTGTTGTGAGACCTTTGCGGAACTGTGTAAGTTATACAGCGCTTGTGGGAATTTGTGGTCCCTTGACAATAATGTTAGCTAAGAACTAAAACTGAAAATTGTCAAACGTGACTCTTAGTTCAAGCCTTTCCTGGGCTCTGATTGTCTATTAGGCCACAATCTAAGTCATCCAGCATATTGCATAATGTTTGTGGGACTGAACCAAGTCTAGTGAGCTGCATTGATCAAAAGTCTAGAACAATAGAAAGACACATTCAGAATAATAATACAAAATCATATAAATTTGTCATACCATCAGTTACAAAACTGTATCTAAAGATGTTTCAAATTTCTTTTAAGCTTGTTAACAGAATAAACAATAAGGCTAGTGATGTTTCTTTAACCCATAAAATATCAGTTGAATAGTAATTTATTATTTTTCTTTTTTGGTGGGGGGGGGGGGGGAGGGGGTCTAACAAGCGTTGACTGTATCACTCTATAATTAACAGTTTTGTCAACAAATTATACTTAAAAAATTCTATATACTTGATGAGATAATGGTTACACATAATTTTATTAGTTACCCCCAACAGTAAAGGGGAAGGGAGTAAAAGACCCATTGTAATCCTTGGAATGTTCAACATATATACTTTATAGACTTGTCATGCTTTAGTAGATATTGAATGTAGTTTTTTTGCAAGCTAGTATTGTAGTGTCTGAAATTTTTTTCTTTTGTTTGGTTATCAGTGCAAAATAACAATAAACGATATGATTCACTAAGAAGTATAATTTTTATGCTAAAACCTGCTGGCTACCACAAATTTCTTGCTAATATTTACTAGCAATAATAAGTACATGAATGAATATTACATGAAGAAATGATAGAAGGGGTTGTTTTCACCAAATTATTCAGTAAAATCCATCCACTGCCAAAATAATTATGTTAGTAAATTTGCCAAATTACAAGTGGAGTGTTTGATAAGGGTATAATTATGATGAAAGTGGTCACTTAATTCTGCACAAGGCTGTGCAAGCATTATCTACAGGTCATATGCCACACAAACTTGGGATACTTGGCTTCCATGTTTATGTAGGTACACTCAAGCAGTAGAATGAAATCGAGCAGGGGCCTTCTCCTGTATCTCCTCAATAATAGCGTCCCAATTGAACCCTTCAAGGGAAGACTTGGTGTTCTTCCTTATAATATATACCACAGAAAGTCACACCACCGCTCATCTATTTTTTTTTAACATCAAATGGTACTTTAGACATGATTTCACACTTTGCAACAGCATAATATTGCTTTGGCCTCTCGACAGGAATATTTGTCTGCAAGGGAACCCACACTTTTCTTGTCTCATACTTCGTCAATGGAGTATTTGCATGTTTTTTCAGATGAAGGGAAAAATAATATTTAAAAAAGGTTAGATTATTTTTACTTACATATATTAATGTACAGCACATTAACAGAGTACAGTTAAACTATCATTATAACCTTCAAATTTTTGCCATCTTTATTTTAAACTCAGTGTACATTATTTGTTGAGTTATATAAAAACTCCAAGCAATATATTATGTTATAACTTTTGTATATTTTAAGATTGAGGAGGCTTAATGTTCATATGCCTCGTATTGATTTCTTTTATTGAGCCTCCACTCCACTACTTGAGTTTTTTTCTTTTCATTGTTTGTCTGTGTACATGTGGGAAATAAATAAATGCAAAGATTTTAAGGTACTTCTGCATTTCCCAGTCGAAGTCCAGCTTCAGGCTTCAGTATTATCTACACCTGTTTTTTGACTTGTCAAGTTGGGTGGCTCTTCACTGTCACAGTGTGTTGACTTTCTTGCAGAGAAGATGGTAGTAAGTAACAAACAACAAGTCTTTATTCTCAACTGCCCCTATACTGTAAAAGTAATCTTTAAATCTGTATGTACTATTACATTTGAGATTAAACTTTCATCTGAAGGTAACTTAACACCACGGCCCTTTACACTTTTTAGGACAAATAACTAATTGCTCTTATTTCGCATGGAATATGGAACAGTTAGAACAAAATCTGCGAAAATTCTCAAAACAAAATCTCAAAATTTAAGAAAAATGTTCAACACACCATTACCTCCGCCTCAAAGGGGCAATTTTTTCTGAATTATTTTTCTTTGGCAAGCTGGCCAAGGGCCGTGACTGACAAAAGTGAAACCTTTGCTCTCGTGTGCGGTGTTTGATCATCGTAGAGATGTCTTCAGCGTTTCCCTTGTGGCGGCAAAACCGAAAGGGAATTAATCGAAACGGCAACCTGAGATGGACTCCACTCCACACCAGATCAGTCATCCCCAAATTTTTATCCACGACAAGGTTTATAGATGTTGAGGAACTTCTCTATTTTTCCATGATAACCTTCACTAGTAAATAACATGTTCGAAATATTTAGTTGACGACACCAATGTCCTCTCTAATACGTTTAATGTTTCCATACTTGCGAACGGCTTCACCGATTCGTTCTCCTACCGCTTTTTCTCCCAAACTGACTGATATAATGATATTTTCCGAAAATAATTTTTTTCAACAGCGACAGTAATCAGTTTAAACTGCTCGCATTTGGCCGTGTCATTTTGCCGTCGTATGACAGTAGTGGCAAACTTCCTACGATAAAACGGCTACTTGTTTAGTCGGCTAGAAATTGCCGTTTCACTGACATAATTCAAAACCCGTCTTTGAATTGGAGTCCTTCTTATTTTTGGTATGAAAAAAATAACATAAAATAACCGTGACACACACATAAAAATTACAAAACAGCGAGTTTGACATTTCAAATCTCCCTCCAAGACAAGGAAGTTGGTTGGGGGGTTTCCGGTTTGGTTAACTTCCGCAAATGACCAACGGACTTCCTGTCGGTCTTCCATTGTTATGCAGACGACCAATCGAAAAAATTAAATTTTTCCATTATCCCAGAGTCTCTCCTGGCGCCGCCCCGCTGACCAAAAAGCCTGAGGACTCTGGGTACGAGATTGGAAAATGACGAGAAATTTTACAGACACATGCAATACTTTTTCAGTTCGATTGTACCCGATCTATTAGAAAACCTTGTATAGTTTCATAAGTTATTCGACACCTTTTTAGGGATTTACCGCGTAGAAGCTCGGTTGTGGTTTCCTAGATGACTTTATCTTCTAGAAAGTTTGAAGAGACGGCAGAAAACAGAAGAAAATCGAGTGAGAGGAAGCGAAAGCGGCGAGCCACCATCTTTGAACAGAGGTTCCGGACGGGTATTGTTCACATGCGATCAACATAACCAAAAGATTTTCAAAATCGTTCAGTGAACCAAACGAGGAGACAGGATGGGAAAACCAAAGAAAGGCAAGAAGAAAGATGTGGACTGGTGAGTTTGGCCTTTTGAACATGTTTCTGATTATTGTCACGTGTCACACGTACATCATTGGCTATGTTCACACTAGAAACGGATAACAAGTCTTGGCGGATAACTGGTCTGTTGGGTTATTTGCCCAAATGTGAATACAAGACTTAGATGTTTGGCTTAACTATTGAATCCAGGGACACGTTATCCTGTCCTTGGCTTTGCAATGTGAGCTGTTAAATTGCAATAAAGTAAGGAGACTGGAGAGAAGGTGGAAAAACTTTTGTCCGCTCTCCCCTGTCTCCTTAGCTTAGGTGCTTTCCATTAAATGACACTGACCAGTCAGAGACCGCCCATACCAACCGGTGAAAAATGGAACGGCATTTCCCAATTAAAGCGATTGAAGTGAATGCCTGTTCTCTCTTCCCCATTCTCTTGCTCATTGGTTTCCTCAAACCATAACGGAGGATGTAAATATCGTTATGACACTCTGTGAAGATTCTGAGGAATCTGAAATCCTTAATTAGCTTGTAGAGGAATGTGACGACCTCCCAGTTTGAGTCCCCCCCCCCCCCCCCATCCTTTTCCTAGGATATGTATGTGTTGTGGTTTAATTATTTTTGTTTGGTTTAAAGTTTTTTCAAACCAGCTTATTTTTATTTTTCTTTCTGTGGTATTCATTACCATAATCTGAGGCAAATGAAAGGGCAATACAAATCAACTAGTTTGAAAATTTTTAAACCCAAAACATTGTTGAACCACATCATATGTACCTAAAGACACAGTTACATGTACAAAGAGTTGTATCTTTTTTGGAAATGTTTCTAGGGAGGATGATGTGTTAAATGATCTTGAATCACTGAAGGATGATGAACCGGACAAAAAAGAAAATGCTGCAAGTGAAACCAAGGTGACAATAATAATATTTGTTTTACCTTTAAAGGTCTTTATTCATAAGAACAACAATTTTATAAACCACAGGAGATGACAAAATGCAGAAGAACTGCGCTATTTTATCTGCCAGGCATCCTTCCATATAATGTATGTGTATTCATGTATGTATGTTGTAGGTTAAAATGAATCCCAGGTTAAAATGATTTCAACCTAGGTTGATTTGTATTTTCCTTTGTTTTAGATGTAAATTACCCAACCTTAACAAAAAAAAAATACAAATCAACCTAGGTTGAAATCATTTTAACCTGGATTCGTTTTAACCTGCAACATGTACATGTAGCCTCCATGCAAGAGGGACGCTCCTTACGCCTGTATATGTTTGTTGGTTGGGGTATTTCCTGGAGCAGGAAACCAAATGCTGTTTTATGCCGAAGATAATATAAAAAACCTTATTTTCCCTATCCTTTTTCAGACTGCTAAAATCTAAATACACTTTTTCAGGGCAGAACATATTAAATAAATCATATGATGTGCCATAATGTTCACACCAAAATGTCCCTTTGTTGAGACTAACAAAGGGACAGCAAAACAATTATTGCTTTTGAAGGTTTCGATGGCACATTGTCAAGAAGGAGTTGTGTTTGAATTTCAGTTTTGGATCGTTTTACTATTTGGAATTTAAGTGATGAATATATACATGTACTTAGTAGGGACTGTCTTTTCTTGGTGTTAGGATTAGAAATATTCTTTACTCTTCCTTGTGTTCTAGGCACAGGAAAAGAAACCAGCCAGTGGAAGATTTCAGGGTCTTGATATTGAAGATGATGGGCCAGCTGAAGATGAAGGCGATGATGACTCGATGGACACAGTAACAAGCTCACAGAAAAACAAAAAACAAAAGAAAAAGAAACAAGCTGAAACTGTGACAGAAACTACAGAAAGTGTTGAAAGTAAAAGAACTAAAGCTGATGATGATGGTGATGATGATGATGGTGATAAAGAAAATGGATGGACTGCAAATTTAGAAGCAAATGGTAATGGAATTGTTGATGAAACTGTTGCACCAGCTGGTAAAAAATCCAAAAAGAAAAAGAAGGACAAGAAAGATTTTGATTTTGATGAAGATTCTGGTGAGGATGAAAGTGTAAAACCTGCAAAGAAAGCAGACAGTGCGGGGAAGAAAGTTGAGAGTGAAGCCGAACCTGATGATACAGGGATTATAAAAACAGCTGCACAGAAACGAGCGGAAAAGAAGGAGAGAGAGAAAAAGAAAAAAGAGGCTGAGAGAGCCAAGGCAAAAGCCAAAGGCAAAAAGGATGAGGGCAAAGCTGAAGCCAGTGTGGACGATAAGGCAGAAGAGGGCAAAGTTGAAACAGAATCATCTGTTGGTAAAGAGAGTGAGAGTGGTGCAGCATCAAACCAGTCAGGTAAAAATCTAATTCAAAATCATGTAAGCATAACAAGTTTACTTTGTGCCTCACTTCTGTGAATTTCCTTACCCTGCTGAAAATTCTTCATGTGGCTACCCCCCAACCCCTCAGAAATTTCAGCGTATTATTCCCCCTCCCCTTCGGAATTTTCAGCTATCATCTTTGGGGGTGGGGGGGAGGGGGTATGGATATTTTCTGGAACAGCACAATCCTTGAAAATGTGAAATCGTATTTGTTAGAGGGCAGGAAAGGAAATGAGAGGAATGCATGTGAGTAAAATGTGCAACAGTGCCTAATTTTTCTACAACAGAAAAAGAGTGCAAAGTAGGAACCCACCAAGTTAAGGAAGGGATGAGAAGTACCGTCACCCCTCTCATTCCATACCAACATGTGCTACAGTTTTGCTACAGTTGATCACTGTTGGGGATTAAAGGGCAAATACCTATGCATTTTTTTTTACTCTCAAGGAGATGTACCAGATACTGACAAGCCGGCTGCTGCAGACAACCTCGATGACAAAGGCGAAGAGCAGGAGGGTGGGGAGGGTGGGGAAGATGGTGAGGATAAGGACAAGAAGAAAAAGAAAAAGAAGAAGAAGGGAGAGAAGGAAGAGAAGAAAACAAAGAAGCCCAACAAAGCCATGGTGAAAGAGATGCAACAGCGATTGGAGCAGCTGAGACTAGAGGAGGAAAGGAGGAAACAGGAAGAAGAAGAAAAACTAAGAGCTTTAGAGGAGGCTGAGAACAAGAGATTAGAGAAGGTATTTGCCTTTATATATGTTGTGGTTCAAAAATGTTTTGGTTTAAAAATGTCAAACCAGTTTGACTTCTGTTTCCCTTTGTCTTGGATAATGGTAATGAATACTGCACAAAGGGAAATAAAATTACACTGATTTGAAAACGTTTAAGCCAAAAAAATCTTTAAACCACAATGTTATTTTATACATTGTTATTGTTTTTGATCCAGTGTCTTGTGCAGTTTTAGAAATATTGACCAGTCAAGTTGTTTCTTGGTTCATACAAAGCTGGGACAAAGCTGAGGTCCACATAAGATGGCAGTATTATTTAGCAACATGTTTGCATAAAACTTGACATAAAAAAAGGTTTCAGAGTGAGAAGTAGTTAATGATAGCTTCTGGTGAACCAAAATCTGGGTGGAGTGGGAGCTGGGGACTACCCTGCAGTGGACTAAGATGTTGTTATGTAATACTCCTGTTCATTCCATGCTACTTAAACTGAAGTTAATTTTTGCTGACAAGTTTGCTTGGCCCCTTGGCTTGTAATCCTGTGTGCTTGTGTGCTCTAGAATGAGCATTTCAGGTGTGAAGCAAAGGATTTTTTCTGCATGGAACATTATAGCTTGTAGCATTATTCCAGATAATAGAGGGTTCCCAAGTCAAAGTTTACGTGAAACAAATCTGGGTCCCCGACCTGGCTCGTTAGATGGTAAACTTAAGAAGATTTTGAGAGACACTCATCTATTGATCCCTTGAAATTTGAGATTATGCAGTTCCAGAAAATATCCATACTCCCCCACGGAAGGTTTTTGTTTTGCACCTCCTGTCCCCCCAGGAAATTCCAGTTTAGCTTAATACTTTGCTTCTAAAACTTTGACTTTTAAAACTCTATTCCCCCTGGGAATTTCCAATTACCTTCCGTGGAGTGGGTATGGATTTTTTCTGGAACTGCACTTTGACTCCCTGACATTGAAAGCAATCTGGAACACTGCAGTAGTTATGACATTCAAGTTTTACCCTGACCTATGTAAATTTAATTATTCTAATTGCGAGTCTTGAACATTTTTTTTTCAGTTGAGACTTGAGCAAGAAAGAAAAGAGAGGAAAAAACAGAAGGAAAAGGTATGTGTATGTTGATGTTCACCTCAATCCTTTTTTTCTTACATGTAACACAGTGAAACCACTTTAATTTATTTATTGATTGGGGCTTGGGGTTAATACGTTGCTCCTTGCCATATTTGCACAGTTACTACATGAAAGAAGCCCTCAGTGTCATGGAAATAGCCCTTAACTTGGTAACTGAAGGAGGCTTTTATATTTCAGGAAAGGATTGCTAGAAAGAAGAAAGAAGGAACATTTCTTACCAAGGCTCAAAAGGAACAGCAAGCAAAAGCTCAGGCCATGTTGGATTCCATGAAAGAGCAAGGTATACAGGATTGTCATGATTTTGAGGCCAAGATTTGATTTGGAATTAAGTTTGAGTAATGATAATTGAATGAACTATGGTTTGTTTGTTTGTTGTTTTCATTTTCTTTACTCTAGGGCTGATTGAAATTCCTGCCCTCAATCAACAACAGCAGGATGGAGTAAGAAGACCTGTCCGGTATGGCACCAAAAAACCTAAGAAACAACAACAGCAGCAGCAACAACAACCACCAGTCCAGCAAGAGGCAGAAAAAACTGAAGAATCAACTGAAGATCAAAGTAAGAAGAACTTATATAATTTAAATGGTTCATTTTCAACATACATGTATTTTTGAAATTGGACTTACGAAAATTGATCCAATCCACTGAAAGGAACTATTGATAAAGGTTCATGCATTATGTCCACAGCATAACGCAGTTAAAAGTCAGATTAATTAAGATGATGACAGTTGAGATGAGAACGGATACAACTGTAGTTAATGATTTGCTTCTTGCTATTGCACCTGCCATTAACAATGAAACAATAGGTAAAGATTTATTTGGATAAAAATTGTTCTGAAACTGTCAATGACAAGAATCTGTCCAATGAATTTTACCCAATTTTGGCAGACTCCAAACGGCATATTTATAATGCATGTTTTATAGGGTAAAAAAAAAGAGAGCCCATGTCCCACCTGTCCTGAAGGTGGAGTATTTAAATTGTGTTATTAAAAACTGGATCATTGTATAATGCAGTTCCAACGTTTTTATTGGCTTAGCAGTCATGGTATATGAGCCATTATACCATAATGCCCATGAAATAGCGACCTTAACATTGTCTTCTGGTTGTTCTTGCATTTGCCAAAATCAGCAAAATCTAGCAACATTTCTTGCTTGTTTTTGATTAAAGAATTATTCCACTCATGCTTGTAGGATACATTTATGAGACGATTATAGCCAACTTGGCACTGCGCGCCTTGTTGGCTTTCTATTATCTTGTATTTAATGCATGCTCGTGGAATAATTTTGTTAAATAATTTTATATGACATTACAGTGCCAATTAACATTTGTCTTCACCTAAAATTTGTTATACAGCAGAAACAGCCATTGAGGAACCAACTGCCGAAGCAGATGACGGCAAGAAATCTGATGGTAATTTCAGAAAAATAATGTCTAAATCTTGATGCAAATTTTCTCTGGAATAAAGTGAGCAGTCATAAGGAAGAACATAATTATGTGTTTTTGTAAATTTTAAGTTGTTACTTTTGTGCTTACAGATCAGCAAGAAATTGGTGAAGCTGGAGATGATGGACAGGATTTGGAGAAAGAAGAGGAAGGAGAAGATCAAGACGAGGTACTGTAAAGAATAAGAGCACTATTTTATAAATTATAAACTGGATGACATTTTAGTACATCACAATATTAAGATGCCATTGATCTCATAACAGGGTCATATACATACAAGTCGGTTTTAGAACATTAGGGGACAAATGATCATATTAGCATGATCATGCAATTTCTTATTCCAGCTCAAATCCTGGAATGATAGGAAGATGTTGCAGTTATGAAATAAAAACCAACTATGTCGACAAGTTTTACGATTAGATTTTCTTCTTCGTAGGTCAAGGATTCCTGGGATGCTGATACTGATGAAGAAAGTGAGGATAAAGCAGATATTAAAGGTATGTTGTCTGGGATTCATGTTTGTCAGCACTTCCTCCTGAAAGGACAAAATATTACTACTCAGATTTTTGTTCTACACGGAAATAACATTGTAAATGCTAAATAATGCTTTAATAGGGATACTCCTGAAACAGTGTACACTACACTAGGAGATAAAAATTAATAAATAGATAAATAAGTAATAAATAAGTAAATAAATAAATAATAATTGTTTGTAAAAGAGAAAATTATTTACATATCAAATCTTAAAATAGGTATCTACAATTTAAAATTGCTGATCACAAGATTTATATACAGTACAATATTCAATATCATAATAGCTTAATCATGGATGTTATAGTGGGCATTATACCATTAGCGAAAGGAAAAGCATCCATAGTTACAGGTAATTGATTCCAGGCTACTATTGAACTTGGGTTAACAAATACAGTTAAAACTCTAGTAAACAAGATCAATGCATTTTAACTGTACTGTACTTTTTCTTTTCTTTTTTTTTTATTTGTGGGCTGTAATTCCTCAATAAACAAATTGTATTCTGTCATTGCAGTTTCGGAGACCAAGACACCAGATTCTGTGAAGGTAAATGAAACTTTCCCTGAATTCATGTTTTGTGGAACTTGTTATTTATTGAATATGATGTATCATTAATTCAGTGCTGTGACACAGGCATAGCCAGAAAAAGAAAATCTGAGTGCTCCTATCAGGAGTCAAACTCAAGACCTTCTGATTACTAGTTCGGATGCTCTACCACTGAGCTACAGGAGACTTGTGGGAGCTAAGGCCATTAAACTAGGTTCATGGGACAAACATCCTCCATACTGCTAGGATTTGAATGTCAATGTATGGCATTGTGTGCAAAATTAGAGTAAATGTGTTGGTATATTTTATTACAGCTCTCTCATGATCTTTGAACAGTTTGATCTCTTACTATTGTCATCAGTTCTGCTCCTTCACAGTAATTATTACTGTTAGTAGTATCGCAAAATGTCAGCCTATCAAATCGAAACTGATTTGTCTCAGCAACCTTTGTTTTGAAATCTCTGTTATTAAAAATGTAGAGGTCACCAGAATTTTTGGATTTTGAATTTTTTCGCAGCTCTTAAGCATGGCCAATATCTTGACCCTTCTCCAAAATGGCAGCAACAGATTCGAATGAGTTAAAACTAAATGAAAAACTGATACCAGCACTGGAAAGAGCACCTTTACAAAGTTTCAGCATGTTAGGTGTTATATCAGCTTCGGAAATATAAGATGAAATTTGACAAATTTACAGACTTTTGTATGACTGGGGGTAAACGTCATACCCCCAGACATACAAACGTCTGTAAATTTTTCATTTTTCAACTTAGATTTTCTCAACTAATATTACACCTGATATGCTGAAACTTTGCAGGGTTACTAAAGTGAAAATGCTCTTTCCAGTGCTGGTATATGTTTTTAATTTTTACTTATTTGAATTTTCGGCCGCCATTTTGGAGAAGGGTCTATTCAATGCAAGCTCTTGAGAAGATGTTCCTCTGCCATAGCTTGTTTTTTTATTACATTGATCGATCCTTTAGTGACCGGAATGTAATTTTTCCTTACAATAATTATCACTGCTTGGTCAAACATTTAGGTCAGGAGAATAAAGAAAATGAGCATCAATGAAAAAATGCCTTGATGTTCAAACAAATTCTCCCAACTTGTTCCATAAGAAATGTGTTGAGAATAGTCAGGAGAATATCCATTTTGACACTGGGGCTTAAAGGGTTAAATGCTCTCTTTTAAGGTGGAAGTCAAAGAACCAGCAGAAACAGCTGCAGAAAGTGAGGAAGAGTCGGAGGAGAGTGAGGACAGCGAGGAGGAAAGTGAATCAGATGATGAGGAAGATGAAAGTGAGAGTGATGAGGAATCTGAAGAAGATGACAGCAAAACAGAAACAGTGCAAGAGAGAATACATGTAAAACTGGTTGTTTACCAAAAATTATTATAGAAACAAGGATTTAGTGTAATGAAATGGGAGTTGTCTTTTAGTTGTGCAGAGGAAAAAAACTGGGACTGGGATTTGTTGAATACAGTCAACTCTCTTGTAAGCGACCACCCTTGGTGCACGACAAAGTGGTCGCTTACGGGAGGTGGTCGCTTACGGGAAAGATCAACAAACTAAGCCTAATACTGGATTGATTAATTAATTACATAAAATGTTACCTTAGCAGCTAAAATTAGGCAAATAGAAACTAATTTATTTGATTTTTTCACATCTATTCATTCTTCTGATGAAACTTTGTATAACATGGTTCATGGTTCATTTTGGAACAAGTCACTGTAACAATTCCCGTTTACCTACAGATCTAATTATAGCCATCTTCTCTGTCTATAAACTGTCGTTATCTGTCAGCAATCCGGGGAAGGGTCATCAAAATTGAACTTTTGTCACCTCTGAGTAATGATTTACAAGCGATCATACGTGATTATGTTGGATGGTCGCTTACCGGAAACAGAAAACAAAAGAATATGTGTAATTTCTGGCCTAAAAAGTGGTCCCGGTCCCTTAAGAAATTTAAGTGGTGGTCGCTTATGAGAGAGCTCTTGAAACAGTATTTAACTGAGAAACAAAACGGTTGTTTATGAAGTGGTCGCTTACGGGAGGTGGTCGCTTACGAGAAGTGGTCGCTATGAGAGAGTGGACTGTACTTGAAACAACTGAGGAATTGAAATTGAGAAACCTCTAGACTAAGCGTTCCTGTATTGACGTCTACCATGTCCAGTCTGCCATATTGTGTGGTATTCTACCCAACCTGAAGTGAAATTTGACACATTTATTTGCCTCAAATGCGAGGAAGAAAAATTCATAAGGAATTTTTTTTCGATTTCATACGACAATAACAGTCACATTTGTTCAAGCAAATAAAAAAATTCTGTCATATACACTTAAACCCATCCTTTTCATCTTTCAGAAAAGACGTGTGAGAGCAGAAGCCAATCGATCTACAGACAATTTGCGATCTCCAGTCATCTGTGTGCTGGGTCATGTGGATACTGGAAAAACAAAGATTTTAGACAAGGTAAACAGTTTTGAAGTACAGCAACTCTTCATAACATACACCACACTCAAGCTGCATATACAGTGTATAACCATCAGTGCTGATAAGCTACACTGATGCAATATAACAAAGGTAGATGTTTAGACCGCTTAATACTGTATTTTCTCTACTAAAGGCGATATGTCACTTAATAATATTAATATAAGAACCTTGCATCGCCATTTTCACATTTGGAGCTTGTAATTGTTGAAAATGCGCACAATTGCCCAAAATACCGTGACCTAGCCTGTTTAAGGGTGTTGATAGAAGGTAACATATATAGTATCTTCTAGTATCCAATACCATAACATTACCTGGAGACAAGAACGTGGTACGTAAACTTCATAGTTTTCTTTTGGCTTACTTATCATCGTCACCACATCTTCAATACTTTCTTCTTTTGTGTTTTGGATGTAATTGTAACTTGTACGTTCCTGCAAATAATAAAAAGTGGGATCTTTAAAGAGGAAAGGGGCTTATTAAATATTCCCACGTATTCATGAGCCGATTTCCAACGTTGTTACAGAAAACAAGGTGCCCTGCTACTACCATTTTGACTTAAATATTGTTCCCAATTTTTTGATGTTATAGATACGTCACACTAACGTTCAAGATGGAGAAGCTGGCGGCATTACTCAACAGATCGGCGCAACCATGGTTCCTGTTGATGCCATAAGAGAACAGACCAAGATGGTCAAGGATGTGAGTTTTAAATGCCATTTTGCTGTTTTGATTAAAAAGTTCAATCCACAGGGTCAATCATACGTTTCGTTGTGAAGATTTGACACTTTTAGCCCCAATACGTGGTTTCATTAGAAGCCGTCTTCTGGGGGTGAACCGCCGCAGGCCTGCAAATAGTGTCACCATTTAAATGAAAGCTGCTGAGAATTTTTTTTCTGTGAAATTTTTCGTTTTCCAACATTTTACCAAAATAAATCATCTTTGCCAAAAAAGTTCACTTGTTTTGTGCTAGATACTCTTGTTGGCAAAATGGTTCTAAAACCGCGTTCTAGCACCCTAATCAAATGCCCTGTCGTGGCCACTTTCGTTGCTTAAACTTGTATTGTGTTATTGTACATGTACATGTACCTCTTTTCAGTTCCAAGATTTTGACATCAAGCTGCCAGGTCTTCTTATTATTGACACACCTGGACACGAATCTTTCAGGTAAGTTAAAGAGTGTAATTAGGCAATCAATGGCCATGACCCTTGTAGACGGGTGCAGTGTTCTACCAACTGAGCTATGCGAACTCATCTTTGATAATCCCCGGTCATGGGTTCAAATCCGTTTCAAGCCTGAATTTCTTCTCTAGGCTTTCTTTTCACAACTGCTTAACCCTTTCACTCCCATGGGAAATGTCATATTTTTGTAAAACGGCAACTGTGAACCCCTACACCAACTGTAATACACCAATTAAAAGGTTTTATCTGGGGCATTGTATAAATCATTCCAGCTAAGACAAAGGAAGTAACAGAAGAGAATGAAAAGTGTTTAAAACGAGAAAATATAAACCTTAAAATACATCTCACTTCTCGTATACACTGGGTATAGCCCTAAACTATAGCTTAATTTGCAGATCTCAGCACATAGTTTCTTGTCAAATGGTGACTTGGTCTTAAAAGTGTAAGAGGAAAAAGTTGCAAAAAATGGAGGGGTGGTTAATCCTACCTTATGTAGGAGGGGGGTAAGATTTTGTGCTTCCATTGTGCAGATCTCTCCAAGATCTGTTTGGTGCCCAAATTTGATACAAATTGACCCAATATTGGGCACATAATGACTTGTTGTGCCATATGGCACTCTTGGGAGTGAGAGGGTTAAGGACGGTGCCTACTATTGTTACTGCGCATACGTTCTGCGGATCTGGAGATACTCGGGTTTCCTATGGGTGGTGCCTACTATTACAGGGATATTTTTGCGCGCTTTAAAACTATGCGGAGAAAGCAGAACTTAGCAAGTGATTCTGATATCCAAAAAGAAAATTGCGGGTAACCGTGCATTTTTCAGAGATAATAAAGCTTCAATTTGGAAAAAAGCGTCATACATTGTTTTGTATTTTGCTGCTTTTTAGTATAATTGTTGCTTAGTGATCTCTAAAAATTGTGTGGTTACCTTTTCTTTTTTCTTTTTGGATTTCAATAGCCGCTGCCAAGATCTGCTTTTCCCGTATAGTGATAAACTGTTCAAAAATACTTCGCTATTAGTAGGCACCGTCCTTAAGTTGGGTGCTTAACTACAGTGGTCTTTTATTTATTCGAGATCTTTGATCTGTAGTTCACGTTTAATATATTTGAAGGCTCAGAGCCTAACCGACTCAAATGACTTTTCAGGTCGCTTTTTTATCGTTTTATAGCTCAGATTCACCGGAGTTTTTGCGTGTGGCCTTGAATTCCTTCAGGAAACGTTGCTCCAAAGTTGTATCCAATGCTTTCGCTTCGTTTTGTGATAAAAACGGAAATCTTGTCCATAATCAGAGGTTTTACTGCAAACGAAGCGCCCTTCGTTACTTTTATTTCACTTCATCTATCACTGGTACGCTATGAACTCACAAAATGACCAGCTCCCAGTTGATTTGATAGCTCAGTTGGTATCAGTGGGGCAATAGGTTCGAGTCTCATTCAAGCCTGCATTTTTTCAGACTTTCTTTTCACAACTGTTTTCAACAGTTACTTAAAAAGCAACTTAAAAGTTGCGGAGATAACTGCAGTCATCTTTCATCTGTAAGACAGATTTAGATTCGCCTCTACGGCAAACGGCAAACGTCAGATTTGCGTACGTTTTCGTCATTTCTGCCGTTTCCCGTGTATGTAATTCTAAACATCTCTATTATGTAGACCTTCCATCCGCAGTTCACTCAATTGTAACGAGAGGTTTTCGGCTATCTTGCTACAGAGAGTTTGGCTTCTCTTGGCGGCTTTTCTGGTACTCGAGGGCGAGCAAATATTACTTGTGAATTGCTTGAGATCGGTGCGTGAACTGAAAACTAGCAACGGTTTGTGCTAGCGCGGAAAACAGCGGGAAACGGGGAAGAAACTCGGTAGAGCAACTAGCTTGGCAGCCGGCACTCGTTACAAACTGCCAGAGGTACAAGGTCTAGTTTCTTCGTTCCATGGCGAAAACAGACAGCAAAAGGACAGAGATCTTTCTTGGTCACAGCAACTTTCTTTATTGTAGAGTAAACCTCGCAGATACTTCACAGCTAATACAGGCTTGTTGGTAATCCATGGTGGAAATCGTAGACATTCATAGGTAATCGTTTTACAATACTTTCGGGACTCCTTATATATTGTCTTAAACAAACAAAGGTGGCACAGTATTCAATGGAAACAATAAAATTCGTGTGAACCAGATAACTTACAAAAGATCTCATTGGTTAAATTCTAGGCCTATCTAATAGTAAAAGTGCGCATCTGTTGCGTTCTCCGAGATAGCTTTGTTCTCGTTTTTAGCTATTGAAAGCGTAAATGTAGGAAGGAAACATACATTGTTTGAGTTCAGCAGCTGTTCTATTAGTAATCGGACGATCTATTGAAAGTACGTGTGATTTACTGTAAATACTGTTCTATTAGTAACCGGACGATCTATTGAAACTACGTGTGATTTACTGTAAATAATGTTCTATTAGTAACTGGACAATCTATTGATTATTCAAACGCTCTATTGTTGCATATTGTGACAGCTGTGTACTATTCTGCATTTCAAATGAGTGTAGTTGTACAGTTCCAAGTGAAATGACTAAATCTTTCCTAGTTTGAGGATGGGGGCAATTTCCTATCGTGACACCCCCCACCTTTAATTGAAAACCTCCTGGTTTTCGGAAACTCTAAGTGAATAAAATAACACTATTTGGACGAATATCAATACGAATAACTTATAAGACATGATGGCTGAGTTGCTTGGATGGTTTTTTTTTTTTATAAATACCTGACTTCAATAATATGGTATTTGAATGACTGGGTGAATTCTGTTAGATACAATTCGATCAACATATATCTTTTGGAAATGATGTACTCTTATTAAACAATCTATAGGCTACGTAAATCGATACTTAACAATCGTTAATGGCTTGTGTTCAGTTCATCTTCTCCGTCAGTGATCTCGGATGGCTGGTGCATGTTCGTGGATAGAACGCTTGCTGTGGTTACTGTCTGGCGGGTTAACTTGGATCTCTTGCAGCAGTGTGTTGCATACGGTTATCGGAGTGACGGCAGTGTTGGAGCTGAAATTCTTGAGACGGACATGACTGAGTCGAAAGATGAAGTGTGAGCTCACAGACAGGTGTTCACGGGGTTTGTTAAAAATGCTTGTAGGTCGTAGACTCGAATTCTCCGCGGTAAGTGGGCTGAGATCTTTTGCCAAACTCAGAGTATCGTTTGCCCAAGTAGCATGACCATGAGGAGACATCAGCAAAAGAATATGGAGGAACTTCAGAAGGAGGCTAGATGCCTTTTTGCACGTTTGGACAAAACATCGATGGCTAGGGCCAGTAAGCTGAGTGACGACTGAAGTTGATTGCTCATCATTTTCTCGGTTGTAGGAGAGGTTGGTGGGAACTAGTAAATTGGTCATAGGTCTTAAAGTTTCTGCGTTTAGAGGTAACTCAACAGGGAAGGCGTTGTCTAATGTTAATGTTCCACTCGTAAAGTGAATGATAGCGTCATGAGCTAACAGGAAATCTCGACCAAGGACAGCGTAGTGGCTCATGTCTTCTATGACGTGAAATTGGCAGGGGAAGTTTCTTCCATTTAATGATAAGAGCACCTGGATCTGGCCAATAGTTGACAGCTTTGCGCCATTGACTGTATCCACGTGCGAATAAGTGCTTGGAGCCATGACGGGTGGATCTTCTGCGCAAAGGATCTCTCGTAAAAAGGAAGCATTTATGACGGAGATGCAAGCTCCTGTATCAACAAGGAGATCAACTGGACAGCCATGGATGTTTCCACGGACGAAGGCGTTACTTTGTTGGTTGCTGCCTGCATGAAAGTGTGGTTGTGAATGAGATTGTCTACTTTCGCTTGCTGTGGGAAGGGGAAGGTTTTGCCGTCTTGTACGTGTTGTGAAGCTTTCTTGTGTCGGTTGCTTTGACTGGGGGTGGACGTTTATTTGGGGTTTAATGGCTTGTTCTTGTTTGTAACTGGACGTCCCTCGACGTGGTTCAGAAGAATTTCTTTGGGCGTCGCCTAATAACCTGATTGTCTGGTCTGTGAATGGATGGTTTATTTCTGTAATGGTTGGTTCCAGCTGATGCTTTTCGGAGTTTTCTAGGGTCACACTGTGCATTGGAGCTTGCTCTGGAGAGGTGGGCGGCTTTTGGTCGGTGTGAATCTCTAGTCGGATGACTATCTCTTGCTTGTCATTTACGACCATGGCGGTAGCATCGTTAGCATGGAGAGCAGAAGGGGTACAGCATTCAGAAAGAGTAGCAGGATCAGACTTCGATTCGATGTTGTGCGCACTTAGACTTTTGTTGTTCGTTGAGTGTTGCGAGGTGGAAGCTTCAAAAGTGCTGATCGACGCCACTTCCGCGTTTGAAGGGCTGGACGAGATTGTTTGGCTTGGCCTTGTAGAGTAAGTTGGATCAGCTTGTGTTACCTGGCTGCTTTGACCAGAGGGTGACAGTTCAGCGGAGACGGGTTGTTGTTCATAGACAGCGATGTGGGGTTCCTCTCCTTGATGTTGACTTGCACTTGGAATATGCTGTGGCTGTCTATAGGAAGGAGACGTGTCAAATCTCTGAAAACATACAGCCTTTACGTGACCTATTTTTCCACATGTATGACATATGGGCCGGCCATCGTGGGTGCGCGCTCTTGATGGGTGTTGTTGATAATTTCTGGTAGCGTAAACACGCATGAAGCCGTCCATACGAGACTGTAAGCGTCGGATTTCGTTGAATACACGAGACAGATCTGTCGATTGGTGTCTCTGTGGTAGAGAGGCGCGTTGAGTAGCTTTTAATTGGCGATTTTCTTCGCGTAAGCGGCTCAGTTCGTCTGTGTCACTATTTCGATGACTAGGTTCTCTCGGTGTAGTGCACTGGTAAGCTGCGACAGACGGATGTCCAGAAAGTTTCTCATTTAGGTGTTGAATCTGTGCTTGTAAAGAATGAAAAAGATCATCTGTACGGGCTTGTGGTGTCGACTGATAAGTTGCAAGTTGAGTTTCCAAAGAGCTCGGGGCCGCTACTTTTTGGGATGTGTGGCGGTGGAGTTCCTTTGCCAAGAGTTCGAGTTTGTGTTGTTCTGGACTCGTAGACTTGTTGAGGAGACTTTGAATCCCTGTTAAGAGAGATGTTTCTCCTTGAGATGGAACAGGAACTGAGTGGGGTGTAGTAGGTTGAGGATGATTGGCGGTGTGAACAAGGTGTGTAATATCTTCTTGGCGCCTCTGAAATACAGACTGTTGAATAGAATAAATCAGCCTGGCAGCTTCCTCGGCCTCAGTGTAGGTTTTCGGTTCTTTCTTTAAGACTTCTGCTTGGATATCTGTGCGTAATCCCTGGATAAGATAACACAGTTTGTCTTCGTCACGGAGGTCTAGGCAGTTAAATTTCTCGTTTAAGTCAGCGAGAAAACTTTCTAGGGATTCATTTGGTCCTTGGCGGCGTTTTGAGAGTTCTTGTCGATTCCGGAGATGACGATGGGCAGGAGAGAAGCGCTCAGTTAAGGCATCTTTCAACAGAGTATAGGACGCCTGCACGGTGTTGGGTAGGTTATAGTAAAATGTTTCAGCAGGACCAGAAAGGTGTAGAGCAAGTTTAATGGCTGCCTGATCGCTTGTTGGTGAGATCTTGCAATTAGCAAGATACAAAGCAAAGCGTTGTAACCAGCGATCAATGTTCTCGTTTTCGCGGCCATGAAATAAGGTAGGCTTGACCACAGTAGACTCGGTCACATGTGGGGTTGACATGGAGGCTTGTGTCAGTTCAAGTTGATGACATATTTGACGTTGTAAGTTAATCATTTCCCGTTGCAGGTCTGAATATTCCCCAGAATGCATGGTGGAAACTTGAAAAATAGCCTCTTTTGAAGGATTTCGAGAGCAGGGGCGAATGTATTCTTTGTCTTCTTTGTCTGAACTGTCTTGTGGTTTGGTTTTGTCCGTAAGTGAAAGGGACTTTGTTTTGCGTAAAGGAAGTGAGAGCAGAGGAGTAGTTTCGTCCTCGTTATCTGTTTCGCTCTCTGAATCACTAGTATCCGTAAGGTCGGGCGTGCTGTCAAGAGGTGGACTTTGTTCAGGTAACTGGTCAGGTGGATTACTTGCGGAAAGTACTGACAGAGAAGTTAGCGGACTTGCGGGTGGACTGGGTGGTCCGGCCTGGGTGGCGAATTGACTTGTGGAAGGACTGAGTTGTGCTGCTTGAGTGGCGAGATAACTTGGGATAGGGCTGGTTTGTGCTGCCTGGGTTTTGAATTGACTTGTAAAAGGACTGGCTTGTCCTGCCTGGGTGACGAGATAACTTGGGAAAGGACTGGTTTGTCCTGCCTGGGTGGCGAATGGAGTTGTAAAAAGACTGGCTTGTCCTGTTGGGATGGCGAAATGACTTGTAGAAGGACTGACGTGTCCTGCCTGGGTGGCAAGTGGACTTGTAGAAGGACTGGTTTGTCCTGCCTGAGTGGCGAAATGGCTGGGCGAACTGGTTTGTTCTGTCTGAGTGGCGAGATAACTTGACGAAGGACTGGCTTGTCCTGCCTGGGTGGCGAATTGACTAGTAGGATGTTGGTCCAAAATGCTTGGAGATACGCGTTGATGCGAGGAAAGTGCCGTGTTGTCGTGAACGTGACAAGTACAACCACAGATCCCGGTAGCGAGATCAAAATACTCTGATGGACAAGTACACTTTTTGTGTTTGGTTGAATGTTTACTTTTCTTTTTCCCAGAACTTGAAGAAAGAGCTTGAAATTTTTGCCGTAGATTATAACGAGTCTTGCGGCCCCCCTTGTTCATTCGTTCGGAGGATGTTCGTGAATAAGTTCTCAACAAAGAGCCTGAAAACTCTTCTAGTATGTTGTGCGGACAATGAAATCCTCAAAACAGAGTTAAATAACGGGAAAACTCGGCGTTGTCTGAGGGCAGACAAAGTTCATTGAAGAGCGTGTTTAAATAAAATAAGTTCAATAACTCTACGTGGATAAACACGAGGCGCGAGAGCTTCGTGCGTGCTAATATTAAATACTTTTTTTTTGTGAATTTTTTTTTTGTTTTTTTGTTTTTTGCTTAAACAAACAATGTATGAATGATAACAATAGCTACTCGGAAAATGCGGTTTTTTCCGAGGGATTACCTTAAAATGTGGCTGAGGTCTTCGGTTGTTGCTGTTGTGTTGTCTGCTGAGCCGTTGTAGGAACTGAAGAAACGCCCGATGTTCCAGAACCAATGTAACGAGAGGTTTTCGGCTATCTTGCTACAGAGAGTTTGGCTTCTCTTGGCGGCTTTTCTGGTACTCGAGGGCGAGCAAATATTACTTGTGAATTGCTTGAGATCGGTGCGTGAACTGAAAACTAGCAACGGTTTGTGCTAGCGCGGAAAACAGCGGGAAACGGGGAAGAAACTCGGTAGAGCAACTAGCTTGGCAGCCGGCACTCGTTACAAACTGCCAGAGGTACAAGGTCTAGTTTCTTCGTTCCATGGCGAAAACAGACAGCAAAAGGACAGAGATCTTTCTTGGTCACAGCAACTTTCTTTATTGTAGAGTAAACCTCGCAGATACTTCACAGCTAATACAGGCTTGTTGGTAATCCATGGTGGAAATCGTAGACATTCATAGGTAATCGTTTTACAATACTTTCGGGACTCCTTATATATTGTCTTAAACAAACAAAGGTGGCACAGTATTCAATGGAAACAATAAAATTCGTGTGAACCAGATAACTTACAAAAGATCTCATTGGTTAAATTCTAGGCCTATCTAATAGTAAAAGTGCGCATCTGTTGCGTTCTCCGAGATAGCTTTGTTCTCGTTTTTAGCTATTGAAAGCGTAAATGTAGGAAGGAAACATACATTGTTTGAGTTCAGCAGCTGTTCTATTAGTAATCGGACGATCTATTGAAAGTACGTGTGATTTACTGTAAATACTGTTCTATTAGTAACCGGACGATCTATTGAAACTACGTGTGATTTACTGTAAATAATGTTCTATTAGTAACTGGACAATCTATTGATTATTCAAACGCTCTATTGTTGCATATTGTGACAGCTGTGTACTATTCTGCATTTCAAATGAGTGTAGTTGTACAGTTCCAAGTGAAATGACTAAATCTTTCCTAGTTTGAGGATGGGGGCAATTTCCTATCGTGACACAATACATGATATTTCATATAAATTTTATTTCACTTCCATCTTTTCTCAACAACCATCATTTAAAATATTGTTTAATGTTGCCGTTGTTCCTTGCAGTAATCTGCGGTCCCGAGGCTCGTCGCTATGTGACATGGCAATCTTGGTGGTGGACATTATGCACGGCTTGGAGCCACAGACCATTGAGTCGATCAACCTCCTGAAGAAAAGAAAGACACCTTTTATAGTGGCGTTGAATAAGGTTTAGTTTTAAAGTTTTTCAAATTTTGTAAAATAAAATATTCCTTCACATTTATTTCATCGCGCATATGCCACACATTGACATCCCAATCCTAGCAGTATGTAGGATGTTTTTCCCATGAACCTAGTTTAATGCCTTTGGCTCCCACGAGTCTCCTGTAGCTCAGTGGCAGAGCATCCGAACTAGTAATCGGAAGGTCTTAGGTTCGACTCCTAATTATAATAGGAGCACTCAGATTTCCTTTTTCCGAGTATGCCTGTGTGATTCACTGAACAATACATCATTCTCAAAAACAGATTTGTTATTGAAAATATTGAGCCCTTGCGCCCTACATGTATTTTGGTGGCTGTTATTTGTCGGATTTTCTTGCCTTTCCTTGCTACAGCCATCACTTTGTAGTTGTGTTCATGATAAGTTTTGCCTGTCTCTTATTGAAGTTGTGTTCGTAGGTTGACAGGCTGTTTGAGTGGAAGCGAGGTCCTAATTCAGGTTTTGTGGACACCATGAAGAAACAAAAGAAAAACACCAAGCAAGAGTTTGATGAGCGAGTGCAGATTGTCCTGAAAGAGTTTTCCGAACAGGTTAGTTTCGTTAACATGCAGCTTGTATCAAGCACAGAAAACATGTAGCTTGTTCAAAGCGCGGAAAAACATGTAACTGTTCCCAAGCGTGAGAACGCGTGCAACCATTGCCAAGCGCGG
The DNA here is from genome assembly GCF_977016875.1 of Pavona decussata. Lineage (NCBI taxonomy): Eukaryota > Metazoa > Cnidaria > Anthozoa > Scleractinia > Agariciidae > Pavona > Pavona decussata. The sequence continues at coordinate 955,760 of NW_028145448.1, read as the reverse complement.
GAAAATATTTTTGCCAAGCACTGAAGCATGAGAACACGCACAACCATTGCAAACGCGGGAAAATATGTAACCGTTTAGGGCCAATCGCGAAAAAAAAAATGCAACCGTTGGCAAGCGCGGAATGTAACGTGTGCCAAGTACGGAAAACCATGCAACTATTGCCAAGTGCTGGAAGACTCGTATCAAGTTCCAATTGCCGGGAAACATGCATTTAGTGTCAAGCGTGGCAGAACATGCTTCTGATGTCATGCTTGGGAATCAAGAATGAGAAAACGTGTTATTTGTCAAGAGTAGGGAAAGTGTCAAGTGCGGAAAAACCTGCATCTCCATCCGGTGCAAATTAGAACATGCAACCTTTTTGTTGCGCATGCAACGGGTGTCGAAGGCGGGAAATTTTTGTCTAAGAGGTCTTTCTTTATTTCTCAGGCCATCTCAATTCAGTATTTCCCATTCCCATTGATAACTCGGGCTACATTTAACACGACCTTGGTTTCTTTTAGGCTCTGAATGCGGCACTGTTCTACAATAATCCAGACCCAAGATCTTACGTATCTTTAGTGCCTACCTCAGCTCACACTGGAGATGGTATGGGTGATCTTATCTCACAGGTGGTACGACTTACACAAACAAGGCTCGCTCAGAGGCTGGCCTTCTCTGACGAATTACAGAGTATGGTTTTAGAGGTAATTCTTCTTCCTTTTCAGTAATTTTTTAATTCACTAAAAATTTTGGTGTAACCGCAGTTGGCGGACTAATTCACTTGAAGAGAACTGTAAATGCGTTCGAGGCATTGTCACCCATTTCATGGTGGGATATTGTACCTTATTTCATTTTAGTTTTAACCTAAAGTCTAAGGTCGACATTTCGTTCGGCTAGATTGTGAGGGTAATGAAACTAAATGTTATTACAGTAGCTTCGAGACTTCTGCCGGCAAGATGATTTTCAAGCATCTCCGTTGACTAGTCTTTAAGGGCTGTCACGCTATTTTTTCGTCAAAATTATGCGAAAATTCTGACAGCGTGCCTCATACACAAAATGCCCCCATGCACATAGACAATATTTATCAGGAGAGAACAGACCACTCGCTGATAATTTCAATTCATAAGTAATTTGACTGATGTTGTTGTGTTTAGGTCAAAGCGTTGCCCGGCCTCGGTACAACTATAGATGTGATTCTGGTGAATGGCAAACTGAAGGAGAGCGATACTATAGTAGTAGCCGGAATCGAGGGCCCTATTGTGACTCAGATCAGGGCCCTTCTCACGCCTCAGCCCCTGAAGGAACTCAGGGTCAAAAATCAGTACATCAACCACAAGGAGCTTCCTGGGGCCCAGGGAATCAAGATCGCTGCGAAGGACCTGGAAAAAGCGCTTGCTGGAATACCTCTGTTTGTAGCACAACAGCCAGATGAGGTGGACTTTTTTAAGGTGCGTTGACCATGCTGTTTAGTTTCCTGTTTGACGAATATTTGATGAATTATGGTTTAGAAACTACAAGTTGTCTTGTCGAGTTGTTTGCGATATTGACCTTAGAAAGGGCAAGTTCGAGAAGCTGACATATTAGGGGTCTTCAGATCAGAGTACGAGTACGACTTTCAAATTTCAAATCGGTCACACCCCCAAAACTCTCACTCCTTCCTGTTGTTTACCAGCAGATAAGGAGACCCTAGAAACAAGATTGGTGTGACAGGAGGGGTTATCTAAACCACGCCAGCTAGATTAGAAAAGTCGTAATCGTACTCAATCTTGTACTGGTAGTCAAATCTGAAGGTCCCTAATGGTAACCTTAATGTAGAAGTTTATTTTGTGGCATCGAAGAAGTAACGGGACGAGAAATAAAAGTCACTGGGTTATACTAGAACTGTATAGGAACATGACAAATGTTTTCTATAGTGTTATTATGCTTGCATTCGATTAGCCGTATTCCGGGATAAGAGTATGTACCATGATTACTAAAAATCCCTCTTAAGAGGTTTTTGAAGTTACTGAAATACAAAATAGCCCTTGAACATCGTGTGCCAGCGAAAGGTTGTTGAGACATCATCCCAAATTTATCTAAAAGAAAAATCTTGAGGTTGTTCCGTTCAATTTTTTCTAGAATTCGGTCAGTCGAGCGCACGTATACACAGAAACATTTATCCTTTTGTAAGTCTTTTCTAACTTGTTGGTTTCATTGTTGATCTTATTTTCTGCTTTTTAACAGGAAGAAGTATCAAACATACTGAATGATACCCTTCAGTCTATCAAGCTATCTGATCGCGGTGTGTATGTACAAGCGTCTACTCTGGGATCACTGGAAGCCTTGCTGGAGTTCCTGCGCACTTCAAAAATTCCGGTGGGTAGTAGCTATGGTTATTTGCTGCCATAATTTGAATCATTTGAGCAGTTCCACCGTTTGGTAGATAGCAAGAACCCAGGTTAGATAACTTAAGGTAGCGCGGAACTTTCGAGTTTCTCAATTAGAATCCTATAATCAATCCCAGGAAATGTAAACAAGACAATGAGCCTAGCGCTGGAAAACGCGTTCAGACAAGTCACGGTTGGTTTTGCTGGACTTCTTGTTGGTTAAGGAAGTTAGAAGCACCTTTCTTTTCTCTTGTTTTTTTTGCTAGTGAGAGAGTCAAGTTAAGCAGAACCATATCGAACACGAAGCTACTTTTGTATAACTTTTGCAAGTGTAGATTTAAGATTTTATATTTTATTGAGCAACTGAAACCGTGCTGAACTAAAATGGTCTGAATGCCGTTTTCCTTGATTCAACAGTACTCAGGAGTTAACATTGGACCAGTTCACAAGAAGGACATCATGAAATGCTCCACCATGTTGGAACACGACGGACAGTAAGTTATTTTTGTCGTTACCTTTGTCTTTTTCGTGGGAAAACTGTTTGTTTGCAAACGTAGAAACGTTCACGGGAAGGTGGTAATAAGCGCAAAAAACAATCGCAATTTGTAAGTGACTTGACCTTCACAGTCATTGGAAAGCCACACTGGACTCTATAAATAACGTGGAGCCCGGCGCCATAGTCAAGCGCGGGAAAGGCGTTTATCCGCTGCTATATGCACGTAAAAGTAATCACTGGGAAGCGCGGGAAAAATATGTATCGTACACCTTGTAACTGGCGGCAGACGCAGAATGCGCGGGAAATTTGTTCATATACATCAACTCAAGATTTGATTTATCTGGCTTTCTTCGCATTGATCAATTGATTTTCATTGCTTTTCATCAAATTGCCTCACGCGGCTTAAATCCATTCACGCATAGTACGTTTTGCTTTTTTTTAAACTGTGTTTGTCGTGTACCGTGCAGATATGCTGTTATCCTGGCCTTTGATGTGCGGATAGAGAGAGATGCACAGGAGATGGCCGACAGTTTAGGCGTAAAAATCTTTGCCGCCGACATAATTTACCACTTATTTGACAAATTCACAGCTTATAGAGAGGTAAGGAAGAATCTCTGGGATTCAACAAATCGAGAGAGGTGATATTGACTTGTATTTATCAGGATTCGTAGCGTTATCAAGAATTCTATAGTCCTATCGCTAATTATATAAAGCGAAACAAACATGGCTTTGTGGCGTTAACAGATTTCTCCTTTTTTGGGAATTTGGGAAGATTTTTCAGCAATCTTTCGTTGATACATGATAAGTTAAAGGGGAAGTATCACGCAAATTTGCTGTTATTTCAAAACCCAAAAATGTTCGTCTGTCAGCAGAAACAAGGAAATAATTGTCAAGTTTGTTATATAAATTATGACCCCACTACAATAAAACTGTCGATTAGTGCCTCTGGCCAGAAACAGAAAAGGTCGTTACGGATTGAAACTTGAAAAATGTAAGGCGAATGTTTTTCAAGTTTTCGCATTTTTGTTTCCAAAATGCTTTAGAACAGATCACGAGTTGTTCCTTTCAAGAATTGAGTTGATTTCTTTCTTCTCGTCATTCTAGAATTATTTGGCAGCTGATTGAAGGTCTTATTACATCATTTTTAACAAAAGATATCAAAAACCCCTTACTGTTTAAAAGTGTTGAGATCAGTGAAAATTTAGCGTTGAAAACTCACATTTTCTGCACCAGGAACTCAAGCAGAAGAAGCGTGAAGAGTTCAAACATATTGCGGTATTTCCATGCAAGCTTCGAATCCTGCCCCAGCACATATTCAACTCCCGTGGACCTATTGTGGTTGGTGTGATTGTGGAGGCTGGTGTGGTGAAGGAGGGTACCCCAGTAACAGTTCCAAGCCAGGAGGTGAGTACCATGTACTGTATACTGTATGGCATCAACCTCGTAACCAGCGCTTTTCTGTTGTAAATTGCGAGGGAAAAGACTTGGGTATGAGGTTGCTATGACCCAGGCAAAGTCGCTTTTGTGTCACAGGCCGCCCAAAGGGATGGAGGCCATTTGCAGGGTTAGCTCCAGAGCCAGGAGATCAGTGTTCGAACCGCCAACCTCGGCGTTGAATGTTTGTCCAGCTTTTCCCCATTCGTTCATAGTTGATTGATTTATTGAAGAAAAAGCTCTTTTGAAATTGCACTTCTCTCAATATCAAAAATTGACTTAGTGTAATTATTTTGCTCTTATCACCCTTATTATAGTTTTGTCCTGTGTCTATATATGTGTGTTTATGTTTTATAATGTATATTTTTTGCTTTTCTTCTCTCCCTACAAAAAGCGATAATTTACCATCCTTGTCTGTTAAGGGCTAAGTATTAGCTAGACTGGTTTTTCTTTTTTTTTTTTTTTGCGCTTTCTCCGTTTTATTTATACTGCTTTTTTAACTCGTGAATGCGCGTAGCGCAATGAACGAGTTATAGCGATAGCTGACTTTTGACTCGGTCGGTCGGTCGGGCGGGCGGTTTTGTCGTTAACTTTCGGGCGTGCGCAGTGAATGAGTTTTAAATTCAATTAGTGGAAAAAAACACGCGAACATTTGTTGTTCACGGCGCAGCAGGAAATTCTTATTCAATATGTAGAGAATAATTTGACGATCATTTAGACTGCAAGCAGTTCCTTTCTGATCAGTCGAGATGGTACGCTCACAGCGCAGCGAGACTGGAGCGAGGAGAAATAAATGACCTCTTCCCAAGCCCCACTCCGCTCGTTTGCTCCAGTTTTTTCGCGCTTGGCTATTTCGCGCGACCTCTCGACTATCCAGAAAGGGACTGCTTGCAGTCTAACGATCATTTAGTGCAAGAATGGAGATTTTTCGTTCTATCTGAGCAAAGTTACAAGTTTTTTCAGTTTTCCAGAAAGTCCGGGGTCGTAAACTCAATTAGTGAAAAAAGAAAAAACGTGAAATTTTTTTTCACGACGCGTCAGAATTCTCTCATTCATTCTGTAGAGAATAATTTGACAATCATTTTAGTGTAAGAATGGAGATTTTTCGTTGAATCTGAGCAAAGTTATAGGTTTTTTTCGTTTTTTTCTACAGAGTGCGGTTTCTTTTAAGAATTAAAAATAATTTAATTTAGAAATAATTTAATTAAAAAATAATTTAATTTGTCAGTTTTCACGCGAAAGCGGAACGTGCCATGTCACGCATCATTGACGTCGTAAACAAAATTATGCAAATTTCTGGTGAAATGAACACTTAAAGATCTTGTCAGCTTTCATAGAGGTTTCAAAGGGAAAAATGTTTCATTTTCGAAATTAACAACTGGTTATTTATGGGAAAGCAAAAGGACGCGGTCGATAAATAATTCTTATTTAGCAAGAGCTTGTCATAGTTCATTATTTTTACTTGAGGATTGCGTGGACTGAACTCCAAAGGAAAAATATGAAATGTAATGCGATACTTTGTTGAACAGATTTCCCTTTGTGAGATCGGCTTGCCCTACTGTAATTTTGTAATTTTAATTCCCAAAAAATCTTCACTTGCCCATCGGGCAAGTGATGGTTAGAATCCACTAGCCCGATCGCAAAATCTAGTAGCCCCGGACTATCGGGGACACGAATTTGCATGATGTAGCTGCACATGGCGTGCTTCTATGAACTTTGAATAAAAAACACGTGATTTTTTTTAATCCGCGCATCAGAATAATCGGCTTATTCAACCTGTACAGAATAATTTAACAATCATTTTTATAGTACAAGAATGGTTATTTTTCGTTACATAATCGGGCAAAGATATAATTTCTTTTAGCTTTCAAGGAAGTTTCCGTAGCCGTCTAAATTTCAATTACTATGTGTCATCTGCATTCACGAGTTGGCTCACAGGAGCCTTTGATTTTTCTAATGTATTATGTGGAGAAGTGGGGATTAATAAAGATTCTAAAGATGTTGATTATGGGTGCATCCAAGATATTTTCTTGCCGTCTACTCTGCTGGAACAGTGTTGTTTGTGGCTGGATGGACCAGTGCAAAGATAATCTAGCTAACAGCTAGCTAATCTCTCGACAATTCCACTTCCATTGATACAGAGATAATCTGTGATGTTATGTTTTAGTTTCTAGATATCGGCGTCGTTACCGGCATTGAAGCAAACCACAAGCCTCTGCCTGAAGCTCGTAAAGGAATGGAAGTTTGTATAAAGATCGAATCTCCTCCCGGCGAAGCGCCGAAAATGTACGGCCGGCATTTTGATCACACGGACCTTGTGGTCAGCAAGGTAAAATTACGATGCTGAGTTATAGGGGTGGGAGGACCTTAATTCCTCGTGTGTGTGAATATTCTGAATACGTTTCGCTGCCGGATCTCTTGTAGTAGAAATGCACGTGCCAGACGCCACCTAATAGCTGATTGCAGGGCTGACACTTCGACAAAGGGCAATTTATTTAGGCCAATTTTACAGCTACATTCGGACCTCTATTAAGCGGCCACCCTCTATTTAGCGGCCACTTTCCAAAGTCCCGAATTATTATTTTGTCAGTAAAGTGCTGTATTCGATACCTCTATTCAACGGCCAACCTCTATTAAGGGACTGGTCATAAAGTACAGGGGGGGGTGGGCTGGAAAAAAAAGGGGGGGTGGGTCACTGTTTTCATGCATGTAAAAAGGGGTGGGCTAGCAAAAACCATGCATCATTAAAGGGGTGGGGCACATAATATTTTTGCACATGTTTTGCATCAAATGGTGCCTTTTGCCAGTAAAACTGTGAAATGTATTAACAGTAAAAGCACAAATTATAATTGTGTAGTTTCAGAAAATATCCATCCCCCATCACAGAGGGAATTTATAAAAGGACGCCCTACCGCCAGGAACTTCCAAGTTTCTTTCATACAATCTCTGTAATTTTGTTCTTTCTCTTACCACCATCCCCTCCAGAATCTTGAATTCCCTCCATGGGTGGGGTAAGGATATTTTCTGGAGACTCCGACTGACTGTTACTCAAACTGAGGTGCGTTGTACATTATATCATTGCCAATGCCTTATGTTATCACCTTATAAAATACCATAGTGACTAATAAGTGCATGTGTGCTCCTTCCTCTATCATACTTGTCCTCTAATTTGTCTAGTTTTATGTATAGTCTTACCTTTATTTACTAGGGGTGGGTCATTTCATTTTTTACCTGAAAAATATGGGTGGGCCATGCATTATTCTGCAAAAATATGAGGGTGGGTCACACAAAACTAGCCTTCGTAAAAATGAATTTTTCCAGCCCACCCCCCCCCCCCCCGGTACTTTATGACCAGTCCCTAAGCGGCCAGTTTTCAAAGTCCCCAGGGTGGCCGCTTAATAGAGGTCCGACTGTAGTACCACGAGTCTTCTTCAGGGCCAGAGTTGTATTTGCGGTGTTGTTTGTTTGTGTGTGTGTTTTTTTCCTTATCCTCGATTTCTTGCTCTCTCTATCTTGTAATTCCAGGACCCCACCCAGTCGAAGGGATAATGCCACAGCCTCACAAATTAAACTATTTCAAAATTTGTCCACCGTGTAGGGGAGGGGAAGGGGGGGGGGGGGATCAAACGTGATCAAAAGCAGAGAAGGCACTCTTCGTTTACTAGGGAAAAAAAACGTTGCTTTAAACAATAACGATGTTTCCTGGAACGCAAAGAGTCTTGTTTTCACGTTTCCAGCACATTTAGCTGTTAATTACTTGAGTATTTTGCCTTGTGTTGAAGTTTAATTTTTTCCTTTTGTACTCTACAGATCAGCCGAGAGTCAATTGATGCTGTAAAGGATTATTTCAGAGATGATTTACAGAAAGCGGACTGGCAGCTAATGATTGAATTGAAGAAGTTATTTGAAATAATATAAATGAATGCAGACTGAGCGTTGGAATTTAAGCTTCACTCCGACTGATAACACTATGACATTGTAAATTCTCCCAGGGGTTAGGGAACAGAGAGTCATTGCGGATGTCCCCCCCCCCCCCCCCCGCCACTTCCAAACCCGCGGTCAACTCAGTTTTGTTTTCATTAGAGATGATGAAAGCTGCGTTGTACTCTCCGTTGCCTGATATAATTTAAATTACTCTGTAGTGCGAATCAGCCGGGGAGGCTCCATCGGATGTCTCCTTGCAAATCCTCAATGACTCACTTTTATTTTAACGTCCGGTGTTCTAATAATGGCCTTGTGCCTGAGGTAATTTAAATTTCCCTTTCATGTAGGGACGAGGGAGGCTGTGCCCGGATTATGCCCTCATCCAAACAAGCAATCTATCCAGTTTTGTTTTCTGTACTTTCCTATTCCAGACGGGCAATCGGCAAAGCGGCTGAACAACTTGTCATACCGTGGTATCCTGCCATTGAACGAAAAACTGAACACTTCCCTACTTGCTTACCCTTCATAATAAAAAAATTTACTTAGGGTGGAGTTTCGTTGTTTTTTCTTTCCATGGAGGTTCCTGACTTGTGGTCTTCATCCTTCACAACACAACATTTGAAGTTACAGCTTCTCACAAAGTTGTGACCTTCAATATGGCTGTGTTTTCTTTCCTTGTTTCACAAACATTACTGATCAGCGGTTGTACCAAAAGAGGTAACCCGAAGCTGCGTGACAGCCTCGTTCCCAGGCCAAATCGCGCTTATTGAGCGAGAGCTGCCTGCCTGAGGCTTGGGCGGGTCTTCCCATCAGCGCTCAGCGGGTGACGTGACGTTCGACCGCGCGTCAAGGAAGAATGGGAACGAGGCTAGGCTGGGTTGGAAGCTACAATCTTGAAATGCGACTGAGCATGTTATGTTACAAAGTTAAATTAAACATTGATGCGAAAATAAATGACGTTGAAGTATACCTTGTTAGCTGTTTTAATGGTAGCAAAGCAACTTTGAACTCCCAAAAGGCAACGTATTTTAATAGAATTTAACTTGCAGATTTTGAACAACGCATTTTAAAATTTAAGCGCCAGAAGCCATAATCAGGGATGGAGACCCCTAACAGACCTCAATATGGAGGTTGCGAAAACTGTGTCGTTTGCAGCATCCTAACTTTCCAGAACTGTTTATACTTTCTCCAACAACAAATAACTGAATTTTAGACATTTTCGGCTACTGTTTGAGTCATACTGGCAAAAGTGACAGGAAGCAGTTGAGAAAAAATTCACTAAAGTTACCTGTCTGAGTATATGTCCTTAGAAGTGTAAGCTTTTTTCATTCATTCAACTATAGCAACGCACGCAGCGCCACCGTTTTGGCGCCTTTTTGACTTTACCGCGAGAGTCATGTGATCAGTATCCTTTTAATCCAACTTTTAGCGTCTTCTTTTAATTGTTACCTTTTCGTTGTGAGAGTCTGGTACTTAAATGTGAGCACCGATGAGATCTCTTCCCTGGCAAAATTTTAAAAATTGGGCGCCATTTTGAATGGATGAAAAAATTTTCAATTCTTCACGCGTGCGCGTCGCGCGCGTACGGCGCAAGGTTTTCTAAAAATAGATTTTTGGTACAACTCATGGGGACAAGCCTACAAGTCAAAATGGCATCTCGTTACGGTCTCCAACCCTGATTATGGTTCCTGCGTATATTGAAAAGTTTCAGTAGATTTGAAGTGCTAAGAATTGAATTGCTTCTGAATCTTTCGCCTTTATAAATGTTTGTATCCAGAAATGTCGTTTCTGCTTCTGAAATTTCAGTTTAATTTCCTGTGGGGTGGGTGTTTGTTTGCTTGCTCAATGAACTGCATCATCTCCTCTCTGTTTAAAGTCCAAAGGGAAAATATGTTAGTTTCAACCTTAGCCATGAAGATATTGCCCAAAAAATAGGAAAAAAGTAGCCAAGTGTGTGATTTTTAGTATCCTCCCCTGCATTAGTTGGGAATTTTTCACCATATCATCGTCCGTTCCGGGTGCCAGGCATTTGATGGCCTCGTGAATTTCATCTCACAACAACGCCTAACGTTTCAATGGCGTTTTTTATTCTAGAGGACACATTATCCATCTGGACGAACTTGGGCAAACATTTGTTGTTCGTGTGGTATTAGATATGCGTCTATAGTATAAAGACAGGCACAAGACGCATTTATGGAAGTTCGGCCAAAACAATGAGGTATTAAAAGTGGAAAATCTAGTAATATACATAAAATAAAATGTAGCAAATAACTGGAAATGTTATCTGAATGGACGATGATCAAGGAAATGGAAGAAAACCGTCACATAATGGACGAAACGAACGTAAAAATTGGGTAGAAAGATGAAAGAGGTTTTCATCAGATATTTTCAACTGGATAAAACTATTATTGATTATCTGTTTTTTTGTTGTTGTTTTTTTTTTTCAAGATTGATTTGCGTGAACATTTTCCCTGCAGATACAGTGGAACCCGGCTGTACAATTTCGACAACTAGTTCTAGTTTTCATAGACTTACACTGAAAATCTTAATTGCCTGGCGCCGGATAGTGACTTACAAAGTGGATCAGAACATTATCCACCAATTAAACAATTAGCCTCAGATCCGTTCGGGCAAAAAAGAGCTAGCACACGACTACTGTGCTTTTGGGTCTACCATCTTGGATGAAAATGCACAGGATACAAAACAACATCAAACGAAAAACGTAACTTGAATATTTTAATTTCATTCATTCTTTCTTTTACAAGCTCCTGTGATTGAACACGCTAACATGCTTTAAGACTGTTCGATTAAAACTGCGGCGGGAATTTCCATGAAAATTTGTGAAGAAATTATCACATCATAAAACCCGAAAACCTATCTTCGCTATATGATCGCTTGTGGCTGGATAGACACCCTGGGGTGTTCGGCATTTTTGTCTTCTCCAGCATCAAAAATGCTGCGGGCAGATCTCCGGAGACTTTGGATACCCTTGATAACGGACCTAAGAAAACGAAAAGAATGACTGGATAAGACAATGAGTGTGTTAATTTTTAGTTTGACTTTAACACGTCATTAAAGGCAATGAAGAAACTCAAATGTTATTCACCTTTAATGGTGAGACTCTTGACACTTTTATTTCTGTTACAAAAAGTTGTGTATTTAAGGACAAGTTCTACGACGATTTAGAGCTTAGGACCACTCAAGTTAAGGTCCGGGTTAAGGCTAATAAGAATGACATTACTATGTATACGTAAATTATCCCTTTCCCGCCCAAGAGTGCCATATGGCACAAGACGCAATAATATTTATGAGCTCAGTATCTGGTCAATTTGTGTGAAATTTGCACAACTAAAAGATCTTTGAAAGATCGATAAATTGAAGGCATAAAATCATGCCCCCCTCCTATATGAAACTTGATTTACCACCCCTCAAACTTTTGGATTTTTTCCAGCTGATATCTTACAACAGGCAATGCACTGAGAGCTGTACATTAAGCTATAGTTTAGGGGGATACCCAGTATGTACAACGAATAGGAAAATTTTCAATATTTTTCTTCTTTTGTTTTGGATTTTTCTCGCTCTAATATGTGACCTCCTCCATCTCTGTTGGTGTAATTTATAGCACACCCCAGAAAATACCCTTTAAATGGTATATCACATGTGGTCTCCCAGTTCATAGTTAGCGACTTAGAAAAATTTGACATTTCCCTCGGGCGGGAAAGGGTTATCATTGATCATACGGGTGAGTGAAGTCCTGAGAAGGACTGCTTGAGGTGACGTTGACTGACTTTTCGACAAACCGAGCGGAAGTCATCTTCAGAGCATCAGTAGATGGTATAATTTTCTCTGGTAGTTGACCTGGTTGTTGACAGCTTTTAAAAACTATTTACAGTTTACCTTCGGACTTAGTTGTTGTTTTCGATTCCTCTTCCACCGTTTCGGGTGGGATTTCGTCTTGGTTCACAATCTGCGCAAACAATATATAACAAAGAGGAACAAGTTATGAAAAAACCAACTAAAATAAGAAGAAAGTCGCCTAAGTAGTTTTCGATTTACACAATACAGCCTGTACCTCACCGTTTGCAGCAGACATTCTTGCACAGCGATATGGTGCGAACTTCTCTGACCTCTTGCCTGATTGTTTAAAAACTGGATACTGAGAAAAGTATCGATGCACGCACTTTCAAGGTTAAAACGCTTGTGGCAACATTAATCCTGTGTTCGAGTTTTGTGTTTTTTGTCTTGTGATTTGTGACGATATGGGACTTTTTTTTATCGTACCTTGTGATATCTGAAAGGTAAGGATTTTAGTGTTATATTACAAGGGTTGCCTGCCTATACCGGTTGGTGAGTGATGCAACGGTTTAAAAGCTGAATACCCGCACCGTTTAAAGCAGGCCAGAAAATTCGCCACTCGCACTTTCGAAGGTAAACGATTATGGAAGTTTTTAAAATTGCATGTTCAGTTAGTAAGTTGCATGATCGAAGTTTGTGAATGTGTTGTTTATCATACGATGGCATTGGACTCTGTGATCGTGCCTGTGATCACGGACAAATCATGAGCTGTGATCATGTTTTGATCTGTTTTGACAGTCAGTCACCTTTGTGACCGCGCTGCGTCTTGTGCCCGTCTTTATACTATAGACGCATATTTAATACCACACGAACAACAAATGTTTGCCCAAGTTCGTCCAGATGGATAATGTGTCCTCTAGAATAAAAACGCCATTGAAACGTTAGGCGTTGTTGTGAGATGAAATTCACGCGTCGGCATCTAGAAATCCGCTTCAATCTTCCCAGTGTTTTATTGGATTTTCGATCTTTTACTGGAAACCTGTTTCTGAGTATGCTTTTGCTCATCCTATGATATTATTTTATCATATTTGGTTAAAAACAGTATGGATCGCGTCTCCAACGGAACATGAAAAGAAGAGGTGGGAAACGTAAAAGGCGCCGGGCGGAAGAAATCGCCTGCGTTGACTAAAATAACGAGAGAAATCAATCAAAAACAGTGGAGAACAAATCACCATTATATATATTTGGAAAATTACATTTACTCAACCTGGCGAAAGGTTCGTGCGGTGGGAATCTTAGTTTACACTTGGAACGAAGTGACTATTCGTTGGAACGAAGTGGCTATTTGGTGGAACGAAGTGGTCATGGAACGAAGTAACCGGATTCCTTGTAAACGTTTCGAACTACGCGTCATGGCTGCTTGGTTTGGAGCTCAGACGAAGACAAGCTTCGGTACACAGTCGATTATCTCCTCGACTAGGAAAACCTCCAGGAGAACCTTGTTTTCTACGGGTCGAGCAAGCGTTCTTGCAACGACATGGGTTTGGTTCCTAAATTTAGATAACGGAGAAGTTGTAGAAACGAAATTATAAAAGCAAAATATATGATTGAAAGCAGAAATAAAGCTTACCGGTAGTTTCGCTACAAAGTCGTTTCGCTACACTGCAGCTCAGTCGATTCGCTACGTTTTAAAATTGACATATTCTCCAATATTTGAACTCAATTTGCTTCTCGTGCAAACACTGCGAACCCGGGGGGGGGGGGGGTACTCCCCTATATAAGGTATATAGGTATGTGCCGCCCCAAAGGGTATGGTTTTTGAGCCGTTTTGGTCTGAAATAGGGTATAGATTTTGACAATTACGGTCTGAAATCGGGTCGAATTTTTGGGGCAGGGAACATTTACGAAAGCTTATAAACATATTTTTCTTCTCAGTACGTAACTGGAACGACTAACTGATGGCGAGAAAAAGAAATAGATAAACTATGTCATTCCAGCTTACTTTTACTCCTTGCGTCAACTTCCGTTCGGCACTGATGCATAATCAGGTCTGAAAACGAGTATGAATTTTAGAGGTCAGGTCTTAAAACGGGTGTGGAAAATGGCAAGTTTAGGTCTGAAATAGGGTCGGGATTTGAAGACCCGGGCGGCACACCCCCACCAAGAATTCCGGCGAGTACCCCCCCCCCCCCCCCCGGGAATGCGAAACGTAGAAACGGACTGCGTGGGGCTACTACTTTATACATGTATGGAAAATGGAAGAGAAAGTCCAGTTCGGTTTCGACAAAATTACATAATTTTTAAATACTTTGAATGTGAAAATAACCTTAATAAACAGTTTTGTTACCATGGCAACATACTGGGTTCCAGTCCTCCCTGATACCGGGAACCCATTAATGAGCTCCTGCTGATACTTACGGCTTTGCTGGCCACCGTTGGCGTTCTGTTTTAATATTTGCCAATGGTGCCTCATCTGCATGATCCAGCAAGCGTATAAATATGTTAGGTCGTGTTCGTGGCCTTGTTAATTGTTTTTCAAGCTGAAAATCACTAAAATATTGAAATCAGGTTGGAGGAGACTGGAAAAGAGTGAGTTGCCATGGGAATAGCCTGCAATGCAGGCGTATTTTTGGAGCGGGAGCGCTGAATAATCCTTCGTTGCTGTCATCTTGGGCGAGGAAGCGCGAGAGGGCTGGAGCGAGTCAACAGTGACCCTAAGGGAGAGGACGACTAGCTGAGAAATTTCCTGCCCCCCCCCCTCCCCCTCAGCCTCCTTCAAATACGCGAACTAACTTTATTATTCAGCGCTCGCCCATAAAAAACGCCTGCACTGCAGGCTATCATGGGAACCGAATTTTTTATGGCTGTAGGTGTATGGTCCTTAGAACTATTAGCCTACCAGGTTTCAATGGTCTCTGCTGTAAATTGACTGAGATAGCTCTATTTATATCGGCTTGATGTTATATTGAGTTGATAGTATGACGTCATCAGTCCTCTCATTTACATATTTTACACATTTTTCAAAGTTAAATATCTCCGCAACCAACGTCGCATTCCAGTCGCTCGAATACTGTGGGATTTTGATTTTCTTCGAGGACTAGCTCCGGGCCGTTTGGATGGATTTTCGATTGGAAGGTCAAAACATGATCACAGCTCACAGAGTCCAATGCCATCGTATGATTTCAATTCAATTCAATTTATTGCTTCCATCACTAATACATTGTTGTTCATGATAATTATACGATACTAAATAAAAATAGTGATGAGGGAGTCTATAGAAAAGCAAAAAAAATGCTTGAAGTTATAGATCCCTTTTTGATAAACAACACATACACAAAATTCGATCACGCAACTTACTAACTGAACATGCAATTTTAAAAACTTCCATAATCGTTTACCTTCGAAAGTTCGAGTGGCGAATTTTCTGCTCTGCTTTAAACGGTGCCGGTATTCAGCTTTCAAACTCCGTTGCATCACTCACAAACTGGTCTAGGCAGGCAACCCTTGTAATATAACACTAAAATCCTTACCTTTCAGATATCACAAAGTACGATAAAAAAAGTCCCATATCGTCACAAATCACAAGACAACACAAAACTGGAACAAAGGATTAATGTTGCCACAAGCGTTTTAACCTTGAAAGTGCGTGCATCGATACTTTTCTCAGTATCCAGTTTTCAAACAATCAGGCAAGAAGTCAGCTGAGAAATTCAGTCGCACCATATCGTTGTGCAAGAATGTCTGCTGCAAAAGGCGAGGTACAGGCTGTAAATCGAAAACTACTTAGGCGACTTTCTTCTTGTTTTAGTTGGTTTTTTTAATAACTTGTTCTTCTTTGTTATATATTGT
The DNA here is from genome assembly GCF_977016875.1 of Pavona decussata. Lineage (NCBI taxonomy): Eukaryota > Metazoa > Cnidaria > Anthozoa > Scleractinia > Agariciidae > Pavona > Pavona decussata. The sequence goes on along the minus strand of NW_028145448.1, from coordinate 939,917 downwards.
TTGCGCAGATTGTGAACCAAGACGAAATCCCACCCGAAACGGTGGAAGAGGAATCGAAAACAACAACTAAGTCTGAAGGTAAACTGTGAATAGTTTTTAAAAGCTGTCAACAACCAGGTCAACAACCAGAGAAAATTATACCATCTACTGATGCTCTGAAGATGACTTCCGCTCGGGTTGTCGAAATGTCAGTCAATGTCACCTCAAGCAGTCCTTCTCAGGACTTCACCCACCCGTATGATCAATGATAATTTACGCATACATAGTCTTATTAGCCTTAACTTGAGTGGTCCTAAGCTCTCAATCGTTGTAGAACTTGTCCTTACATATGCACCTTTTTGTAACAGAAATAAAAGTGTCAAGAGTCTCACCATTAAGGGTGAAAAACACTTGAGTTTCTTCATTGCCTTTAATGACGTGTTAAAGTCGAACTAAAAATTAACACACTCATTGTCTTATTCAGTCATTCTTCTCGTTTTCTTATGTCCGTTATCAAGGGTATCCAAAGTCTCCGGAGATCTGCCTGCAGCATTTTTGATGCTGGAAAAGATAAAAATGCCGAACACCCCCGGGTGTCTGTCCAGCTTCATGACCCCATGGAGTCCTGATAACGAGGATAGGTCGTTATTTTTAGTATAGTTTGAATGGCATAACATTATCGTTACTCCTTAAAAGAATTGATCATTTCTTCACAAATTTTCATGGAAATTAAAGCACGTTAGCGTGTTCAATCACAGTACAGGAGCTTGTAAAAGAAAGAATGAATGAAATTAAAATATTCAAGTTACGTTTTTCGTTTGATGTTGTTTGGTATCCTGTGCATTTGCATCCAAGATGGTAGACCCAAAAGCATAGCAGTCGTGTGCTAGCTCTTTATGCCCAAACGGATCTGAGGCTAATTGTTTAATTAGTGGATAATGTTCTGATCCACTTTGTAAGTCACTATCCGCCGGGCAATTAAGATGTGGGAATTTCAGTCAGCCTATGAAAACAAGAACTAGTTCTTGAAATTGTACAGCCGGGTTCCACTGTATCTGCAGGGAAAATGTTCACGCAAATCAATCTTGAAAAAAACACCCCAGATAATCAATAATAGTTTTATCCAGTTGAAAATATCTGATGAAAACCTCTTTTATCTTTCTACCCAATTTTACGTTCGTTTCGTCCATTATGTGACGGTTTTCTTCCATCTCCTTGATCATGACCGTCCATTCAGATGACACTTCCAGTTATTTTCTGCATTTTATTTTATGTATATTACTAGATTTTCCACTTTTAAACCTCATTGTTTTGGCCGAACTTCCATAATGCGTCTTGTGCCTGTCTTTATACTATAGACGCATATTTAATACCACACGAACAACAAATGTTTGCCCAAGCTCGTCCAGACGGATAACGTGTCCTCTAGACTAAAAAACGCCATTGTAACGTTAGGCACTGTTGTGAAATGAAATTCACGAGGCCATCAAATGCCTGGCCGTGACCCGGAACGGACGATGATATGGTGAAAAATTCCCAGTTAATGCACAGGAGGATACTAAAACTCACACACTTGGCTATTTTTTTCCTATTTTTTGAGCAATATCTTCATGGCTAAGGTTGAAACTGAGATTTTAAATTAAAGCGCATTAAAACCGCACATTTGGAAACGATATAAAGACGACATATTTTCCCTATGGACTTCAAACAGAGAGGAGATAATACAGTTCATTGAGCAAGCAAACAAACACCCACCCCACAGTTAATTTATAACTGAAATTTCAGAAGCAGAAACGACATTTCTGGATACAAACATTTATAAAGGCGAAAGATTCAGAAGCAATTCAATTCTTAGCACTTCAAACCTACTGAAACTTTTCAATATACGCAGGAACCAAAATCAGGGTTGGAGACCGTAACGACATGCCATTTTGACTTGTGGGCTTGTCTCCATGTGTTGTACCAAAAATCTATTTTTAGAAAAACTTGCGCCGTACGCGCGCGACGCGCACGCGTGAAGAATTGAGAAAATTTTCATCCATTGAAAATGGCGCCCAATTTTTAAAATTTTGCCAGGGAAGAGATCTCATCGGTGCTCACATTTAAGTACCAGACTCTCACAACGAAAAGGTAACAATTAAAAGAAGACGCTAAAAGTTGGATTAAAAGGATACTGATCACATGACTATAGCGGTAAAGTCAAAAGGGCGCCAAAACGGTGGCGCTGCGTGCGTTGCAAGGCTTGCTACAATTGAATGAATGAAAAAAGCTTACACTTCTAAGGACATGTACTCAGACACGTATAACTTTAGTGAATTTTTTCTCAGCTGCTTTCTGTCACTTTTGCCAGTATGATCACAGGTATCCCAAGCTGTATGAGCGTTAAAATAAAGACCTTTGTTTAACTTTTGTAACTTGTGTGTTACGCAATGGCGTAAATTATAAGGGTTTGTATGGGAATTTACAAACGTGTTTTGGAATCGAAAAAAAAAGGGCATGAATTGAAAAAAAAATGGCTTATCTAGTCTCCTCGATATCTTGCCAGTGTTCGTATGCCGTATTTTGGCCATTTCAGCGCGATTTAGTGGGTTTTAACCTAAAACCCACTAAAGCGCGCTGAAATGGCCAAAATACGGCATACGAACATCTTAAACCCACTTAATCGCGCTGAAATGGTCAAAATACGGCATACGAACACTGGCAAGATATCGAGGAGACAAGGCAAGCCATTTTTTTTTTTCAATTCATGCCCTTTATTTTCGATTCCAAACACGTTTGTAAATTCCCATACATACCCTTATAATTTACGCCATTGCGTAACACTCAAATTACAAAGGTCAAACAAAGGTCTTTATTTTAACGCTCATACAGCTTGGGATAACTGTGGTATGATATGGTTTAAACAGTAGCCGAAAAATGTCTTAAAATTTAGTTATTTGTTGTTGGAGATAGTATAAATAGTTGTGGAAAGTTATGATGCTGCAAGCGACGCAGTTTTCGCAACCTCCATATTGAGCTCTGTTAGCTTTCACTGTTTTCTTGCTCACGTTGAACGCTTTTTGCTGTTTGGAATCAAGTTCCGTGGCCATGCAAAGGAAGAAGCAAAACAACAACCGGCTACGTGATGGACTTTCGAATTACGCTAAAAATTATATCAGCTATATAATCTACTCATATTTGTAAAACTGCAGCCGTTGTAGCTATATTAAAACAAAGCTTATTCTGATGCCAGGATTAAGAAAAAAAAAAACAGTAGAGGATGCGTTTGACTGTAACCGACACCGAGTTGAAACATTTGGATTGGTTTCAGGGTTTTAGTCAAGATACGTCAAAACAAGGTTAAAAAAATATCTTCTGTCATTTTAGCTTAAACTTAATAAACTTATTTGTTTTCACTCCCGCCGACATGCATGAAAACTTGTTATTTGTCTGCTAGTAGTTTTGCGTCAGTTTCACCCGCTCGACACCTCTTTAGATCTTAAGTTCTGCCGGAGGCAGTTGCTAGCTTGATGCTGAGGAAATTTATCCTGCAGAAAAAAGAAAGAGTTTGAAAACAGATGAGAATGTATTTACAGCTTTATTGCCCTTTCGATGACCATAGAAATCAACAACTAATAAACGGATGAACATTCATCTCAAATCTTACGTGTAATACTTCTTACACGTAAATTGTGGTAAATTTAATGAAAGCAGTAAGCTAACAGCCGTCACAAGAAGCAGTAATACTGGACCATGTAGTAAGTTCACAGATCTGATATGAGGACCTTCCGGCTAGGTCTGTGAATGCTGAAAACTGCTGGCTTTTAGGGCTCTTTGCGTTCAACCGTCCGTTCAACCAATCTTGGAGACACCTCTTGGAGACACCGTGCTTTTAGCTTAGAACTTATTCCCTCGCGACCAAGAAGTACGGGAAAGAACTGGTCACCAAACAACAAAAGTTTTTTTCCGAAGACAACACACAAAACGATCTGAAGAATTATACGCTATAAAAATACACCAAGGAGCAGGTTATTTATGGGTCATAAATGCTCATCCTTCTGCAGACCATCAGTGACGGTAAATGGTAGAAAATACCGAGTCGTTAAAGACCTCGGAGAGGGAGGTAAGTGAATAATATAGTACGTTTGAAGTAAGGAACTTTCTGGAGTTGAATTGAAGCTTACAGTAAAATTCTTCGGTCATCCTCGAGGTTTAAGTTCTAGGTATTTTTGTGTATTAAGAAAGAGAATTAACTAAAAAGTATTTAAGAGGAGATTTGTAATAGTTCGGTCATATTTAGCGACCGAAGAAGTCTGTTTTGCGTGGTGATCAACTTCTGTACCTCAACAGTGAAATTGCATTTTGTCGTGTTTTAAGTTTTTGTCACGTGATATGGTGAATAGTGCATTAAGTTCCTTAAAAGCTGATGAGTATAATTACAGATATTCAATATTTGGTGTGAGGAAATTATTGTGTACAAGCCCATTACCAGGCAACATACTTGGCCTTCTGAAATTCTTACCTCGATTTACCAGCTTATAGTGTCCTTTTTGTCTGTGTCAGTCCATCTGCAGATGTCTCTTCAGGTAATTTACATGACGTTGCATTTTACAAAGAAGAAAAATGCCATTTCACTTTTCATGCAAAACTAAAAAAACTTGGGAGTTTCTAAAATGAAGTCACCTGAGACCGAAGGCCACTGATCTAAAACAAAGCCCCACCAAACCCTCTAATCTAAAATGAAGACCCACTGATCTAATGCCCACGGGGGTTATGTGGGGGAGGGAGTGGGGGTGGGTTGGAGTTGAAGTTTCCAATTGAAAGTCGTTTTATTGTCAATGGGCTGGCACTTATTATTATTTTTCTTATATGGCATTTCTTCATCTCTCTCCGTTTTCACTGTCAAAAGTCAGAGTTACATACTTTATGTTGATTTTATGATAATATTATCTTTTTTTTCCCTTTGATCAGCCTTCTCCTATGTTAACCTTGTCCATCGTGGAAAGGAATGGTTTGCCTTGGTAAGTTTATGCTTTTGAGGTTTTGAGACTGGTAATTCAAATTAATATTTTTGTTATCTATGCATCATTTTTGAAAACCCCTTCAGTAAAGCCCTAATCCAAAATGATTTTGTTTAACATGTATTTTCATGTATTTGATGTCAATGTAATTGTTGCATTCTCTCTGTTGTATATATTTAGAAACGAATGCGTCTCCAGCTCCCTGAGCAAGAAGAGGTATGTTTAAGTACAGGTGAACTCCCACTAGCGGCATAACAATCGTAACCATTAAGCACTGTTTATGTTGCTTAATTCTTAACTTACTCAATTTCATACTTGTCATGCTACTTACAGTTGAAATCATCGTAATCAAAGGCACTAATTCAAGGAGGCTTTGAAATACCAATGACCATTAATTGTTGTCAAGTGGAGAGATTCAAGAAGTCTGGAAAGTTTAAATGAGAGAACAGAGGAGATGATTTGCTTTCCATGGAGAAAGATTATGTTGATAACTCAAAATCTATCTAATCTTGTCCAGAATCCAAGAGGCAGATGTTGAGATTTCCTCCTCTAAGACAGGGCTTCTGATATTACGCGATTTTGCGATTTTGCATAATTGACCTAAAATCGCAACAAATCGCATAATTCATAAAAAATCGCAGAATTTGTACAAAATCGCACAATTTAAGAGAAAAAGAGCAAAAATCTCAGTTAATGTTAAGTTCGCCGATAATTTAAACATTATCTCAAGGAGTTTTTTCTTTCAAAAGGCGTCAAAAATCACCTGGAAGCGTTCATTCGTTGAACAAGCGAACAAACAGGCGTTCTATGCTTCATTTTACATGTTACATGTGACCATGAATCATAAATACTGTAAATGATTTACCTTGCTTAATTTGTAAGAGATTCAAATACAGTACGTGGCAAAAGGAAAGCTATTGTTTTCTAGATGTCAAGATTTGGCTGGATCTTGGATCCAGAATTTGGGATTGTGATGAAAATTAAGGTCATGGAAATGAATGCTACACACTTTAAACAGCATGGAAATGAACGCTCACAAAAATTAACACGACTTAAATTAACGTGACAGTTTGCATTAATTTAATGGAGCATTAATTTTGTGTAGCAAGGTACTTTTGTGATGGATGCATGTTAGTCTGTGACTTAAATCCTGGAGCCATGGGTGGTTGGTGTCCTATTTAAGGAAATAGGATTTTACACAGTCATGTATGTGTTTATAGGAGAGTAATGTGTTTTTGCAATTTGTGTGCACAATTTTTAGAATGCAGGTTAAAATAAATAATTCTTTACAAATCTATTCAAATCTCAAACATGATTTTTCAAAGAACTAAGTTTTCTCTTCGGTACTGAAACAGAAAACTACCATATATATTTCAGGCATTTGATCGTGAAGTAGAGGCCCACAGAGCTGTTGAGCACCCAAGTGTTTTGGCCTTGCATGATGTGGATGTGGTTACCAAGGGAACGTACAAAGAGGGGCGCATGCTTGTTACCTATTACAAGGTAAACTAGTCAAGTGCTCTTTGTGTAATTTACAATTGAAGGGGTGTGGAATATAGGCCCTAAGTGACTTTTGATGTAAGGTCTTGAAAATTCTCCTTTTGTTTCGCAAACAAACACAAGGCTGCCAATTTGGAAGGAGAATCTAGCAATTTATCACAAGTCACTTAGGGTTTTTCTAGGCAGTCCCCTTCAATAATTATAAAAGTGCAGATACTACATATTAACTGGCTGTTGCTGGCCTAACCTAAAGAAGCACCAAGACTACATGAAGTTCATAATTATTGGTTTTTAAATCTATTTGTGGTCTGGTACAAGAAAACCTTCTTAGTAAGTTCAGACATGCTTTGGAAATTCATAGAACTGATTACACAACATGAAGACATTATGATCTACTGTGTGTTCCTCTGGCAATTAGACTACAAACTCCTTGCAAAAAACAGCTTCACCGTCCTGTACTGACTATGAAAATGGTTTGAGATTGGCCACTTACAAGAAGTCAATTGGGTCTAGCAAATTTATTTATTTATTTATTTATTTATTTGGTTTTCTGGGTTTGGTTGACAATACCATTTTGAACGAGCATGAAGTCTTTGCTGGCATCATTTTGATCTGCAGTATTTTTTATACTTGCTTTTAGGATGGCACAGTTCAAGACCTGATTGAACACACATTGAGTCAAAATGGTCACATACCAGAGCTTGATATCCTGCACATGTTCAAGTCCCTCTGTGATGCCATACTTGCGTTTCATACTCTAAACCCGCCACTGGCACATAGGGATATCAAGGTGGGCATTGACAAGTCTGCTCAAGTCAAAAACATAATGCACAAGTATGGTAGGAAGACAGTATAATGGTAATTGTGCGACTCTTAACACCGATACTACAAGAATTGCACTGCAGGGCTTCCTGCAGAACACAGGATAATACAGTGTACATGCATTTTTAAAAAGTGTTATTAAAGTGAGGGGTTCACATGTCAGCAAATGTGCATGAATCTAAATGCTTTTTTCTCTTTCTTATCAATTTTATGGCCTTAAAAATCCCACTCACATGTACTTCAGTAATCACATTCTATAATTAGTCCAAGCAAAATGACTGGTGACCAAAATTCACAGAAAGTGCTAGTGGATTGTACTCATATTGTCGATATTGAATTTAGCGTTTACCCGTAGGATTTATTCCATATTGCTTGTACAGTTGTTTGCATGCGAAACAATGCAATCATATGAAAAAATTGCCACCCAAGTTACCTATTCCGTTCCAAATGGTTCATAAAAAAAGAATTAAATTAAACAGGCTTGGGTCATAGTGAGCATTTAAAGGCAAAAAAGTATTTTGATTCGTGGGCATGCACAGAACCATAAACCCCTCCCTTTAATGACTTTTAAGATCATTAATGGCTGCTGTGCTTCAACATATCTAAAGGATTTGCTTGATTTCTATGTTCCCAAGCACTCTGTATGCTCTGAACAGCACAAAGCCGTTTAGCTGTCCCCAAATCTTTCACCTGTACCTATGGTGTCAGGGCATTTTCAGTGGGTGCACCGAAATTATTGGAACAACCTACCCACAAGTTTAAGGACAGCAAATTTTTAAGTTCATTCAAATCCAAGGTCAAGACCTACCTTTTTCAGGACGTATTTTTCTTTTTATAGACTTAATAGTTTTTCTGAATTTCACAAATCAAGTGAACTAGTAACATTGTTAGCTTTACTGGTCATAAGTAATTGAGGCTCAGCAAAATGCGCATCGAAGCACTGTAAATTATTTTTAGTTAATTAAAATATAATCCAAAGTTCTTGGAGTCAAATATCCTTCCTTCACTGTAAGAAGAACAAGATAGTACCTGCACTTTTCACACCATTTTCAAACTCATCTTGCACATTCAAGAAACCTGGCAGTTTTTCTCTTCCTACCATTAATCATAGTACATGTACCTAGCACAACCTGTGAACATGACCTTTTGAACGTGTCATTATTGGTTTCCCAAGCTGTCCATGAGTGGGACATTTGTAGATCTTCAGAGTTTTTGTGCTTTTGAAATGTGTGCAGTAAGAAGACATTTGAAAAGTATTTTGGTATTTTGTGTAGTTTCAGAAAATATTTGTACCTCCCCCTCCCCCCCTCTTACAGAAGGGATTGGCAATTTCAGGGGGTGGGGGTGGACTCAGATGTCAAAAAGTCTAAAGAAATGTATGAAGCAAATTGGATTTTTCACGGGGGGGGGGGGGGGTTATAAAAAATCCCTTTTGTGGGGTAGTGGGTATGGATTATTTTTCTAGAACTGCATATTGTGAGTTTTGCCCATAGTATTGCTGTAAAGGTTAATGATGCTGTACTTTCTGTTTTAGCCTCATAATTTGCTGATAGCACCAAATAATACAGTGGTATTGATGGATCTTGGTAGTGTGTCAAAAGCCAGATGCACCATAACATCCAGGTAAGGGGCAGCTTACAAATGTGGCCTCAGTGCCAGGCTCTTGGCTTAGGGAAAATACAAAAAAGCATATGAATAAGGTTTCCTATAATTTGGAAGTACTTAGTGTTACTGGAGTTACTGGAACTAGAGCCCCGATTGGACAATTGGCTAGTTAGAAGATTTAAGCTACATACATTTACACTGCATCTTTCTTTATGGTTCATTAATTTGATCCCTCTTGATATTATAATATTATTAAAATACTAGTAATAATCAAAGATTAGAGAGGGCATTCAATGACCTCAATCCCAGGCTCTCTCTCATTTGCCAAGTTGGTGATGATCTCATCCGCCCCTGCAAAATCTGTGGGGATGCCAGATACGCAGCCCAAGATCCATTCATTCATTCATTCATTCAATCAACGTTGTCCCATACAATCTCGACTCAAATCTGTATAATATGTTTAAGAGTGTGTTCTTTCTATGTCAAAGGCAATTATAATATTATAATAAACAATTATTCCATGAGTGTTCGTTGGATATGAGATGATAGATAGCCAACGAGGCGCGTAGCACTGAGTTGGCTATAATCATTCCATATCCAACAAGCGTAAGTGGAATACAGTCAAACCTCTTTATTACGGACACCAAGGGGACAGGAATAAGTGTCCATATTATAGAGGTGTCCATTTTAGAGAGGTGGGCTTTATATGGATTTCTGTCTCTCAGGGACCAAGTTAACTGTCCGTAATAGAGAGGTGTCCGTATTATAGAGGTGTCCGTAAGGACAGGTTCCACTGTATTTGTTTTATCAAAAACAATCAAGAAATATTGCTAGATCTTGCTTATTCACTTTGCAAACAACAACCAGGAGACAATTTAATGGTCGCCATTTCTCGGCCATGGTATAAAGGCTCATACACCTTGGCCGCTAAGCCAATCAAATCCCTCGAATTGCATTATACAATGATCCAGTTTTTAATAATGTAGGAGAGAAGCTCTTGCCCTTCAAGAGAAATGCGCCCAAGAATGTACTGCACCATACAGGTGGGTATATATGTCATTGATTGAGATTTCTTGTCTCTTTTTTTGCATTTTGTTTGTTGATAATCTGATAATCTCAAAGAATCTCAAGGAGAGGCTCTTTGTGTAAGCCGTCGAGACCACATCACTATGTGGGTGTGAAACATGCATTGGACACTCACAAAGGCCATAATAAAAAAAATCGCTTGATGCCAGCTATACTGGGAAGCTACTGATGGCATCTGGTTACAGTTGGGAACGGCAAATTACAAATGATGAACTCTACGGAGTTTGTCCAAAAATCTCAGACAAGATAGTGGCCTGACTCTCACCCTTGCAGGTCACTGCCATTGACATCCAGAACTCCCTGCCAATAGAGTCATCCTATGGGAGCCCACTCATGGATGGATGGACCTAGGATGGCCACCTAAAACTATGATCAAGACACTGATAGAGGACACTATTGCAGCATCTACTAGTGAACTATCAGCAATAATGAAAGAGAGAGCTGTCTGGCACAGGTCCTGCCTTAATTAAGCAGGCGAAAAGATAGATATGGATAGATAGCCTTTATTTTAAAACGATGAGTATTAAAGCTACATGAGCTTGTGGGGTCTTTTGCAATTACAAGTAAACTAAAGAAGCTAAAAACTAGGCGTATATACAGACAAAATGTTGAACTAAATTAACGCTTACAAATATTTGTTGATAAACCATTGATGTATCTTGACATTATCCATGTAGAGCTCCAGAGCTGTTTGAAGTGCCGTCAAACTGTGAAATTGATGAGAGAAGTGATGTATGGTCATTAGGCTGCACTCTTTATGCCATGGCATATGGTGAGTCACACTCTTGTCTGTGTCTTTCACAAATTAGGTCCTCTGTTACAATGTCAACAGAATATTGATCAAGTTTTAGATACCTGGAGTGAGTCCTCAAAACCTTTTTAATACTTCCACGGACCTCAAACGCGTTCATTTTGCTAATTATGTCGTGGTCATTCTATTTCCACTACTCTTTAAAAGTTATATCCCATGATAATAATTATGATAATAATTTCAATTATTGAAAGGCTAAGAGCATAGCCGACCTAAATGCATGTCAGATCGCTTTTTGCTGTTGGCCTTGATTTACTTCAGGGAACGTTGCTCCAATGTTTTATCCGCTGCTTTGTGCTTCGTTTTGTGATAAAAACTGAAATCTTGCCCACGTTTGATTGGTTTGTAAGGGGCAGAGTTCTAGCTTTGTAAAAGGCAGATGTATCCAAGGTTGCTGTGCTTTCTAACCCAAGGTTAGGTTGCGGTAAGGGTTTAGGGTTCTAAAGGGTTAGGGTCAGAGTCAGAGTTCTAGCTTTGTTAAAGCTAAAACTCTGCCCCTTTCATACCAACCAACCATGTTTAGTTAAACCACATTTAACAAAGGCAAAATACTGTAACATGGCGTAAGACTGGATTTTTAAATAAGGCTCAAATGACCTCTACCTTGACTTTTCATTATGATAGATCTTAAGTTGAAAGACATCAGAAAAAACAACTTATTTAGACCATGGTAAAAAGACTTCTGTACCATGTTTAACCAAATAGGTTTTAGCCTTGGTGTGAACCTAACATTAGCTACACATTCAGAATTGAACAGCCAATGTGGTCAGGTTAGACTCTTTTGCATAGTATAATCGTGCTTAAGTCTAATGATAAACATTTTTGTGTTTTGTGCCAGGTCAAAGTCCATGCGACGGCTCAGCACTTTCAGCTAATAGCGGCAATATACACATACCAAGTGACAGGTACATAGGCCTTAATTTGTAACTTGTTTCTTCATGTTGTTTGTATTAGGTAGTTAATATCCTTTTTTTCCTTGTCATTATTTCTCTATTCATTCCCAGTGTTGAGCTAAGCTCAGTTTCTGCCAGTTTTAACAGCAACTGTGTGAATACACTCGGTAGTTTACTGTACTTTGCGTATAGTAAATTGGATGTTGGTATTGTGTGGGAGTAAACTAAGTCAACAGGGGCATGAATACAGGCTATCTTGTTTGAAAGACGAAGGTTTAAATGCCGTTTTACTGAAATATCTTAAGTTTTCAATGTACACTTTGGAATAATGTACATGCAATTAATGATAGGTTGATTTTTATCTTGCAAACCCTTCCGTTTGTTTTGAAAACTAAAATATAGACTGTTGTTACTAGCTTGTTATTGACAATAGCTATTCCACGAGCGCACGTTGGATACGAGATGATAGACAGCCAACGAGGCGTGTAGCACCGAGTTGGCTATAATCATCTCATATCCAATAAGTGCGAGTGGAATAATTGTTTTGTTAAAAAAACAACCTCGAAAAATCGCTAAATCTTACTGATTTAGTGATACTTTCTTTTCCCCCCGGTGCCTACCCTTACCATATTTGTGGTGCATGGTATAATGGCTCATACACCATGGACGCTAATTTACCAATCAAAACTCTAGAACTGTGATATACTGTGAGTAGTTTACAGGGATACCTTTGAGCAACTTTGCTCTACTGAAAAGCTGAGGTAAAGTTGCTTTATGGAACTTTCCCCCTTTTCAGAAAAGTGAAGTTGAACCAAAAGTCTTTGTAGTGGTTTCAAACGTTCCTCACGTCTGTGGTGATTGGTCAGAGAAATTACTTTGGTTTTGGTTTTACGAAAATCACTCGATACGACCCTGACCTTATGAAACACTAAGGCCCGTTTAAACGGTTTCAACAGTTGGTAAGTCAGCATGCGTCCAACACTTCGTTGAACCAAATGTTGGGGGCGTTTGAACAGGTCGTTCAACATTGTTGAAAGCGTAAAAAAATGTTGAAAGCGTGTTGAATCAATTTTAAATCGGTTTAAACTTTCATTCAACATCCATAGAACATTTCCTTTGTTCTCGAAAATGCTGAATGGTGTTGAAGTCGTTTGAACTCTCCGTTCAACATTTGTCCAACATTTGCCCAACACTGAACGCATGATGCGTTCAACTTTTGTTGAACGAATGTTGGTTAAATGTCGAAACCGTTTAAACGGGCCTTCACGTTATGTTTCTGATGCTAACTTCGTTTGGTTTTCAGTGTTTATTCGATGGAATTAAATGGTTTAATCATAAGCATGCTCAAAGTGGATCCTGAAGAAAGACCTACGCTGGAGATCATCATGCGAAGATTAGATAACCTAGCCCCCTCCTCGTCGGTCTTTAATTATGACACTGCAAGAAACCACTCCATACAAATGTAATTTTGATTTTTATTTCCGCCTAAAATTATTTTTTAATTTTTTTGTTTAAATGATACGGACACTAACAAGGTCTCTCTTTTGTTGTTGCTAAATGGATTGGCCGTTTTTATACTAGAGGACGCATTATCCGTGTGGACGAACTATCTTCCGTTGTGTGTCGTTCAAGACGCACAATGGAAGGTAGTTCGTCTTAGACGCATAATGCGTCTTGTGCCCGTCTTTATACTAGAGACGCATAACCAGACGAACAACAAATGTTTACCCAAGTTTGTCAAGACGGATAATGCGTCCTCTAGTATAAAAACGGCCATTTTCGATAAGTGACCATATCACGGTGGCATGCCAGGACAATGAATCACACCTTTCTTTCTTTTTTTTTTTTTTTTTGGCGGGGGGGGGGGGGGGGGGGGTATTTTGCAGAACGCCAAATGCAGAATGAGGCATTTTACGCCCATCTACAACATTAGGGTTAAGCAGCCAATAATAGTATTTAGGCCAAACCACTTCTCTTTACTGTTTAGGGTTATGCACTGATTATACAGATTTGACAGTAAAGGGCCTTTGTGGATTCGGCGTTCTGCAAAAACTCTTGCCGTTTTTTTGTTTCGTGTTTCTATTTAGAACTAAAATTATTCCTTAAAAATACTTAAAAAGTCCAAGGCGTGTGAAACAAACAAACAAAAAAAAAATAAAAGATCTGTAGAAAGAAGGTAGAAATATAGTTTAGAGGATCGAATGATATCTTAAAGGGAAATTACAGCCAGATGCTGTTTTGCAGTTGATATTTTAGCTGCTCTTTGAGATTTCATGTAGTCCAAAATTCCGTAGTTGTTTTTTAGTCTGACCAAGGCCCTTTAAATCAGTCAGATTTGTTTTTTCGCGATTTTTAAGGTGTATGTAAAAATAATTTTTGTTTTGGAAAATGGAGAAAATGAAGATCTAAAGATGGTTTTAAAAATTCAAATGTAAAGGTAATAATTCCTAAATGGACTCCACAACGGACAGCTGACAATCTTTGGTGTTAGACTGCGAGCGGTCTCTTTCCTTCCATAATATACTTAGCGATATCCTGGGTGCCACTTGATTTTCTTGCACAGGTCTGATCGAAGCCTGTTTTCATCAATATCGCACGACAATTCGGCCCATTGCTGATCACGATCTTACACCGCGCGCGCGCGAAAAAACCTCTGATTACCAAGGTAATGTCGCGCGCGAGAGATTCTGAAATTGGCGAGGCTATTCCTCCCTGTTTTTACCGCTGATTTACAAAATTTCCACGCTTTCGCTCGCGTGTAGGATGTGGGAAAAATGGACGACTGCTTGTAGTCTATGGTTGTGGTCGACTGTCCGGTGGTGTGCACAAAATTTTTATCCCTCATATGACCAGTCTGCAGAGTATGGCAGAACTCGACGAGATCACGCGCGTGCATTCGCGCACGTAGTATGATCTTCGAAGTTACCCGCGTGCACTGCGGGACGCGCGTAGGTTGTTACAACAGTATAAAACCTGACCTGGAGATTCTTAGTTCCAGGAATGGAGGTTGGTAATCTTTATCACCAATCTACGTTGGCAAGTCACTCCTTCCGTATTGTCGCCATTTTGAATTTCTATTCTTATAACATTTTGATATTAATATAGGACTCTACTTTTTTATTCGAGTGGAAGCTTAACATTCTGAGAACGGTATCAGTAAAGGCTGGTTTTTTGGCGTGCACACATGGAAATTTTGACGTTCAAATAAAATGTGCGCGAACGATATTCGCGCGTACGTGCCAAGCTTTGCAGACTGGAGCTTTCCTAACTCACACCTTCACTGATGAAGTAATTTAGGGAGCCCTTGGTACTAAAGTTTCTGCGATCCTGAGTTTGACTCAAGCCACATTATACATATATATAGAAAGTTATTATTCGATATTAGCTTTTTGCATGTCGGTGAAGCGTATATCGTACTGTTGACTTTCACTATCTTTTCAAAGAATATGGATGAACTGGAAGAACCCATAATATAAATCGCCCTTTGAGGTTGCAACATACTCATGCTGTAAAATCTGATGAAGTCGCTTGAATCAAAATGAAAAATAAAAATTTGATACTTGAAGGTTTCTAGGATTTGACTAGTCTTCTACGCTCCTCCCCACAAACTCATGGTCAGGCCTTGAGCTAGAGTGTATCAGTGTTGTGTTATTCGAGCCATTTCGGTTGGCTCCATTCTTGCTGTTATTTATTCTATTATATTTATCAGCTTTATTGGACACATCAAAATAGTTACAAGAACAAAACAGAAATACAAGGAACAAAATGATTGGTCCAAAGGGTATTATGCAAAATGGGATAACGAGACCCATGCGAGGCGTAACCACTTAAACATGGTTTTCAGCCAGAGGCAATCTCGTACCCAGAGTCCTCTGGCTTTTTGGTGAGCGGGTGGTCGCCAGGAGAGATTCGAAAAAAAAATTAATTGTTTTGATTGGCTGCCCCGTAAAGGCTTGCATTGTTTTACCGCAGAAATCCTACGGTAATAATATTCTAGTTCCTCAGAGTCTCTCCTAGTGACCAAAGAGCCTGAGGAATCTGGGTACGAGATTGTGGTTGCGGACAGACGGCTAGGCAACGTTGATTAAAGACCATCGCAGTTATGTAGATAACGTGAGCACCAACTTGAGAAAAAAAAAAAACCCGAAAATCGAACTCGAGACACATACTGCACCTTTATTTCAACCGAGTTTTCCCTTATTTAGAAAGTTGATACATTAGACAGACAGTTGATATAATACACACAGACATGTGATGCAATGCACAGTCAGACAATTGATACATACAGACAGTTAATGCAATGCAGTCAGACAATTGATACAATACACAGACAGTTGATGAAATGCACAGTCAGACAATTGTTACATACAGACAGTTAATGCAATGCAGTCAGACAATTGATACATACACAGTTGATGAAATGCACAGTCAGACAATTGATACATACAGTCGATGCAATGCAGTCAGACAATTGATACAATACAGACAGTTGATGCAATGCATAGTCAGACAATTGATACAATACACAGACAGTTGATACAATACATAGACAGACAGACAGTTGATGTAATCATAGTATGTAATGCAGTCAGACAATTTATATAATGTACAGAGAATTGATACAATGCAAAGACAGGTGATACAACAGTTGATACAATACACACTGAGACAGTTCATCCAGTACACAAACAATTAATATGCACAGAGTTGACACAATGCAGTCAGAAAGTTGATACAGTACAGACAGACAGTTGATACAATGCATGTTTTAATACAATAATCTTTACAGGATATCTCAGTATACATTTTTTCTTCTTGTACTTAATCAGCAGTAGCAGCAGGTAAGTGCTCAACTCTGAGGCTTAATGTATGCGTGACATATAGCCGCGATTCAGATAAGAATGAAAGCTTTCTTTTCTTTCACCGCTATGCCATTCACCTCTCCAAGTGAAGCGCAATAGTAGGCTCCATCCGAGGGCTCAAATCCTTTGTACTTTCACGGAAATGGTTCCCCTTTCACATACATAAAGCAAAAACTTGTACCTCTACACCA
Organism: Pavona decussata; assembly: GCF_977016875.1. NCBI lineage: Eukaryota > Metazoa > Cnidaria > Anthozoa > Scleractinia > Agariciidae > Pavona > Pavona decussata. The sequence goes on along the minus strand of NW_028145448.1, from coordinate 923,168 downwards.
AACACAACACTACTGTAAGAAGCTAGTTTGCACTGGAGAGGACAAATAGGATGGGAAAAATATCCCTCGAAAATGTCGATTTATTTCTGGTTTCAAAACGCAACTATTCTTTCGTTAAAAACTTATCCATTAAGCAGTATATCCTGTATAAACATAATCCATTAGAGACGACTAAATACAGGAGCCTTGGGTGTATCTCAAGTGTTGAAAATAAACTTCAATTCCGAAGGGCACACTTTCAAAAGAATAAAAAACTGCAGGCCTCGGTTTAAAGAAAACTAACGGAAAAAATAGATAGTTACGTAAGTCAATCATACTATTTACTTGGTTTGCTTTAAATTTAAGGTGATGTTCAGCAGTATTTAGCTTAATTAGTATAATACACACGCATAACTTGTAACAAAATCTATAAACAATATATACGTATATGCAACTGCACAAGGCATAGAGATGTGAAATTCTCAAAAGTCAACTCGACATAGGTACCCTTGTAGCTCCAAAATCTGCATTCCAAATTATTTCATGTCAGTTCCAGTCTGATATTACGTCATACGACTTTCAACGACGATTTTTAACGCAAGATTTTGCTGCAGCAGTGCGTTGCGTGGACTTGAAGACGGCTGAAAAACTTGCAATGGGTTGCCGCAACACAATTGCTTTGTTAAAAGTTGTCCGCGCGCCGTAACACGATAACACCTTTTAAGGCAACAAACCACCTTAAATCTCACATTTCTTCACGCTCACACTGTCTCCTGAAGCGCCAGCCTCTCGATCATTAACTAAAGCTGTTCTACGACAAAGAGACTTTCTGAAATAAGCGCGCAGCACACTCGAAAACCGGGCGCACGAGTACGTTAAGGAGTCACCACACGACAACTTGTGTACGGCGCTTTAACCAGCAGTTTGCGCCACTTGAACGCGTTAAAATGAGACACTATTGAACGATAAAAGCGGCGAGTTGTTAATTAGGAGTCTGATTCTGCGGTGGTCTAAGAAGCTGTGGATTAGTCCCAATGGCACTCGGTCCAACAGTCAAGTTAATGGTGGGTGGAGTCCCTGGGGAGGGACTTGGAACCGCTGTAGGAGAAGGAAGGCGAAGTGAAACGGTGGAAGGAAGCCGGAAGGGCAAGTTCAGTGGCTGGTAAGGTGGAGGTGGATGGCGCGGGACTGCTGTGGGTGGGAGCTGCGTCTGCACATTAATGGTGTTCTGCCCCACTTGGAGCTGCGATGCCCCTCCCGGCTGTGTCATGTGCTGGATGAATCGCAGCTGATTCTGCCGGCGTAACTCGTCCTGTTGACGCTGATGTTGTTGAAGGAGAGCCTCCCGTTGCTGCTGGTACATCTGCTCCCTCTGTTGCCTGACTCGCCGCATGCGTTCCTCGATTTCCTGCCGCTGTTGCATCTCCTGCAGCTGTCTGATCTGCTGAATCTGTTGTAACATCTCCGAGTTCAGACGGATCCGTTCTGCCACGTGCTGCTGGGTTTGGGCGTGGTCGGGCTGTTGCGGATCCGGCATGCGAGCATAGGCTGCCATTGGAGGAGAGAGAGAAAAAAAAACGTGTCATTACAGAAAAAAATATATTTGAGAAAACTACTCTTGCGTATTAAAAGGTGAGAGTGAGGCAAATTTTTCCCTTGTCCCGCTTTGGGGTCTAGGGCGCACACCCTTTAAGCCCTAACAGTGATCAGAATCAAATTTCTCCTTGTAATATCAATGCTTGATATTTTAATAACTAGCACTTCTCCCCAGTACTTTTAAAAGAAAAGTATGAGAGCAAGATAAGAGAATTTGTTATTTGATATTAGGGGTTAAAGGGTTCAACTCACAAGTGCATTGCGGCACTTCACCTTGCAAAGCCAAGGTTTCCAAACATTGAAAGAACTGTACCAAGTTGACAAGTTGATGAAACTAGGCGTTATGTATTGTGTATTGTGATTGTTTCGTTACCATATCTGCCTGACTTTCAACTCAAACAATTTAAGTATTGAGAAAGATTGCACGGCAAATGTACTGTTTGATAGCTCGCACGGAAAGTTATCCTTTCGAATGAGGCCATCAAAGCCTCTAGAGAATCGGGCCTCTTTCTTTAATTACATCATGTTCGTTTCTTTGATTACTTTAATTCATTTCCTTGTTAATACGCCTAATTAACCTTGATATATAAGCTGCCCATTTGTTCAATTTGATTACATGAATACGACTCTGTATTAAATGGAGCCGAAATATTGTAAACAACAACAACAAAAGATTAGTCATACAACCCTCGTCCACATACCTAGCCTTCCAGACTTTTCCGCCTCGTAGGCGTCCCACGCAGCCTTCATTTCCTCTTCAGTCAACTTTTCGGATTCAATGTTCTGAAGCAGAGAGTCGTGCTCGTGGTACTTCACTATCCACTTGGGATGAAGGCGGTTGATCAGGTCCGCTAGAACGGCATCCTGCAAAAATTACGAACAACGGTGGTACAGTGCAACCTCGATTTAACGAACCTCTATATAACGAAGTCTTCGGTATAACGAACGATATTCTCCAGCCTGGCCTTTTGAAATGTACAGAACAGAACGTCGATTCACAAACCAATTTCTCGAGTCCCTTGGCACTACGTTAAATCGAGGTTCCACTGTAATCAGGGGAGCTTACCATTTACACGGAAAACCCGGAAATTCCAGTTGGAAAATCAAATGGTACGCATCATTCCATTTGGAGTACTTCTGAAATTATGGGCTTCTGGCCAAAGTGATGCATTTTTATTACTCCTTTTGGCATTTACAGCTGGTGTTCATACATTTTGCATGTTATCCATCTTCTGTTAAGACAAGCTAAAACATTTCGTATTTATGCCGAAAATTTCCATCCGGGTGGTTTGCATAAATGATAAGCACCCCAGTTGACGAAAACACTTGAAATACAAACAAACAAAAACCATCAAGGCGAGTTGATGAGAGCACACTAGGAACGTAAGTCTGAACTCTGCTGACGATTTTCGTTAATCTTTGAGCAAAATCAAGCTCGGCAAGGAAGAGCATACTAGAGTTGGTGGTAAAAGGGAAGTGAATGCTTAATACTCCATGAAATTGTTTCTTAGTCCTTAGTTTCATGGAAATGTTTGCCTCAGAAAATAACATAATCCTGGCGTGTACTGTAGAGTAAAACAGTTAGGTATTCCACACAACCGTACAGCACAAATTCAACCCCGCTGTCTTATTTCCTTGACGCATGTTCAGATCAAAACAGTATTAAATGAAATGTTATTCCTTGTACAAGACCGTACCTTAGGTAACGGCAAAGTCGGTCGTTCTGGAGCTTCTTTCGGGGCTTCAGTATCTTTAGCTGCTTCTGAATCTTTCTCAGCGTCAGCTTCTTTGGCAGGTCCAGTTGCCTTTCCTTCACCACCTTCTGTCGTAGCTCCAGCTTCTTTCCCTCCACCAGCTCCTGTCGTAGCTCCAGTATCTTTTTCGCCGTCCTGTTCCTTTCCAGCCTCAGTTTCTTTACTGCCTTCCTTGTCGTTCACGGCTTCTGTCTCTTTCCCTCCTTCCGTTTCCTTCCCAGCTTCTGCTTCTTTGTCTTCTTCGAGTATATCCGGATTAAACGTGTACAGTTCACAGAGATCAGCCGCTGTAAAATGCCGCTCTATCTGCTGTTCGTCAACCACACGTCCAGAAATGGCAAGCTTCGTTACCTGGAATGACGATAATAGCGACGTTAACGAATTATTTTCCCATTTTAACCTATCACTGTTAACGAGAACTGGTAGAACCCCTATCATGTGAAGCATTATTATTTTGCCTAGTAGCGTACTGTGTCAGTATGTTTACACGGGAAAATTCGAGCTATTTTAAATGAACTAAACCCTGGAAATCCCTCCCTTTAGATTCTAGTACAAGTACGAGTTTTTTCGATAAAGAAAGAGTGAGCGCCTGAAAGTGTCATTTTGGCGGGAAAACTAGACAGCTGTCGTCATTTTACCACGAGTTTGTGTGAGAACGGCATAGTGGCGAAAACAAGTCCTCGAAACGTAGGTGATCTCGTGTTTTTGGAATAAAAAAAGGGCTTAGCTATCATCATTCAAACCAACTGCGTCAAGTTCGTCGCTCGTAAAGAGTAAAATGAAACTTCTGGGATATTTCTTTTCTTAGTACTTCGCTAAATACTTGTAGTCAAATCTCCGCGTATTCGTACTCGTACTAGAATCTGAAGGTCTATTATCTCAACTCAGAGTGAAGCAACTACAAGTAGCGGTGGAGAAAGAGAATATATGAGGCAGTTTCTTGCGAAAGGAAACCAGTTGAAAGAAGCCGTCAATTCTTGAAAGTCTCAAAAACAATTTAAAATTTTTATTACCTTGACATGCATTGTATATTTCGATTTTTATTATGGTATATTTTTACTAAGTATTATTTAGATACTCTGTATTTAATTATTATATGTAATGCACGCTTGATCATTTTTTGGAAAGCGCTCAATATATTATTATTATTATTATTATTATTATTATTATTATTATTATTATTATTATTATTATTAAAAACAAGACCCGAAAACTACTTTTTCAAATCCATTTTTTCCGATTGATGGATGTATACTTCAGTGCAACTAGCCCAATGTGTTCCAATAAATGGTAAACATTTTAAAATTTGGCTTTCAAAAACTAAAACATATCAGCTTTCGGCCCGGCAATTTACCAGGACTTTCGAAAAGCCGGTTCCAGGACTCAAGTCTTTAATACCAACCTGTCTGTCGTAAATTTTCTCCTCCATCGTTCCCTGTTGACACAAAAACACAAAAGTGAAAACCTTAACCTTATCACTGTTGTCATTTGAAAGGCACGAAAATTGGAATAAGGAGTTACACAGGTATTTACAGTCAACTTCCGTTAAACTGATAGATAAGTGGGCTAGTTTCTAAAGAAACTGTGGTGCTGCGTCGGTTGGGGAGTGTAAAAGAATATTTGTTTTTATCAACAAAGTTAAAAGATAATATGGACACCGTAAAGAGATTCGAGTGCTGATTCCAGCAAAGTCGTTTCAGCTGGTAAAGCATCGGGCTACAGACTAAGAGGATGCAGTTTGAGTTTCAGGCAGACCAACAAAAGCACTAAGCAGTGTTCCAGATAACTTTCAAAGCCAGGGAGTCAATGAAGAATTTTTTGAAGGGTCAATAGGAGTGGTTCTCGCCAAATCTTCTTAAGTTTAAGGACGGTGCCTACTATTGTTACTGAGCATACGTTCTGTGCATCTCTTGATACTCGGTTTCCTATGGATGGGGGCTACTAATTCAAAAATATTTTTGTGCGGTTTAAAACTATTTGGGGAAGCAAAACTTAGCAAGTGCTTCTAGTATCCAAAAAGAAAATTGGGGGTAAACATGCATTTTTCAGAGATAGTAAAGCTTCAATTTGGAAAAACACGCCATACATTGCTTTATTTTTTACTGCTTTTTAGAATAACTGTTGCTTAATTATCTCTAAAAAATGCGTGGTTACCCCTAGTTTTCTTTTTGGATTTCCACAGCCCTAGCTAAGATCTGCTTTTCCCGCATAGCCAAAAACCGCGCAAAAATACTTCGCTATTAGTAGGTACCGTCCTTAACATTAATTTTGTAAGGCCAGGAAGCCAGCTTTCTCGAATTTTTGACCTGGTGTCTTTCCAAAAAACTATTGAGGAGGAGATGTTGCCTTTGCTTTGACATCTGCAAATGGTTAGACCTTCACGTGGCTCATATGACCGGTAGACCACGTAGAAAGAGCGGTCCCGTCTCCAATTTAAGGTCGTAAATAGGAAGCCTGACTGTAACCATTCTCAGTGTCACTGACTATGTGGTCGGCGTAGCGTAATTTCTAAGAAGGTTTTTGAATGAATAAGACCACAACCCTGTGTAATAGTCAGACATCAATGGGAATTTGCCGATTGCTGAAAACACATTTGAACTTTTTTACGTCGAAACGTCGTTTTTTTTTTTTTTTTTTTTTTTCGATTCTCAAGATGAACTTCAGAGGTGTTTTATCGCAGATTTTTGAAGTGAAATGAAGTAAAAATTAACTATAATCAATACTCACTTCTGCTATAAATCTGTACACATACACAGCTTTAGTCTGTCCAAACCGATACACTCTGAAAATGGACTGCACGTCATGGGAGGGGTTCCACGACACATCAAACACAATCACTCGGTTGGCAGCTACTAGGTTGATCCCCAGTCCACCCGCCTTTGTCGAGATCAGGAATAATCTAGCACTGAAAAAACAACAGCAATGCACTTTACCAATAACTATGAATTTATGCTAATACTAATTACGCGAACGATCACCTGTGGATAAATAAGATCCTTATTAGCATAAAATACACATATCACCTAAAGATTTCCATTTACACGTACACTGCGCATTCTCACTGCACATAATTTCTTACGTCATTTAGCGCGCGCACGTTGAAAACATGGTGTGTTTTTCTTGATGCTAATCCCATCCAATAACTAAATGGCTCTTTTCTCCTGAACGATCATGGAAACCTAACTTTTTTAACTTGTTATTTTAACTTACCTATTACTCTCTTATGTTAGAACATTTTAAGAAAAAATTGACGACATGAAAATGTGTTATTGCCAGAAATACGAGCTTGCCCACCACTCGCGGGCATAAAATAGTGATACTGAGAACTCGCACGCAAGAAACGTTTTGGGTCGATACTGCTTCATATTTTGCTTCCCTGCCAAGAAATTTATCTCTAATTGCCGATCATGCCTTATACATTCAATGTCGAACGTTTTTCTAAGTTGTACTTTATCTATGTATCTATGTAACTTCCATTACCACCAGATATGACAATAACTGATCAAATAAACTCATTTTTGAAAGCGAATATCGCAAGCGATTATGGTGTAAATTGAGTGGATCGTAGATTGTAGCTCGTTCGCGGACATGGTGACCTATCTTTTTTTGGTACATTACTCGAAATAATACGCAAAAGCGAACAATCACAGAAAGTTTGAGAAAATTTTCACGACAACTTTTATTTCGCGGGAATCACGTTAAGCTTTAATATTTTATAAATAAAGGTCATCTATCTATCCTACGCAGACGTTCTTTGGTTCGTCACGTCACGCACTTCTCCCGACGAGTGCGTGACGTGACGTGACGAGGATCAACATCGCAGTAAAATGGTCGCGACATCACACCGAAAATCACCAGCAGTTTACAAGGGCGATCTGAAATCAACACTACATGTAAGCTCGTATCAAAAGTCGTTTGAGAAACTCACGTTTTGTTATCCTCATCATTGAAAATGTCTGCCCATCGCTGCCTCATGGCGGCACTTGTGGATCCGTCCATACGGAAATAGTCACAGCCCCGACACCAGTTCTCCCTATCGCCACCAATATCACCGCCACCCAGCACCTTCTCTATGAGATCCAACGTCACCAGGCTCTGACTAAACACCAACACCTTGTCGCCGACGGCTTCTGCATCTGCAAGTATCTCCATCAACAGGAAAAGCTTGCCACTGAGCTGTACATTAAACTCGTCCGCTTCAGTGAGAAACTCGTCATACCATTCTTTCTCTGGCTCCACGTCCTCTTTGAAGGCCGCGCCTGACCGCGTGCTGCCAAAGGCGCTGTTGGTTTCGACATCAGAGTCACTATTAGAATTGCTTCTGGATTTTCTTCCATTGCTCCTTGTCGCCTCTCTCCTTTCTCTTTCTCTGGTATCCTTCTTGCCGTTGTCCTTGCTGAAGTTTGGCTGCTCGTCTCTGCGCTTTCCTCGAGATGTACCAGCTTCGTCATCAATGTCCACAACAGTGATTTCCTCGCCAGCAATATTCACAGTGGAGTTACTGTCCTTGTTTGATGCACCTCCTTTGTGTATGGCTGCAGCCTTCCTCCTTGATGTCCGCACCAGAACCTCATCCTCGCTACTATCATCATCTTCGTCTGAGCTTAAGACCATCTTACCTCTGCCTCCCCTTTTCTTTCTCCTTCTTCTTCTTTCCTCCTCGCTATCTGATGAGGACTGCATCTCCTCTTCCACGGAGGTGGTCGACTTCTCACTCGCCGACTCCACGTCTTCCTCTTCTTCTTCTTCGTCCGTGTGCACCACAAAGTCGTCCAAGCTGTCGGTGTCATCAAACTTCTCCGGCCGCCTCAGGGCCTCCAGCTTAAGGCACCATGGGTGGGTCCAGATACGCATTAGAGCTTGATAATCCGAGAAAAGGGAAACTCCTGCAAAACAAAGTACTGCCTGTTACTGCAAAAAGTGTACATTATATCTTGTAGTTTACTTTCCGTCTTTCTTAAAACATGAACATCTCCGCAACTACATAGTAGCATGGAAGGATACAAAGTCACAAAATTGAGTTTGTGAAACTATGGGATTTGATGAGGTATTTGGAAAGAACATGGTAACAGAACCTCGACTCATCGAAAATTAGCTCCTTGCTGTAATTCACTGCTGCGACATGAGCACTTTTAAATGTGGCTACGTGTATTGTAGGTGAAGTTAAACTCGAAATAATGCTGGCCAGCGATTTCCGTAACCACGGTCTTGCGAGTGCCGTGGGGAGGCCTGGTAAGTTGCAGGGCTTCAAGACTTTACAGGGCTCATGTTCCTGAGATTCAACGTGCAATTCTGCGTGTTTGCGACTACTGAGCCTTCATTGCTGTGTTCCATACTGATTTCCAAATGCCCATGTTTCAGCAGCGAATTGCAACAGGGAGCTAAGTTTCAACAAGGGCACATTTTATGACTTTAATCGTATACATGTACCTAATCAAATTCCAAAAATTGCACAACTTATAATTTTTGTTTGTTAACAGTATCACTTGAGTTCCCTAGACAGCATTTACCCAGAAGACTGCCTGTGTGTCCGATTATATTAACCTTCTCAGTCCCAAGAGTGCCATATGGCACAAGAAGTCAATACTTGTTCAATATTGAGTCAATTTGTATCAAATTTGGACACCAAACAGATCTTGGCGAGATCTGTACATTGACAACATGAAATTGTACCCCCATTCTATACCAGACATGATTAACCACCCCTCCATTTTTTGAAACTTTTTCCTATTACACTTTTAATACCAAGTGAACATTTGACAAGGAACTATGTGCTGAGATCTGGAAATTAAGCTACAGTTTAGGGCCAAGGAATATAGCCAATATGCACAAGAAATGACAATTTTTAGGTTTATATTTTTTCGTTTTGGACACTTTTCAATCGAATCTGTTATTTCCTTTGTCTTTAATAGAATGATATATGCAATGTCCCAGACAAACCTTTTAATTGCTATATTACATTTGGTATAAGGGTTCACAGAACTTTGCTGTTTTCCAAAAATAACGCATTTCCCGGAGGGAGTGAAACGATTAAGATCCTGAAACATAAAGCATCTCTGACCCTCTCGTTCCGGAGATCTACACAAGGAAGATTGTCCACGTGAGAGATTGCTTCATACCTTTCTTGCAAAGAGTTCCTTCAGGGAAGACAAACGTGTCAAGAAAATGCTGGTACAACTTCCTCTGTAAAACTGATAAGCGAATCTTGATCACGTACTCGTGTTTACGTGGAAGAAAGGGAATCAACACAGCGTAATCTCTTCTCTGTAAATAAAGAAAGCAAACAATAAATCAAATTATACAATAACTGTCAAAATTCCTCCAAGCTGATTGGCTCGTAGCCATTGTTTCTAAGAGCACAGACAATAAAAATGATGTGAGATGTAACGCACGCACTTTCTCAATGAAAAATAAAGCCAATTCCGCTCATATTTTTTCCATGTTATTGTATGTATGGCCCATACTCCAATAGTCCATAAAATGACGCCATAAAATGTTCAAAACTTGGCAGTGAAACCACTTGCCTGTAGCTCATAGTTCCACTTGAGTTTTCAACATTTCTTGGCGTCATTTTATGATCTATAAGAGTATAAACTATAGAAAAGTGCCGCCGATTTGTTAAATGCAAGACCAAGGTCAGAATTTCCAGAAGGATATCTAATCAACGATGTAGCTATCTCCAATTCTGCCAGAAGCTGGTATTGTTTCACATTAAAATGTTGCCACTTTCTTCTCGCCAGCCCTCAGTCTGAATGCAATTCCCACTCCACAAAAAGAAAAAAAAACTGAAGAAAACTGTAAGTGGGTCTAACCTTAAATGGCTGCAACAGCCATATACTACAATTAAACATTATGACCGGGCTGCAAGGTCAACACAACTGTTGATGGAGGAACAGACAAATTTAGGTACACGCCATTGCCAGAGTCAAGAAGATGTTGTACATGTATTCTCAGTATAACAAGCTATCTTGCTGTGATTAATTTTATTTTTATTTTTTTATTTATTTATTTATAAACTTCGCCAGAGGAGAAAAAAAAAAAAAACAAAATGAAAAACCTCTGACAGGAGAGAACTCACAGAACGATATGTTCCAATAACGAGGCTCCTTGTATAAATAAAATCACATCATAATAATTAATTAACAATTAATAATAACTAATTAACTAATTAACAACACATTTTAACTAATAATACAGGTAACGGTCTGCTTTGATGACATTTTATGCAGACACTTTTGAACGTTTGAGGTACTGCGGGATCGTACACATTTAAAGTCAAATCTAGGTAGTATGCCCTCAAATTAGTTTTAAATACATCTATAGATTTTGTATTGTCCCTCAAGAAGTCTGGAAGTGTGTTAAATGCTCTTGAGGCTCTTGAGTAAAAACTGTTCTGGAACGTGACAGTCTTAGCTTTAGGTATATCTAGTAATATACTCTTAGTTGGAGCAGAACGCCTGGTAACTCTAATAGGTTGAAATATCTTAAAATTGGTGTCAGAACTATTAACAATAGATTTATAAGTGTAGACTAGATCCAAGTATTCATGCCAATAGCAGAGAGGGATAAGGCCTGTGAGTGTTAGTCTGTTTTTATACGAGATACCAGTCCTGTAGGGTAGTGAGAGTATATATTTAGTTGCACGTCGTTGTATTCTCTCGATAATTTCGATCAGTTTGACTGACTGCGGGGCCCATACTTGTGAACTGTACGAGAGGTTGCTCATCACTGAGGCTGTATACAGTGCTTTGCGAGCAGATTGATTTTTGACCTCAAGTGTCGACCTACGAATAAAACCCAGCATCCTATTAGCGTTAGAGGCAGCCGCTAGTACTTGACTGTTCCATTTCAAGTCCTTACATACTAATATCCCGAGATCCTTTTGAGCATCAGTACGTTTGACTGGTGTATTTTGAAGTAAGTAAGGTGTTTCCACTAGATTGACATTTCTCGTTGTAGACATTACTGTACATTTAGACTGGTTGAGATCCATCCTCCAATCATGACACCATAAAGTGATTCGATCGAGGTCTTCCTGGAGTAGTCGTCCATCATCAGTGTTCGTGATGGGACGGTAGCACTTGGTGTCATCCGCGAATAGTGCTATGGAACTATTGACAGTGGCTATGGCCAGATCGTTGACATATATTAGAAACAATAATGGCCCTAGGATGGACCCTTGAGGCACTCCAGAGGGAACAGGGAGAATGTTTGATGTTTTACCGAGAACAGTTACTTTCTGAAATCTAAAATGTAAATAATCGGAGAACCAGCAGAGGAGACTGCCATTGATGCCAAATAGTCGTAGCTTTTTCAGGAGAAGCTGGTGGTCAACTCTGTCAAAAGCTTTCGCAAAGTCTAAATAGATGGTATCAACTTGCACTCGTTTATCAAGCAGCTCACCAATTTCATTCAAGACTTGAAGAAGCTGCGATGTGGTTGATTTTCCCTTAAGGAAACCATACTGTAGATTGTGAAGCTGGCTAGAAATGTGCTTAATAAGATGATTGTATACACAACGTTCCAAGACCTTTGAAACAAGAGGTAATAAAGAGATGGGTCTGTAGTTGGATACTTCACCAGGAGAGCCATTTTTGTGGATCGGGATAACATTTGCCACTTTCCATGCAGCTGGAAGTTTACCAAGCTGTAAGCATTTGTTGAAGATTGTACACAATGAATTAGAAATGCACGGTGCACAGTTTTTCAAAAGTTTCGCCGGGATCTTATCAGGACCAGTTGCTTTGTTTACATCTAAAACACTAAGGGCGTTGAGAACCTCGGCAGGAGACAAAGAGAGCTGAGAAATTTGTAGCGGGCTATGTGGTTCGAGTAAGTTGGATGCTTGAAGGTCCTCATACTCACTGGTTGAGCAGGGTGGATTGAAAACTGAGTAGAAATAGCTGTTAAATAAGTTTGCAACATCGACTGGTTTGTCCGCTCTGTACGATTCATTGGAACGAGTCCACGTCACTTCGTTAGGGACACTGGATTGTTTAGTTGTAGACTTGAATGAAGACCAGAACTTTTTGGAGTTTGATTTCAATAGATCAGGCAAACCTTGAAACCACTCTTTGCGCTTTTCAGTTAACAATTTTTTAGTTCGTTGTCTTAAAGCTCGAAATTTTTCATGGAAGTTCAGTCGCCCTGACCTTTTGGCCTTACGTCGAGCAGTTTCTTTCTTTTTCAAGAGATGTTTAACTTCACTGTCTAGCCAAGGAGGAGTGTTTTTACGTTTAAAGGACTTTACTGGAATATTGTCCGCTACTGCACCTAGAAAAAGGTCCAGCCATTGCTGCCAATCTGAGTCGATATCAGTGGATGTCGCAGACGGTGAGAGATCAGTTAGCCGTAAGGTTTCTAAAAGGCCATTCCAGTCGGCAAGACGATAATTGTAAACTGTGCGTGTGTCACAGGCCAATGACTTTGCGCGAACATTGAGATCAAAAAACAATAGGTAGTGATCACTGAAGAGATTTAATTGTGTTGCCATAACACATTCTAGATTTTTGATAGCCTCAGGGGATCTTGTAAAAACAAGGTCAAGAATATTATTTTTCCTTGTCGGATAAATGTTAATTTGCTGAAGATAAAAGTCTGATGTAAGTTCTCTGAAGTCTGTAGATCCGGAGCTGATATCTTGAGACTCGATTACAAGATTAGAGTTCCAAGTCAGGTCGGGGAAATTAAAATCACCACAGATAAGAATTGATTCGTAGTTCGAGCTAAATTCAAGAAATGAAGTAAATAAATGAAGCCATTCGTTGGTATCGACGTTAGGTGGCCGATAACAAGCACAAATCAGAGTTTTCTTGGTGTTGATAAGTTCAATCTCTACAGCAGCAATTTCTAATTCATTCGACCATGCTCCAAGTGAAACTAAGTTGTAATTAATATTATTTCGTAGAGCAATGAGGACGCCACCACCACGCTTTCCAGAGGAGCGATCCTTCCTTATAATGTTATATCCAGTTGGAAAAATTTCATTATTAGAGATGTTGTCGTTGAGCCAAGTCTCGGTTACTGTTATTATATCCAAATTTTCGACGAAGGCAAGGTCTTGAAAGGACTGCAAATTACTAACAAACGATCCATCGGTTGATTTATTTACACTGCATAAGCTCTGGGCGTTAAATGATAAACAGCGAAGATTGTTGTTCGCTTGCTTTGCATGATGAGATACATATGAGTCGCTGTTGGTAGTTTGTCCTGGGTGAGGGTGAATGTCACCACAGAGAGCAAGTTCCAATAGTATTGGGTTGAAAGATGAACAACCATCAGTGCAGTAGCTTAATCGGCAGTTTAAGAATCGCTTGCGAATCCATGAAGTCTGTCTTGATCGAGGTTGAATATAAGTCCATTCGCCCTTGAGTAAGCTTGGGGAATTAAATTCATCGTTTGAAAGACCACTAATACTCTTCTGAGTGGTTAAGATGGCAAAACTCAGGAGCAAACTCAGGAGCATTTTGTTGTCAGCTATTTCCTGTTTTCAGTGTTATCGTCGAGACAGTACACTCCGATCAAACGGCCGCTATCTTGCGGCCGCCATGCTGCCCCAATTTAATTAGTTCAAGACTGTTGTAAACTAAAATTATTAATTGATTAATTTAGCTGTTAGAGAATCATTCACTAAAGTTTTGGTCAATTCATTCTATAGGGTAAACACTTTGTACCCACCTGTACACAGCCTTCTAACATCTTATGAAGTACATGGCATCGGTGCTTCATTATTTGAACATCCATTGCTGTGGAGTCTGCACACTGCCCATTCTGAATTGGATTCACAAATGTGTTGGTGTACTCTTTCCTCGTACCAAGAAGACTGGGCTTCACAAAACTCACCATACAATGATCTGAAAAAAAAATTAATTTGTAATCATAACTGTACTTCATAAAATTAATAAATTGAAAAAAATAATAGTAACTTTACTTCATATTGATTTTTCACTCCCATGTAATGCAGACTTTTATGAAAAGGACGTAAAAGCAGCAAATTTAAAAGTCTTGTTCTCTTCATTAAGACTTTTATGAATAAGTCGCCAGCTAAACTTAATGTGATGTCCACTACAGCATCGCCACCTCTCCATGTATATGTACCTCAGAGCAAAGGGAACTGGAATATGGTTGGTAAGTGCATACAGTGAAATTCATCTAGAAATTTCAGTCATTGCCCTTGAACAGGATGTTTGATATGCATCTTGGCCCAGTTGTTCAAAACCTGGGAGATTGGGGAGCAGGGATGGCGCAGTGGCACCAATGTGGCCCTGATTCAATTCCCAGACTTGACCTCATGTAGACTGAGTTAGTTATTGGTTCTCGTCCTTGCTCCGAGAGGTTTTCCTCCAGGTTCTCAGGTTTTTCCCTCTCCCGAAAACCCAGCATTTCCAAATTAGCCTCTAGCTCGGGAGATTGCACAAGCACTCCCCGTGTTATTGACATTAAATAAATTACTTTACTCTAAGCCTGATTAAGCTAATCCCTGATTTAATGTGAACTTTGATTCGAGTTTTATTAGTACTAATCAATGAAGACTCTACTAAAAGACTTTTGTTCCTCAGTTTTGACTTAGATTCTCATTTACCACTATCTTAAAATTAGGTTTTAAAAAAAATTAATGAGAGAGATGAAGAACTCGCTTAATTTTTAATAGGGAAATAGCATTGATTGGCTATTGAACAACTGGGCCCTGGTATCTTATTTAGCTCTTCCGAGATACGCACATTCAATGAGGTTGTTCTGCAGAGGAGTTCCAGTAAGTACAATACGTCTTTTGGTCCTGATACCATTCAGGGCTTTAGAAATAGCACTTCCATCATTGCGCAGGATATGACCTTCGTCGCAGATCACTATGTCAGGTCCTTGGAAAAGAATACAGTATATTAAACCAAATTAATGTACAAAGATTTACACTGTATACAGGCAGTAGCTGCAAAGTTGTGAGTCCAAAAAGGTGGGTCAAATGAGGTCTAAACGCCTCATTTTGGGTGTTTTGGATCTACAATGATCATGAATTTGACAGGCAAATGTCCCAGGGTGGGGACGAAAAATCAATCAAATGCCCCATATCTAAAAAGTCCACCCCTCCCCTCCGGTTTAACACTGATAGGCTTGGCACATGGAAAACAGGAAGCTTAAATTGTTTCTCATGAGTCAGAATAGTCAAACACCTGCCTCGCCAAATAAGAACCACTGTCTCTCGGAAAATTTACATGTATGTATAAGAAAAACAAGGAAAGTTAATCCTCTTTTAATTACCAGGATCAACAAGAGCTTCTTTGAATATCTTCTTCTGGTTCTTGCTTCTAACCCGATAACACTGGGACAGGTTACGGTACATTGAATAACCCATGATCAGTACGCCGCCATACTTCAGCCAGTGGTTCAGCATGTCTGCTCTGCGCCAGTTGTCTCCAGTAACCTCCTGCAGTATTAACACCTGAACAAAAACGAAAGCAGGATGATTAGTAATTTAAATAATATTAATAAAACTTCACCTCCCACAAGGTGTCAGAGACAATTTTTTGGCGCTCTTCACTTGAGAATAAAAAAAATATTGAAAACACAATGATGCAGAATGGTACTCCGTGAAAGTTATTATTTGAAGAGGCCAGAGTTTTGCATTTCATGCAGAAGACTTAAATTGAAGCTTTGAGGGCCTTCATGTAAAGGAACTGAATTGGGTGCTATGTGGTTTAAAAAATCCACCCCTCAACATGCAATACACATCTACAAATCTCACAACAACAACAACAACCTATTATACCGAGGTTCACTATGCATCAACACAACTGCCTCCTTTATTGACAATTCAGCTAAAATATGTGGTGGAATCTGTTTGAGTAGTTCAGTTCCCCCCATAAGGAACCATAATAATATTATTTATCAATTCAGTAACAGCCATCATACAACCTCATTTCAATCATCACTCAATCAAAAATGGAATTTCCAGCTAAAAAAAGCAACAACAACTTTTGTAAAATGGTTTGTCAAACATAGTAAGTGATGGCCATATGACTTAGGGTAGCCTGCAAGAGTTGAATTGGAATTTGGAAGTACTGGTTTTGTGGATGGAGGGACACCGGAAACACAGAAAAAAACCCTCACAGCAGGGATGAGAACCAACAACAAACTCAACCCACATAATCAAACTTGGCCTTATTGGTGGAAGGCGAGTGCTTTTACCACTGTGCCATCCCTACCTCCTAACCAGTCAGACAGTTCTACCCTACTAGACATTCAGCTGTATTCCTATCTGGTAAGTGAGGTACAGTGTGTTAATGACGTCAACAAAAACATCACGCTTTACACCTTACCTCCAGCCTGTCATCTACACTCAGCCACTTGTCAAATTCAACTTGCCAGTTCAATACAGTGTTGAGTGGAGCCACAACCAGCACTCTCTGGATATTGATCTCTTTGTGTGTCATAAGGGTGTGAATTAGTGCGACAACCTGTTAAATAAATGGAATGTAATCCGCTTCAGAATGGTTAGGTGACGTGGGTGGGTATGAAAGATGGCATGGAGATGAGATATGGGAAGAGGAGGAGTGGCAGAATTTTTCATGGTCACAACAAGGGATGAGTAATTTGATCTAGTTAAACAACTTAGCATTAAAGCAAGGCTGCCATTAGCCGGCAGTCAGCTATTATGACCCACAAGTACAGTGAAGATATCCAGCCACTAAATTATAGAAACTGGGTTAAGCTCCAGCTGTTTGGGCCACTTAGGCTCGAGTGCAACTTTACCTTTCCTTCAAAAACTCATTAATAATATTCATAAGCCCATTGACCTATCAAATGGTTGATAAAACATCACGTGCAGTGGTTTTAAAACCGATAAAACCTCCTCCTTGTTAGTATGTGGTGTTTAATGTTTTTCTTGTATGCTAATTTCCAACTTTCACAAAAGCATCATTGTTATGAACTCTCTTGACACACGCTTTTCCAGGAATGTTTTTGAAGCCATTTAAAAAACTCGCAGCACCTGTTTTATCGGGTCTAAAACCACTTGGCTATGCCTCGTGGGTTTAAATCCTGATAAAACACTGCTGCGTGTGTTTTAAACATTACTACTACAGCCAGTTTTACTGATGGTTGAAGACATGGTATCCATTTGAAAGGCATCTATATCAGATCCAGTTTAGCTCACTGAATGTTAGGAATAGGATGCCAGACACGCTGTGCTCGTTAAGGACATTACTATCCTTTCGGAACACAGTCTGCAACCTAAGGTTTTACTGTTTCAAGTTCAGATTTTTTTCCTATTGTTATATAGGATTAAGTTTTTTTTTTCTTTCATTTGTACATGTGAATCTATTTATCCAGATCATTTTCCTTGCAACAACAGCAAGCGGCAAAAAGTTAACAAGCCGCCAGCACACCAAACTGTACACCAATAAAAGTTAACACCACGCCACACCAACCACAGAGCAAGCTTGATCCAAGTCATAACTTAGTAAAATTACAAGTAACCCTATTAAAGCGTCTTTACAGCGGTTACCAATAAGATGTGACCTATCGCCTTCAAAAGACTCCGACAAAGTTGTGTTTTGGTGGACGTCAATCACAGAAAAGCCGTTGAAATTATTAAGAATTCTGAGAACATTTCAAGGCAACAGAACCAATAAATTGACAGGTTTACCTGTTGACAGATGGTAAACTTTATGAAAGTTGATTTCCAAGAAGCTAAAAGAATGGGCATTATTTAGACAAAGCCGAATTTTTTATGAAACATTTTAAATCGCTACATGTGATAATTTTACAACATCATCAATGTGTGCAAGTGAACAAATTATTACCTGCAGTGAAAATTAAAATTTTTAATTCAAAAGTACATTTTATTTTCGCTTGATCTGACTCGCAAATCAATTTAAATAAAGTTTACCTTCTCTTAGCGATGTAAAAATCTTAGTTTGTTGCCAGGTTACCTTGGAATCTTGTCAGAATTCAAAATAATTTCAACAGCTAAATCCTCTGATTGATGTCCACCTAAAAACTTTATCCGACTCTTTAGAAGATGGTAGGTCACATGTTATTGGTAACCACTGTAAACACTGGACTAACAGCCTGAAACAGCTTTCAGAAGCTTATCTAATAATTCATAGGCTTGTAAGAATTTGGGAGTGCCTGTTGCCAGAGGGGTGATTGCATATATAATTACGATCTCAGATTAAGGCAGTTATTTTTGAATGGATTCAAAGGAACACACGTCAGGAATTTTATAGACAGTGTAAAATGTGCAGCGCACTGAGCAAATTTTTAAGACATCACACCATTACCTGTAGGGTCTTGCCAAGTCCCATGCAATGTGCCAGCAAACATCCTCCCCCTGGCTCATCCTTCTTCCACGCCTTCACTGACTCAATGACGCAGTCATACATAAACTGAATTCCTTTACACTGATGAGGCTTCAAATGCTGCACTAGATCCCCCTTGACTTCTACAATGGGCTCCTTGGTGCTTGGATCAGACTCAAGCACAAGCCTAGACACTTTGGCTGATTCGCCTGGCATGTCATCCTCATTGTTACGAGTCCTTTCGAGAAGACGCTTTCGTCTCTCTTCCTCAAGCTTTCGAGCTCTTTTTGTTTCCTCTGCAAGTTTCCCATCTTCGATAAGCTTTCGGATTTGCTTGCGACCTTTTCGTTTTGAAGGGCTGACTTCCTCCTCTTCAGCTTCTTCCTCCTCTCCTTCTTCTCCTTCAGAATCACCACTGTCCTTCTGTATGAAATGCTTCTTCCCTCCTTTCTTCTTCCCCTTATTTTTCCCTTTTCCCCGTTTACTTTTCCTCTTGTCATCTTCTGATTCAGAACTGTTCTTTTTAGCTTTCCGCCTAGTCGACTTCCCTTTCTTTTTCGTCCCAATCTCTTCATCATCATCGTCATCATCTCCATTACTCTCTGAAGCCACCTTCTTTCTCTTACTCCGCTTCTGTGGCTGCTTTCTCTTGTTTTTTGTCACCGGGACATCACTGTCCAAAAGATCATCTGATTCAGACTCGTCCTCTGAGGAAGTTACTTTACGAGGGCGTTTCCTTGTCTTCTTCTGTGACACACTTGTTTTTCTTGATCTCTTTGCCTTCCTACCTTTGTCACTCTCCTCATCTTCCTCCTCCTCTTCTGAATCCGACACAACTTTCTTCTTTGCCTTCTCTTTTCTCTGCTTTTTGCCATCTTTCTTAGCTTGACTGCTTTTTCCTTTCACCATAGAAATAAAGTCTGACAGATCTGAATTAGACCCAGAATCTTCCTCTGAACTTTCAGTACTTGCCCGTCCTTTTCTTCTTGTTTTACGTGAAGGTTTGGCCTTTGATTTTGCAATTTTTTTTTCTGCATCCGAATCAGAATCTTCCTCTTCTTCTAAACTTTCCTCCGCAACCTTTTTGTTCCTCCTAGTTTTGCTTGTTGGTTTGGTCTTTGACTTTGATTTTTGTTTTTTCCCGTCAGAGTCTGAATCTTCTGACGGATCTTTGCTAGTCCTACTTGTCTTTGCCTTACTTTTCTTCCTCCTTTTTAGGCTCTTTTTGTCTTCCGATTCATCAACTACTTCCGACTTCCTTTTGACTTTACAATCCATTTGAGCCTTACCACTTTTTCCCTTTGAATCCTTGACAACTGTTATGCTATTTTCACTATCACTGTCATCATCAATAACTAAAACATCTTTCTTTGCAGAGCTATTCTGTTTGTTACGTTTGATGCCATCAGCTTTAGCCTGGGAGGTTTTCTTACTCTGCTTCGCAGAATCACCAAAATCAGAATCACCTTCACTGACATCATCCATGTTCTTCTTTGTCGGACTTTCGCTTGGTGATAAAGCCCCATCGGAGCTCATCCCCAAATTTTCAGTCAAACTATTAAGTCTGCTCTTCCTTTCCTTTTGATTTGGCGTATCTGTAAGAGAAGGTCCCTTTTTTGTTTTGAAAATGGTCTTCTGTGATTTGCGTGTTTGCACAATGTTCATAATCCGATTGCAGGCCTTGACAAGCTTTGATATAGGTTTAGGATTACAAGAGAAACATAACCATTCACTTCCTTCTGGTGCATTAATGATCTCCTTTAGTGTGGCTTTTCCTAAGTTTCGCTTTACACAAGGTTTACAGAAAGCTTTGTCACATTTGTCACAACACAAAAGAGAGCCACCATCTCCACACCAACGACATTGTTCATCTATCCCAAACTCATCTCGTGTGAATGGTCCAGAGTTGTAATATTGACTGCATTTCTAGCAAAACCAAAATGAGCAAAGAAAGTGATTTTAATTAGTGCAAATTTTTGTTAGTCTACCAATGGAAAAGATGAAGCGTTAAATGCAAGTATAAACCATTAAATGCCATGGAATCCTCTTCATGTACTACATACATGTAGTCTCCTCACCATTTTCTGTTTATTGCCTATGTACTAGTTGATGGAATTTGATTAAACAACAAAACATATTATCTTTGCTAATTTCCTTTATTTTTTTATGTCCGGAATGTTTGATTAAAAAGTGATATTTGTAAGGAGAAATAAGCTTCTAGAAATTAACTATTGGAGCTTAGCGTTAAACCATGAACTTCAACATCAGCCATAACTGGCTTTGATAGGGACCATGATCCTTATGGCAAATTACAATGTGATCAGTCAAAAAACATGGTGCCCATGGTGGCTTTCAGTTGCCAAGTTTTGGAAGAAACATTTCAAAGACCATTATTTTCTTCTCCTATTGACAAAACTCCCATCACAATACAAATAAAAATACAAATTGTGTATTTTCCTTCTTTTAGGCTTTGACTTGAAACCAGCTGTGCAAGTAAGTCTTTTCTACAGTTGAAACCAGTTTGCTACTTTTCATCTTCTTGTTTTCTTTGTTGCATGCACTTATCAGAAAAATTGGATCAAAACAATCTCTTATTAGATTTTTTGGTATAAAGTGTTGTTGTAAACTTTACAATTTGTTGTTTGTATGTGTATTTTACCCACAAAACAGCACAACTTGTAACAATATACAGCAATACTACACAACGAAATATTCAAATGAGCGTGCATTGGATGAGATGATAGATAGCCAACAAGCCACATAGCGCCCGTGGGCTTTAACGATCTTATATCCAACAACAGTGCGAGTGGAATAATTGTCTTGTTAAAAACAACCAAGAACAGTAAGATCTTGCTGATTTCATTTTTCAAGAAATACAAGAAGATGATTTAATGGCTGATACTTGTCAGACATGGTATCATAGTTGATATCCCATTGGTGCTAAGCCAATCAAAACTCTCGAATTACCTTATCCAATGATCCAAATTTTACTAATAAGAATTATACAGTTGTAGACACCTAAACGGATGACTATACTGTAGTTTTCACACAGCACTGATGACAACAACCAACAACATCAAAGGAAGTAAAGCACACTGAATACACAGAATCTAACAGCAGACATACCTTGCAGACCAAGACATTCAGGCATGGATGCCTACAGATAGTTCCATGAGCTGGATTTACATTCCTTCCACAAGCTGTACACTCTACCCTTCTTGGTAATTCTATAACTAATAATGATAACAGTTACAGTGTATTAATACCAACAATGCAAGGGATAGACTTTCAGCAAACATTATTTTAACCCTTTCAACATCACTGGTTAGTTCAATCCTGTAAGTTTCATTTCATATTTGCTACATGAAGTAGTCATTACCACTGACTAAGAATGTGTAGGCGCGTTTCTTCTTGCCATGTGAGCGTGTCGATTTCTAGGTTTGTACCAAAATCATCAGAATGTAGGCACAATAACTTGTAAGTATGGCTTTCGCTTGGTTGTTTTGCTTGTATTTCTGTATTGTGCACAAAGTTTGTAAGCTAGCGTATCGTTCTTTATTGCAGCAAATCGTTCAGCATACAGATGCTCTGATATTTCAGTTTTGTAATTTATATGACTTGTGCGTTTACCTGAATGAATACGAGCTATTGGCCTGGCCCAGTGTAGTTGGCCGCCACAAATCCCAGTGGACATACTTACGACATAGTTATAAACATATTTACCACACTTTTACATGATCTGAATATTTTCTTACCGACACCATCTGCATCAGAACTTTCTGACAGTAGCCTCTTCTTCTTCTCGCCAGCGTTGTCTTTCTGCTTCACCACCTCATCACTGATGTTGTAACCAAGCCTCTGTTGAAGTGCTTCTAAAGAATTGTCATGAGTTTCCAAAGGTTCGAGTTTGACCTCTAGAACCAAATCAGATTTCACCTTGTTGTTTGTATCATCTTTGCCGTTACAGGTGACCTGTTCCCCATCTTCTTCCACACCATTCACGGTTGCTTCTCCCTGAGGTTCCTCTTGGGCGGGTGCTTCTTCATTGTTTGAAGCTTGCTTCTGTTTCACTCCTCTCTGCACCTTCCTGTTAACAGCAATAACACAGTAATACAGTCAAACCTCTTTATTATGGTCCAAGGGGACAGGAATAAGTGTCCGGATTATAGAGGTGTCTGTTTGAGAGAAGTAGGCTTTATATGGATTTCAGTCACTCAGGGACCAAATGAACTGTCCGTAATAGAGAGGTGTCCGTATTATAGAGGTGTCCGTAAGGAGAGGTTCGACTGTACTTACAATTTCCATTTCTGAATACTTATTAACCCATTGACCCCTCAAACGCCCGTAACCGCCCGTGCGCCGACAACCCCCGAATTTCCTGAAACGCCCGAGACCGCCCGTCCAAAATGGCGGCTGGTTTTTCGCCTCTCTACCTCCCCCTGGTGGCTTTTTCGTTATTTTGTTGTCATGGAGATCAAAAGAGATGGTTAACCAATCAAATGCCATCTTCTGCGCATTTTTTGACAGGTCATGTCAAGCACCACAAGGTCAGTAAAAAAAAAATTTTTTCCGTCGCGCGAGGCAATGGAAATTTACAAGACAATGGCGAATGTGTTAGAAAATGAGCGGCGCTTTTTGGGGACTTGGGGGATGAAGAAAGCTTTGATGGGTTTATGGAGGAAGGATCTAGTAGTGACGATAATTCGGATTTAGATTTCGAGGGCCTAGACGCTGAAGAAGACGAAGAAGATGCTCCTGATCAAGAAGAAGCCCAAGTTCCACAGCCAAGCCATTGACAGACGACGAAGAAGAAGAAGCGAGATGGACGGCTCACCTCTCAGATGTTCAAGTTCCTCCGTTCGTGGCAGCTTCTGGTCCTAATATAGCCTTAGATAATCCTTCCGAATTAGATGTCTTTTTGAATTTTTTAGGAGATGGTTTGTGGGATAGAGTTGTAGAGGAAAGTAATCGCTACACGCAGCAAAAGTTAGGCGATCGATTTGCTAGTTTTCATCAAATCACGCGCGCGGAATGAAAGGCTTTTATCGGGATAAATTTGATCATGGGGATAAATCGCCTCCCAAATTACGCTTTATTTTGGTCTAACGATTATTTTTTGGCAACCAGGGTATCAAAAGGGTAATGACTAAGAACAGGTTTGAGGAAACAAGTCAATATTTGCATTTTAACGATTCAACTAAGGAGCCCGCTCGCGGTGCTGACAATTTCGATCGCCTTTTCAAAGTCAGCTAAGCGCCGCAAGATTGAAAATTTGTCGGTCGCCCCAGAAAATATTGGGAAGCATTTTATTGTTAAAATTGAAGGTAGGAAGAAAGTTTGTGGGCATTGTAAGAGGGTGGGTAGGAAAACAAGTGGGGGGCGCTCAGTAGAGACACACTTTTCAGCGTTTACAATGTAGTGTAGCGCTTTGCAAAACTTGCTTTCTTGACCACGCGGCTTGAAATTGCATTCTTTATAACCCGAGTCCCTATCTTCGACGCAGCGATCTATGAACTATCGGTGAGTTTCAAATGTATATACGATCATGATTTCATTGCATTTTGGCCTAATCAATATTTGAGATCTTTTCTTTGTAAATAACCTTTGGCCGCTAATAGTGACACGTTTCACTAGTTTGCAATTCGCTGCGAATTCTTTATCAATGATGCGTAGAATATAGTATTTTGAATCTCATTTTGGATTGGACCGGTCACACAATTTTGGCCTTGATTTGGCACGATTTTAGTTTTTATTTAGCGTCTTTTGTCACATTTTGGCTGCCGAATTCTTTATCTTGTAAATAAAACTTGTTTGGAATCTCCACTTGCTTGTTTTGTCGTTCCTTGCGCTGCGTGAGTTTTTGTTTGCGATGCGATGCGTTTGTACTTTGCTTTTCACGAAGAGTTTTCGTGCGGCTCGAGCCATTCTCTCCTTCTCTTATCCTTGCCTGCCTTTAAATGGCCTTGAATCTGTAAGAAAACTTCAATAAATACTGTTAAAATTCATATTTGATGTATACAACAGTGATTTTACCCATTTTCGGTTCTTGACATGACCTGTCTTGACAGTTTTATGCGGCCGCTAATTATTCATATTTGGAGCTCGCCGCGCGTAAAACACAAAAAAAATTAATTTGATTTGTGCTTTTCTCCCTGTCCTATATGTCCATGCATCATATGATAAAATTTTTACACTTTCCGGCAGCAGAATTCCTCCTCCTTCGGGTGAGCTTTGCTTTGAAACCTGACCCCGTCTATAGTGCTACTGCGCATATGGTTTATTTCAAGCGTTTGGATCACGCAGTCTTTACTCCAAAATTTCTAGGAAATTAGCATAATGTCACGCGTCACACTCTCAGGGGGCAATGGGTTAAATCCATAACAGAGGAATACCAACAACGACAACAACAATAACAATATATTTAACAATTTAACATTTTAAAGGACAAACCTACTAAAAGAATGTTTAGAAAAGCACTCTATAAATATTACCTTGCCCAATATTGATGATACATTTCTTGCTCATTATTAATGATACTTTACTCCAACTATTTTCATTGCTCTTTGTTTCTTTTGTTTTCCTTCTGCTATATCTTTCTTATTTTTTCTACTCTACTTAGTTACTTTTCTTCTCAATTTACTTCCTTTAAAGGGGCACAGTATTAGTTTTACTAGAGGTGCCCCTCTACTCTCCTTACCCCTATTTGAATTGTATTTTTGAGCTGCATGTTAGTCTATGTTTTTAATACCTCCAACTTTTGAATTTTGCGCTAATGTAACGGTAAGAGTGGAGGGTGTATAGCGTAAATAAAAAATGTTAAATGTCAAATTTGTACCAGAAAAAGAAAGAAATTACAATTTATCAATTAATTTTGATTTGAACAAGGAAATTAGTAGCAGGGCACCTGAAATAACTGTGATAAACTAAACTAGTCATATGCCCCTTAAATGTTTACATTTATGTTTGGTCAAGTAAAAATAATAAATAATACATAAATGAATAAATAAAATTCATAAAGAAATAGAGAAATAAAAAGTGTCTATGAATGTAAAGTAATAATAAATTTAAAGTAGTATTACAATACCCAGCCTTTTCATAGTTGGAAAGGGTGCTATGCTGAAGTTTGTAATAAAAATTAGCATTTTATTCAAACTAGTTCCATGTACACAGTTATTACCAGCACTCCAGAACATCAGTTAAAATTTTCTGAAAAACTTATTAGGAGCCTTCAGCATTAATTACAGCTTTTCAGAAAGTGATCAGAAACATTTTTAAAAAGAGCTCAGGGTAATGCCAAGTATGAGAACAAAAGCCACAATGTGTGACTGTTCAAACAAAAGGATGTTTAGATGTAGCATTAATTTCCAGTGAAGGGATTGCTTTTCTTGAAGTTTTCAGTTTTACATATTTATACATTATATTACAGTGATGGTGTTCTAATGGAAATTCTATTTCTAACCTTCTTGATGACCTTGGTGGGGACTCACTTCTTTTACCAACATCACCATTTTCCTTCACAGCATCATTCTGTAAAGAAGTCACAGTGCTGTATTTAATAAATTCTATTAATACAAAACACTGTTACGGGTCCTTACAAAGTGGCACAGAATACACAAGGTGGTTCAAAGAAGACTAAAACAGTCTTTCATTTCCTTACGAGGACTAACACTAAGTAGGAAATTCAAGAGTTCACTTTGAGTTAATTCTCTGATACTTTATTTGTGTGTCATTAGTGTAGCAACACAACATTCACTTGTACCCTTCACATTCAAATTGCGAACATTACAACCATAATCAAACACAACATGTCCCGTCTGGCCTTGCAGCTCAGCTGGTGGAGCAACAGTTAATCAAATCTGGAGGTTGTAGGTTGGATACCTACCCCAGGTCAAAGATCTTTTTGTCTCATGTGCTCTCTCATTTCCTTACTGGGGCTAATGCTCAGTCAGGAATTTAACACTTTAACATAGTCATCTAAACTCTGACCCAAGTTGGAGACTCACTGGCAAGTGGCAAATTCATAAAAAACAACACTACTGCAGAAGCTTGGGGCAAAATGGATAATTTTGAACTGGAAAATCTTGAAAAAAAATTCACTTGATTTGATCAGAATCATTTGCCTGTTTTACTTGGTACACATCAAAATATCTAATATTTTCAACGGAAAGTCCCTCAGCCTTTATTAAACTCATAAATTGACAAGCAAAAAGCTTTGGTGCTTGAACTGCTCTTTACCAAGCTTTGATTATACGCTTTCCTCCACACTAGTTTGCAATTGTGTGTAGGTGACACATCAAGGGAATGTTTCTTTGTCGAGTTATTTTATTGTCTTTGGTACAACACGTTACGGTCTAAAGAATCGAACATTGATCAAAGTTCGAGAACAGGTAATACAAAACAAAACACAAAAACAAAACGTACAAATTGTGTGAATAACGCAATACCTGAAATGTGACAAGTGCAAAGTACATTGCTAAAGTAACCATGAAGTTAAACGAAGGATCAACAAGTTTTACATGCAAATTTTTCCGGCTTTGGTTTATCGATTGTCACAAATTCGTCGCCAAAATACATGATCTGAGTTGGCTAACGTACAGGGCGACATAGTTCACACACAACAAACAATGACAAAACAAACATTTTACCGCATTTTCTTCCTCTCCAACATTTTCGCTTTCCAAAGGAGTCGCTTGGTGTAGTTTAGTGATTATAAAGTCGAGTTTTCGTCTGTAAAAAAACGAAATGTTCAAACCTCTGAGCTGTGAATAAGCTGACATGTCACGACAGTTCAAAGTTTGCAGTTGTAAAATCAGGAGAGACACAATTAACCGAACGCGAAAGAATAAAGTAAGATCAACTAACCGTTTTCTCTGCACTTTTTCTTCATCAGGCATTTTGATCTCCCTTTAAAAACCAAGGGATCTTTTCTTATAATTAAAATTTCTCATCCCTCTGTTTGTCGAAATTTCTTTCTTTTCACCGTTTTCGCGCCAGCCTGCGCAGCCAGGCCTGTACATTGTAATATCTCCCGGCATGCACTATAACACGTGCCTGGAAGGCATAAATTAAAGGGGCTCTGACAGACATCACCATGGCAACCCATCCCGTTACCATGGAGACCGAGAATTTCTAGGATGAACTTTGTAAAAATTTGAACTGTACAAGTACATGGTCTGAACATCTTGACCATTTCCGAGTGTCCTTTATCATGTCAGGAAACTCGCATTATTTTCCACTGATAGAAATCATTGCCACGGGTCATCGGGATACTGAAGAAATTGCTGAGGGTTAATGGCTAGGAACTGGACAATTGGACATATCCTTTTTTTTTTAGATCTTTCTAAGCCTTTCGATAGCGTGCCACATGAGCGTACGGAACTCCGAATTTACAATGCCATGGAATAGAGGGTTCTCTATTACTGTGGATTAGAAATTTCTTGACTAACAGAATGCAGCGTGTCGTGTTAAGGGAAACTTCTTCGGATTGGTGACCCTTGATATCTGGTGTACAACAAGGAACGATAATAGGCCCCATTTTGTTTATCATTTATATGAATGACATCTCGACAGATATAACATCTAATGTTAAAATTTATGGTGATGATACTAAAATCTATGGCACGATCAAAGAGCCTGAAAGGGTTCTGAAAGGGAGACTCTAGCCTGAACAGATTAAGCGAGTGGGCTAGAAAGTGGAAGTTGCGCTTCTACCAGGAAAAATGTGAAGTCATGCGTGTGGCGCACAAAAGGGATAAAACTAAGCCTATTTACTTCCTAGGTTCAAGGTTAAACTCAAGGCGGTTGAAAATGCTAAAGATTTGGGGATCACAATAAGCATACTGTTAGTAACTATGCAATAAGCTAAGATTCATCTTGGAGTAAACAAGAATAAAGTGCTAGGTGTAATTAAGCGATCAATTGGACATAACAGCTAGGTCGTGGTTTCATGTCTCTATAAGTCTCTAGTCAGCGGACCTATTCTCGAATACGCTGCCCCAGTCTGGAGTCCGTACCAGGTCAAAGCCATTGAAGCACTTAAAAAAGCCCAAAGAAGAGCCTCACGGCTAGCTCTCAAGCAAAAACGAGGAGAAATGAAATATGTAGATCCCTGTCGCTTACTGAAGTGACAAACATTGGAAAAACGTAGAGAGAGTTTGTGTTTAGTTCAATGCTATAAGATAGTGTTTAATTTGGATCAGATAGACTTCCATTTCAAGACTTTTTGGAGCTCACTAAGTGTAGTCGAAAAAGAGCGACTCATGACTACAAACTTCACGTGAAAACATCCATTCGCAACTGTTATAAGTACCCCTTCTTTGTACGTATTGTTAATAAGTGGAACGAGTAAAAGGAACTTCACTGGGTAGAAAACCCAATCACTCCGTCATTCAGTTTTCCCAGGATTTCTGAAGCTAAGTTTTTTCCAGAAGAACTGACATTGAGTTAGCGGCAACAAAGATCCTTGGAAAGAGGAGACAGAGAAAAGACAAGAAAAGACCGTATGTCAACTAAAACAGGTAAAAATCTGGATACTTTTTCTTCCGGGAAGAAAACGATTCTATGAAAACCACCATAAATTATCACCCGCAAAATCATATCAGTCTGGCTAATGACATTATTTTAACATTTATTTTACTTCCAAAAACGTTTCGCTTCTACGAATGAACTAAAGAGGCACTAGATCGCAAATATCTTCCCAGATATTCAACTCCAGCCGATCAAGTGTTCTGCCATCGTCGGTCCTAACTGTCGCATCTCTTTCAACTAAACGCGTTCGCAGTTCTTTCTTTGTGGTATCGGCTACAGAGTCAGGGCCAACAACCAAATGGCGCAAGTGATTCACGAGATTTGTGAATACTAGATGCGGGTCATCCATGTCTTGATTAACCTGCGAAGCTCCGCTGCACTTGTACCTAACAAAGAGCAACAAAACGAGAACAGAAGTTTCAAATTGTCAAGCAGTTCAGTTGATGAATCCAAGCATTCGAGTGCGAGTTAGTCACCAACACACGAGAAAGAGGTGTTCTAACCCAATACGAAGCTCAGTAGCGCTAAAACCCGTGCTTGGGAACCCATATCACGTGACTGCAATCTGCTGTTACAGTTATCAGCTGTTTCAAAAGTTGCGAAAACGATGCGCGATCAAGCCATCGCAAACCGTTTGCGACGTTGTTGCGTGTATATGAAAACTATCGACTATCTTCGAGGCAAGTCCTTCGCGTGATTTTTGTTAAGCTCAGTTGACAGCCTTATAAAGGATTATGGCGGTCTTCGCGCAAGCTAGCGCATTACGAGATGCCGTTGGCTTTCCAAAAATTCCAGCTAGCCATTATATTTCGCACTCTAAAGGAAATATTTTGTCTCTTCGAAAATAAAACATACCATGTTTATGGTTTTTTTTAGTTGATTTCTCATTTTCTTCATTGATGTCATTCTTGTCTGTGTATGTTTTTATTTCCATTAAATTTCAATAAACAAATAAATTTGCCATGATGCGAAAGTTTGAGCTGAGATTTTACTAGAAAAGACGCTAGTTTTTCATCACAAATTAATCTAACACAACTCATCCAAAAAGAGCCGTTGTGGTTTCCCTGTTTCGCCTTAGACGCAAATGAGCTGATTCTGCACACTCTTGGAGGGGGTAAGGCCCAGTTCAGACGCCGAACTTTTCATGAGCCGAACTTAACTCAAATTAAGGTCGGCCCAACTGAAATCACGAAAATCCCGCTTTTGATTCAGACGCCGAACTTAATTTACTTGAAGCAAAACCAATCGAAATGTTGCTTTCTACGAGAGACTGTATTTGAAATACGTTATAATAATTTATGCATTAGGTTCGGCTCATGAAAAGTTCGACGTCTGAATCAAAGCCGTTCCAAAGCCGAAATTCCCGGCTGAGCCAGGCGGGAAAGACGGCTGAGCCGTTCCAAATTGAAACAGCCATTCTCAACTGATTCAGACGCCGAACTTTTCATGTGCTTAATTCGAGGTATTAGGTTCGGCTCATGAAGAGTTCGGCGTCTGAACAGGGCCTTACTGGGTGAAGATCAAGTTTTTGAGTGAAAAGAAACCTATTTACCTCCAATGGATACTTCTAGAAGTGTGACAGTCTTTTCCACTGGTGCAGATGCTTGGAGTCATATTCTCCGCCCAGTTCAACAGATGGGACAAGTAAACCTCGAAGAAAGGCTCATACATAAAGGCTACTCTGCTGAGAAGGTGTGGGGGAATGGACATCAGACAGGGGCGAGGTTTAACGCGGGAAAGGAATTCTGTTAATAGAGATCAGAAGGACGTTAAGATGATATTACACGGGACGATTTTCAACGTAAGATTGTTGTCTTAAAGGTTGTTATCGTGTAACAACGGGAAACTTTTAACGAAACGGCAACACATTGCAAATTTTTGGCCTGTCTTCAAAACAATGCAACACGTTGACGCAACAAAATGTTGGTTTGAAAGTTGTCCGCGCTATGTTGTGTTAAAAATCGCCGTTAAAAGTTGTCGCATGCAACA
Source organism: Pavona decussata (assembly GCF_977016875.1). Classification (NCBI taxonomy): domain Eukaryota; kingdom Metazoa; phylum Cnidaria; class Anthozoa; order Scleractinia; family Agariciidae; genus Pavona; species Pavona decussata. The sequence continues at coordinate 892,027 of NW_028145448.1, read as the reverse complement.
CCACCTTTAGAGATTCTTTAGATGCCTACTATACTACCTCGCTGATAAATCATTGGCTAATGGAACTGTAAACTGGCTTAGAAACCTTTTTGCCCACTTTCAATGATAATATTACAAACAGAAATGCAAGGCAAAACCCACCAAGCGAGTGAATTTTATAGGTTGCCATCAACCAGAACAACAACCTCTGGAACACTGTAAAACAGTAGGGTTTCTTCTAGAGAGAGTCATTGCAGAATTATCACAAATAAAAGTTATATATAAGGCATAAAATGTGCAGTTCCAGAAAGTATCCATACTCGCCCCATGGAAGGTTTTTTGTTTTGCACCCCTCTCCCTCCCCCCCCCCCCCCCAAGAAATTCCAGTTTAGCTTCATACCTTACTTCAAAAATTTCAGTTTTTAAGATCCCCCTCCCCCTAGAAATTTCCAGTGACCTTCCAGGGGGTGGGTATGGATTTTTTCTGGAACCACACGATGCACACCAGCGAGTAAATCATGATGGACAATCATGACCCTGAAACAAAAAACACAGGAAATGAGTCAACACAAACCAATCCTTCCCATAAATGTGGTTTTTAAAATTCTTTCAATCCTTGGTCATTGCAGCCCACATAAAAATTAATGCAGCCATTGAATTAAGCTTTGAACTGCAGAAATTGTGTACTACTGAGAGATAGAAGCAGAAACGGTATCGTGAAATTTATACCCATAGTTTTCATTTGAACGTTTACCTAGGAGCCAGTCCAGAATAAACTGAGTAACATGACACGCTTGCTGTCCTGACTGGCAATCATCTGGAGTCAAAAGCAGGGAGGTTACAATACTCCTGAGGCCATTCTCCTGTTCGGCAAGCACTTGTAGTTTCTCAAACAGAAGCTTTTTTCTGGTGTGAGGATCTAAACAATAATAAGAGAAAATGCATAATCACGATCAATGGGATTATCTTTAACCCTTAAAAGAGGTTAAATGAAATTTAACCAAGATAGTCAACAGCAAGTAACACAGCCCGCCTCGATTAGCTCTGCTGTATGTGAGCTGTGTGTTCCTGTAAAAGATATAAGTATATAAAATAAAGTTGTTGTTGTTGTTGGTCCACAAGCCTTGATGGTAGCAATCAGTTTCAAAATCAATGCCCCACAAGCAGCAATGAAGTAGTCTATCTGGGGGATGAAACAAATGTTTGGTTTGTCAACAGAGTTGATAACTAAAGGTAAATTAAATGAATATGAATATATGAAGCACATATTTGAACTGTGGGTCATAGATTAAAATTATTTAATAGACGAAAGATCTTCGCAGTTATTTACGTAACTAAGCAGTTGCGAAAAGAAAGCCTGAAAAAAATTCAGGCTTGAATGGGATTCAAAACCATGACCTCTGTGATGATGGAGCAAGGATTGCTGCAAGATCATGCAACATCATTGACGATCTTCAAGGATCTTTCAAGCAAGCAGTAGCAATATATAACAACTGGCTATCTTGAAACATGATTTCTTTTTAACATTTCCCTTGTGTACTTAATGTAGAAGTTTCCTACTTATGTCTAATATTCCAATTAAATTACCTCCAAACTTTAACAAATGTTCAACATGTTTAAACAAACAATGTACAGTAGCATCCATGCAAACTTCCTCTGAACTAACAGCACTTGGATATTCCTCTGCATTTGACAAAGGAGCTCTTGAACTTGCTTTTAAAGTTTTATCTTGGGAGGGTGCCATGTCTTCAGTAAGTCGATCTCTCATTTTACACAAAATTTTAAATGCAGCCTTTGTTTGGCTCAAGTGAAAAGCATCTGCAAGTAGAGCACTCTTTTCGCCACAGTCCTGGTTACCTCCCACTGCTACACCATATAGTTTTAATACCAGCTGATACTGGCTGTCTGATAAATGAGGGTTTTGAAGCAGAAATTGCCGCAGCAGAGATTTTGACTTTCCAAGAGCTTTAAGGGATAACTTGAAACTTCCTAAGAAAATCTGCCCAGATTTGTTGAAGTTCTCAAGATATTTATCCAGTTTTTCTGCAAGTGAAGGTTTTGTCTGCAACCGATGATAAACCTGCAAGTGAATGCAAAAGGGACATTTAGTTACCTTACCAGCCGTACTCATTACCTCCCCCCCCCCCCCCGCCTTGCCCCCAACTCCAAGGCCTACCCTGGGCATTAGGATTCTTTGAAAACAAACCAGCAAATGCCCCATGGCTGGGGAAAAATAAGGTATTCAAATGCCATTGGGTACAGCTAAAAAAATAAGTTGATTCCTTTCGCAGGGCCTCAGTAAATTTACAGCTTCCCTGTTGATGTCAACCATTGTGCTCACGTTGCGCTGCGTGTAGAGTTGCAGAAAAAAAACTTTGCTCCCATCCCTCCCCTCCCTCTACTGAGTATTCAGTGTGACGGTGCCTAGGTGATTGCCGCTAACAGGGTTGTCATAGTTACCTTTCGCGCTTGCTTGCGGCTCCCCCACAGACCTTGCAGGCACCTTCCCCATACTCATCTATTGGTGATGAATTTAACATTACAATGATCGTTCGTTCTGTGGATCTACCATCTCACTTTTGTCCTCCCTAGACATATAGGTAATCACAAATTCATTGTCTTTGTTGATAAACTTATCATTGAAAGGAAATGAGAGTATCATGACGGGAAATTTATGAGGTCATCAAATCCCCCGAGGTGGACTAATGCCCGGCCCCCGGGACGGGCGACGAGGAAAAATGCCCCACTTATTCCCGGGAGGGGGGGTGCGAGATGGGCAATAAGTTAAATCCCTTTTCATTTGTAATTGGCCTTATAAAATTACTTTTGGGTTAAATTAGGATGAATAATAATCTTTGCTTTGTGGAATTGTTTGGCTCAATAGCTCCGATCCCCACACTGGGAAACAAAAAGACAGTTCTTTTTGTATAAGCTTTGTACCTCTTCAAAGTAGTTTGCCCACTTGTACGCTTTCTGAAATGCACCTTCATCCCATTGCTGCACTGCATCGCACCTCGCCATACTTAGGACGTCCACAAAAACGTGAGTATTTTTCAATATCTCGCTCATCTGTTTTAAAAGTTCAAGAGAAATTATGGCAGAAAATCGAGAAATTCAAACAAGGCGCTTACAAAAACGTTCTCGCCATTTTGAATCTGGGGACGAACTTGGCAGAATAATACCCTGGGGAAGGACTGGGGACGAGATTATAATTCAGAGCGGAAAAACGCATGCGCCAACTTAATTTGCTCAAGCGCAAAAATGGCAGAAAATCAATTTTTTTTTTAGAAATTTCCAATGCTACCGCAGGTATCCCGATAAATAGCGATAATTTTCCAACGCAAGAAGAAGGCTGTAGATGGCCTTGTTGTGTTTCGATTTTTTTCTTCTCGCTTTCTTAGACTTAAAAAAAAACGTTAAAGCCATCAATGTTCCAGCGGCGCGTAAGCAAATCGCCGATACATGTGCATTATTGTCATGAATCATTTTACCTCGGGGGGGGGGGGGGGGGGTACTCCTCGGAATTCTTGGTGGGGGTGTGCCGCCCGGGTCTTCAAATCCCGACCCTATTTCAGACCTAAACATGCCATTTTCCACACCCGTTTCCAGACCTGACCTCTAAAATTCATACCCGTTTCCAGACCTGATAATTATGCATCAGTGCCGAACGGAAGTTGACGCAAGGAGTAAAAGTAAGCTGGAATGACATAGTTTATCTATTTCTTTTTCTCGCTATCAGTTAGTCGTTCCAGTTACGTACTGAGAAGAAAAATATGTTTGTAAGCTTTCGTAAATGTTCCCCGCTCCAAAAACCTGACCCGATTTCAGACCGTAATTGTCAAAATCTATACCCTATTTCAGACCAAAACGGCTCAAAAACCATACCCTTTGGGGCGGCACATACCTGTATAGCTTATATAGAGGAGTACCCCCCCCCCCCCCGGGCTTTTTACAAAAATGCGACTATAAAAGCAAACGCCTGAATATTGAAGGTCGAGAGCTCGCCCGAGGGTAGGGATGTAATTGATGTTCAATTACTGAGTTTGCCAAAGTATATAACAGGGTCGTAACGAGGTATATTTTTTTCCGACTGATCCCACATTTTGGGCCTTAAATTTTGATCCCTGATTCCAAAATCTTTTTTTGCCAATTATAGCGTTTTCCTGGCACGGTTCAAGTTAATAAGCCGGTATTCGGTCTTGACAAGGTATTTGTTCGAATTCTACCCAGTTGTAAGCTGACTCCTGATCTTTGGTTCAGATCTTGTTTTGAATGAAAGTGAATGTTGCTTGATTCGCAAAGACACCAGTGAATCCATGTCGTGAAATCTCATCGAAGAAATCACCCATGACGGAACTGCAATGGACACCCTGTTCTTGGTGACGCTCTGGAGATGAGTACCCGTTTAGGTCACTTAAAAAGAAAGCGCAAAGAAGCACGCATTTACATGACCATATTCGTATTAATGGCAGGTAATTCCTCTCTTCAGTCCTCGCCTGTCCCCTTTCGTCAGTTTTCGTTTCTTTCAATTCACCGTAACACGTGCCATTCCACAACTTCTCAGTCCGGACAAAGGTTCCCGACGAATTGTAATTAGTCAGCTGAATAATTTTGTTCACTTCAATTGTTCATTCAGTGTAACAGTTCCAATTAAAAAGACAAATTAGCCAGGCATGAAGGAATGCACGAAAAATGAAGATTATATCACATTATATATTCAAATTACCCAGCGTTCGAGTGCGAAATTTATTCATTCACACTGACAGTTGAGTTCAGACCTTGGTTTGATAGTTGTTTGATAGAGAGTGAGTGCTGCACGATTCGCAACTAAGATAAAAGGTACCAGTGAATCCATTGCGTTCCGTATGATCTTTAGTGGCTCAATACACCAGAGTGAGATAAGTATTTTTTTTATCCAGTTTAACAGGTCTAATGTTGAGTACGTTCGGTCCTTTGTACCTTGCAGACTAACGGTCTTCGTTCGTTTTCTGGCTTGAATGTCGCTAGCGTCATATGGAAGTGTCTTTATTCTAGAGCAGGCAGCCGCACACGGCACTCTACATCAAAACAATTGAAACGCCAGAAAATGACTCTGTGGTGAAATAACACGATTCGCGCACCACTTGCAGGTGAAGTGTTCATAAACAACTCTAACCCGAGGAGCGGAGTCGTTGTGGCGTTTGCTGACTCAACTGATCAAGGCAGAACAAGGCGAGGCATCTGTAACCTTCAAAGAACAAGAGGACGGTTTTCTTAATAAAACATAGTGGAAACGTGTGCTGCCTCGTGGGTTGCCTCGGGTCTCTTTATTTGTCTACAGGAACTCATGTCACAGACTGGAGCGTAATGCACATGCATCAGCAAGTTTTTCTTTAGGAGTTTCTTTCAAAAAAGAATTTTGTTCTTGCGTCCTCGGATGGCCTAGCTCTCGTTGAAGGTTTTAATTTGACGGAGTTTTTGTTTGTCTGGACAGTTACTAAGTTTTCTGTGTGGTATATAAAGACAACAAGAGAAACATTACAACACCAAAACACAGAGACAACAATATAAAAAATAGTAAACACGCTGCTGTGCATTACGTTGAAAAGAACCGAATGTAGTACCGGGGAAATACAGGATAAAGAAAATCAGCGCGAACAACTTAGCAAGGAAAAGAATTGAGAACGGAAGCCTGTGCAAAAGATTCCTGGAAGGAGTACTCAGATATATATTAGTGACGAGGTTGCACGAAGACTTTTTTGGGGTTTAAAATTAGCGATTGGAGACTTTTCGGGGATAAAAATTTTCTGACAAAATTTAACTAGTTTTCAGGAAACTTTTTCTTGGATTTTATGCAGAAATGTGTGAACATTTTGGGGCTTCGGCAACTAACTGATCAGATGGGACATTACGGACCATGGACCAATATTGGCCAATATGGGTAAACATAGATTAATATGGGTCACCATAGGCCAATATGGGTCAACATGGGCCAAAATTGACCAGTATGGGTCACCACAGGCCTGTATTGACCAATATCGATCAACATGGATCAATATGGGTCACCATAGGCCAATATTGGTCCATGTTGACCCATATTGGCCAATATGGGTCAACATAGACCAATATTGAGCAATATGGGCCACCCAGGCCAATATTGGCCAATACGGGTCAATATGGACCAATATTGGCCTATGGTCACCCATATTGGCTAATATCGGTCTTGGGTACCCATATTGACCAATATTGGTCTATGTTGACTCATATTGGCCAATGTTGGTCCATGGTGACCCATATTGGCCAATGTTGCTCCATGGTGACCCATATTGGTCCATGGTCCATATAGTGTCCCTGTGGGCCCATATTAGCACCAAAATCTCAATAAAATCCTAGAAAAAGTTTTGCCGAAATATATCCTCAATAAAATGTCGTAAGAAAATTTCTATTCCCGAAAATTCTCTACTCGCTAATTAAAGGTTTTCGCTCCTCCCCATCACTAAAATATATCTGAGTACTCCTTCTAGGAGCCTTTTAACAGGCTTCCGTTCTCAATTCTTTTCCTTGTTAAGTTGTTCGCGCTGATTTTCTCTATCCTGTACTTCCCCGGTACTACATTCGGTTCTTTTCAACGTAATGCACAGCAGCATGTTTACTAATTTTTACCTTGTTGTCTCTGTGTCATGGTGTTGTAACGTTTCTCTTGTTGTTTTTATATACCACACAGAAAACTTAGTTACTGTTTACACGAACAAAAAACGTCAAATTAAAACCTTCAACGAGAACTAGGCCATCCGAGGGCGCGAGAACAAAATTCTTTTTGAAAGAAACTTGCTGGTGTGCATTACGCTCCAGTCTGCACATGACACGAGATCTGCCGGCGATTTCTATAGTCAAATAAAGAGACCCGGACAGCCCACGGGCTACACGTTTCCAACTTGTTTTTATTAAGAAAACCTTCCTCTTGTTCTCTGAAGGCCAAGGAAAGCTTCACCATGTTCTGCCTTGATCAGTTGAGTCAGCAAACGCCACACTACTCCAATTCTCAGTTTAGAGCTGTTTATGAACACTTGACTTGTAAGTGGTGCGCGAATCATGTTATTCCACCACAGATTCATATTCCGGCGTTTAATTGTTTTGATGTCATTTACGGCTGTTTGATGTAGATTGAATACACTGAAAATGACGCCAGCGAAGTGCAAGAAAACGAAGACCGTTTATAGTCTGCAATGTGCATCAACATTAAATCTCGAAAACTGGATAGCAAAAAGTACTTATCGCCCTCTGGTATGATATTGAGCCATGGAAGATCATTCGGAACGGGATGACCGGTTCACTGGTACCTTTTAGCTTCGTTGCGAAATCGAACAGCACTTACTCTCGTTCAACTCAATCGTCAGTGAAAGTGAATAACTTTCCAAACCCGAACACTAGTAATTTGAAAATATAATATGCTACAAAGTTCATTATTCGTGCATTCCTGTATGACGACCTAATTTGTCTTCTTATTGAAACACTTTGTACAATAACCAATTGATGTGAACAAAAAATCATTCAACTGATTGATAACTCTGCAACAAAAAAATTAAGGAAGCTTGTGGAAATGCATGCATTTTACAATGGATTGAAAGACAATAGACGACAAGTGCCCATGCACTGAAAAAATGCATGATTTATGTTAATGTAAAATAATGTGAATATGGCAGGGTGCGGGCTTTTTGTTTTTTTTGCTTCTGTTATGGACAATTTATGTTATCGATGAAATGACGTGAAAGAAACTGAACCGGCTTTTTTTGGCTTAAAGAAATATGTAGTTTTTTTTCAGTGAAGAAAGTAATAGGGAGAAGGCATAATTAAAGTTACGGGCGCTATGGAAACTTTCAGTTCAAAGAGGGCATTGTTTTTTGGAGGGTAGGAGGGGGGGGGGGTAGAAAGTTGAAGCAGGTAGTAAAAACTAGGTAAATTTTAATTTTAATAATTATAAAGGTATTAGGTTCAGGTATTTACAACGAAAAATTATAATGCGACAGCAATTAAAACAGAGTGAAGCTAATTATCTAACGAAGTGGTTGCTTGTTCATGATTTTGTCCAGTTGGTTCACCCATCCGCCCTTCCTGTCCCCACTAGAGGTACTGGGGACGAGGATCCCCCTGAAACCGTGGGTGAAAATGGTCAGCAGTAAAATCCATAGAGGACAACAGAATTCCAGGGGGCAGGTCTCAAAATCCACTGAGCTTGGGCGAGTAGTTCCCACTGTCCACGACTGTCCATTGTCAATGATTCAAATGTCGGCATATTATTCATGGTAAGGTAAGGGTGACTATATGGAGGGCTACCATGAATTACTTGGCCAAATGTCCGACCTAGTGCCCAGGCCGGGTCTTCTCGATATTCAAAAAGCTCGGTAGCACTATTTCACTGGCCTGGTTCCCAGCCACCTCCGCGCTTTTTTTGGATAAAAGTCAAAGGGTGAGTGATTTACAAGAAGATCTAAACCGATATCAATCTGGCAAACCAAAAACTATGAACAGTGTCAAGAGAAAAAGAACGCATGTAGCATTGACTTGATATGAGGAACACATTTACTTCCTAAAACGAGTAATATACAGTCATTTCAACTAACGTCGTCGGTTCAAAGCATGAAGCAAAAAGACAGGACCGAAAGTTTACGTGGGATTTTTATGAATAAATTCATCAAAATCAGTCATGCCCGGAGAAAACAATAGTTTGTAATTAGCAGTACAATGACCTGCACGTGCTAGCCTGTTCCAGGCTCCTAGAGAGATGCGCGAAGGAGAGAGCGAGGGGACGAAAACAAGGGGGGAATGGGGGAGAGAAAAAGAGGGAAAGCTCTTCTTTCCCCTTTTTTTCTCTCCCCCATTCCCCCCTCGTTTTCGTCCCCTCGCACTCTCCTTCGCGCATCTCTCTAGGAGCCCGGAACAGGCTAGCACGTGCAAGGATGATTTTCATGAAATTATTCATAAAAAATAATCCCACAAAACATTGCGGTCTTGTCTTTTAGCTTGATTTTAATCCGACAACGTTAATTGAAATAGCTGTATATGAACAGGTAATATGGGCTGTTAGACTTCTGGGCCCAGTTGTTCAAAGCCCGATTTAGCTAATCCTGGGTTAACGTGAACTTTGATGCGAGTGTATTTACTAATCCGTAAGGATTCGTCGAAAAGATTTTTGTCCCTTAGTTTTGCCTTAGACTTTTCTTTACAATTAGCTTAAAATGAAGCTTTAAAATCATCTTTACTGAGCGAGATGAAAACCTCGCTTAACTTTTCATCGTGGATTAGCGTTAATCGGCTTTCGAATAACCGGGCCCTGAAACTTTTCAAGGCGACGTTTCCAATACTTCTTCAGAGTCAGCGGGTTGAAACACCAGGAAGCTTTAGTACTCTTCTCCCCTGTTGTTTTGGTCGTCAACAAGCAGAGTGTTGTGTAACGACCATGGAAGACGCGAAAAATGCAAGTACAGATCAAAATGAAGCGTTTTCATTTAAAATATCAATTTTATTAGGCAGAACCTATACAACAGAAGTGCATGTGTTCCATAACAAGTATCATTCGTAAAATGAGACTGAAAACCTACATAATTCAAAAGCTACTCTACACGACATGTTTAATTCCATTTTGAAAGTTAATTTCTAACTGTACCAGTGATGCCCGGGTGAGAAAATGCACATATCACACAGAACTCGTCGCAAGGTCTGGAATGCACTTGTTTGAGACCAGGCAAGTTCGTCAAAGCAAAACAACCCTATTTTGTGGAAACAAGTATGTGTGCGAACAATCCTTAATTTAAGCACACTTCATACTTACTAAGCTATACCCTTTTCACGCTTATTATCTTTAGTTAACAAACCACTGAACTAGTTCCTGGCTCTTCCATATGGGTGACAAGCGAGATTCTTAATTTACAGTGTTTGACCGAGAATTGATTCAAACGTGACTTCATGATGGTCGTCCCCAGATGTCTCTTGTGCAAATCTCCTAACGAGAAAGAAGAGTGGGGACCAACTTCATGTGCATGGTCACTGGTTTCATAAATAGTGGTTGCACCGAGGTGTTACACTAAATTTTAAATGAAATTATAATGGAAAGTCAACTCTAGTTAAAAATATTGCCAACTGAAAAGGTCTCGCTACATTTGTATTTGCATTTTCTTTCTGTAAATGGCTCAAGATTTTCTGTGTAATATTACACAGAAGCCAAGGGCAACGTTTTCCAAACACAACTGAACTACTGTACATGTAACCCAGGTAAATGTGAACTTTGATTCAAGATTAATTCAAACACCGTACCCTCGTCAAAAAGGGACAATGTGGAGCAAAGTTTCTTGTTTAAGGAAACAACACGTCAATGGCCAGCAACAGCCTTGCAAATACAGTCAACTCTCGCCTTGCGGACACTTCGCTATAATGGAAACCCAGATAAGACGCACAACAACTAAATCCCCGGCAAAAAATAAATTACAGACGTTTGACTGAAAAAAAAAAATCCTCCCACTACCGACTCTTGCTATCAAAGACTACATGTTACTCGCGGTCCTGAGGGTGTCTGCAATAAAGGGAGTTGACTGTGTGACATTAAACCACTAGACCAAAGGGGCCTACAAAACAAAGTTGAATGTTCACAAAAGTCAAGACTAAGGTTCCCTTCACTCGGGCATCACTGGGGTCAATCAGTAACTTCATCAAAGGCTTGCAGCCATGCTTTCAATCTCAGCACTCAGTTTCTGCCTCTTGGCCTTGTTGTTCGCCTCGCCCTCCACATATCCTGGTTTGCTCAGGCGGCCATTCACCACCTTCTCCGCCATCACAATGGCTGTGTCCAGGAGCTGCTTCTTCTCGTGCTCTTTACGCTGCAGCTCTGTCAGCTGGAATGGTAAGAAAAAGGCCATTGTGACAAGAATACAATGACAAGACCAAGGCAACACGAATGGTGAGGAGCTGGCTAGGTACTACAACATGTACTGAAGTATTAATGGACCAAATTTGAATGGTTACAATGACTGCAATATACATAAAAAGGAATCACAAAACCCCAACCATTCTGAAAATGGAATGACAAAGTCACCCAATAACTTTTAATGTCCATTCTGTTCTAGAGAATTCTGGTTCACTGCATCAGAATAACAAGTCACAACAAGATAGCGTAATCTGAACTCAAGGGTGCTGCCTAACAGGAGCTCAATAACTTGAGGCTCTCAAGAAAATGGTTTAGGTGCCTTAACTTTTGCATTAGCACCTAACACTTCACATGTTGGGCTCCTAACTTCAAGCCGTTTGGCCCTGTGGGCTCCTTGAAATTTTTCTTAGGCAAGAGCCCTGAAACTAGCTGCGCATTTCATTAACATGTGAACTCTGAACTTCAAAACAGAACTAAAAATTTGCATGTTTTACTACCATCAATCATAATTATGACAACAACTGACTGACCGCAGAAAATACAGAAACTGGCAAAGTGGATTGAAATCCACCAATCACAGTGTTTGTATGTGGCCTTTTGACCCCGCTGAGCCAAATGTCTTTGTTTCATAAGAGGTCCACTGCACTGATTGACAGCAATGAAAAACGTGACAATTGGTTGAGTCTTGAGCAACAAAGTCCGCATGGTACAGTATTGAAAGGTGCAGTAATCCAAGTTTGGTCCCACACAATTCTGATAACATATAACAGCAGCATTGTCAGCTCTCACCTTCTCAGCGGCCTCAGGTTGCTCCTTGGTGAGGGAGATCTGCACCTGAGTGATCTGATTGGTGATGGAGCGATAATCTCCATCAAGCTTCTTGCGTGCATTAGCAAATGCAGTGGCATCCTTGCTCGACTTGTACTTATGAATGGCATCAGAGTACACGGAGTACAAGCCACTCTGGCGATCCAACAGGCGTTGGACTTCTTCAATCAGACAAGCAGCTCGCATGCGGGATTCATTAGCTTCATCCTAAATGGTAAAGTGAAATTTTGGTGGGGTGAAGAGGCAGTTTGACTTAGTTCTTATTCTAGGAGTTTAAAACCCTACCAAAGTGTAAAAAATTAACAGCAGTTACTACTGTCTCAATGGTGGCCTAATGCAGGGTTTTCATTCATTTCTGTGGCACCACTCATTAATTTGTCTTGTTAAGACTGGCTTTAAATCACTCCAAAGGCATGTACATGTACCATGTTCACGGCAAATGGGTGCAACTACCTGGGTTATGCCTTCTGCTAAATCTCCTGCTTATGCTGGACCAACGAGTCAAGAAGATTAATTGTTTTAACATTTGTATCAAGGGGTCTTCTAGTGTAGGGGAGTTAAAATAAAACCACATATAGATAACTGATGAACAAACAAACAACTGAATGAGTACCCCTCCCCCCCCCCCCCTCCTCTCCATCAGCCCTGCATAAATTTCTCCAAATGCCACATTTTGCTCACTGAAGGAAGGAACTTGATCCAAGAAGGGTGTTTATCCAGGTTGACACAATATTAATTTTTTGTATCAGTGAATAGAACTCTGAATGTTTTTGCATTGATAAGGAGCCATACAACAATATTAGCGACAGTCAAAATTACAAGTAAAAGGCTGGGTACATCCCAAGATGTCATCTTACCTTGCTGATAGCAAAGTCCATTCTCATGTAGATGATGACCAACATGAAGAGTAAGTAGAATGCACCAACAACAAGCAGCGGCTCTTGTAACAACAACACTTTGTTGAACGAGTAGTGGAGCTGTTGAAAGAGTCAGATCATTTCAACACTTACAAGTAGGCAAATACTGAGTAGTTTTATAATCTGAAGGATTAAGACTTGACGAACGTATCTTTTATTATGATTATTACAGATAAACAAAGCCACCTGTCTAATGACAGGAGATGAAGGTTTCTACCAAGTTTTTAACCATCAATTGCCTTAGAAAATTCCACCCTCCAGACTCCAGACAAAAGCCGGGAAAGAGAAGTCTAGACTGTGCGCCAGTATTTATTACGCTCAAATTGTACAGCTTTGCCTCCCATACTGTACCTCAAAGTCCTGAATATGTTGCTCTACCAAGTAGTTCTTTTGTGCAACAACCACAGGTCGACCAACAGTGTCAAGATATGTGTGATGGAGCTCGCGCTTGCCTTCTTCCATCTTGAAAGGGGTCTTAAGTTGAATGTCACTGAGAAATGAATAATAAACAACTTAATTGATGCTACTTAGAGAGGAGAACCACATTATCTCAGTTGATTTCTATGCAGGTCATCTGCAGCAAAACCTCTAAAGAGCTTGAACCATCAAGGCAAGCAAAAAACTGTTCAAGTTAATGAAAGTTCAGGTTGTCAGAGGTAAACTTACTACAATGACCAAAGACTTAAAAGGGAAAACTCCTTTCAATCAGAGCTACTAAGCGAGAAGCCCGAATCAATGGGGCTCAAAATATTGAGAATTATCCACAACACACAGTACATTTTAAAAATAATCCTCAATTTACATATGTACATGTATATTTGATAGCACTACAGCAAAATAATTTCACTGATCAAATAAAGCCAAACTTTTGAAACTTACGTGCATCCTTCAGGGAGAATAATTCTGATATCCATGTGATCAACAACAAACTCATCATAGATGTGGTCAACAACTCTCATCTTAAGAACGTATCTGTTCCCTGAAAAAAAAAGGAGATAATGACTCTATCATTGCACTGTCAAGATCATTGTGAACTTCATCATCATTACCACAATAAAACTTAATTGATGGCACTATAAGCATTCGTAGCGTGCCACAATGCATACAGTCACTAGACCTTGTGGTCTACGTGTCTTTGTACCATTTTTGTTGTTTTTGTCAAACTACATGTAGATGAATAAGTGAATGATCATCGCAGTTATATATGCAAGTTAAGCAGTTATGAAAAAGAAGTCTGAAAAAACTTCAGGCTTGAACAGGATTCAAACCCATGACCTCTATGATATTGGTGCAGTGCTCCACCAATTGGCCTATAAAGCCAACTGGGAGCTGGTCATTTTGTGAATACATGTACACGTCAGATGCTTTCAAAATTAGCAACTGACTGAAGGAATCAGCATACGGGATTCATTTCACATACACTTGCAAGAACCTAGTAAAATGCCCAAGGCTGTGGCTAAGGAAACTTTCACGGAGCTCACAAGGCCAAAAGCCAAAACATTAGGATCCCAAGATGTGAAGTGTTACAATGTTGGTGCTGCCACCAAAAAATTTAGGAGCCCAGAGCATTTTCTTGAGTACCCCAGGTTATCAAGCTCCCGTTAGGTAGCAGCCTTCATGTCCAAGCTTGTGCTGCAAGTCTTCCTGTATCCCAGTGACTGAAGCATCCATCTGATGCTCAGAAGGTCAATGGGTTTTACTTCTGCCAAGGGCACACAAGAAGCCATGCTCTTGAAAAACTAAATTTAAAGTTAATTCAAGTTAAATATGAATTCTCTTAAGACCACTCAATGTTCTTACCAAGGTTGTACAAGTACTCATAACTAGGAACATTGTAACCCATGTAGAACCTGGTCTGCCAGCCTCCAAAGAGTGGAAATCTCGGCCGCAGCTCCAACTCGACTGAATCCTCTTGGGTCCACAGGTTGCTGGTAGAGATATTACCAATTTCATCGCGATAGTACACATCGCTGGCAGCAGCGGGAAGAACAGACTTGAAGGACTTGACGGAAGCAGGTGCTGGAGTACGTTGATAATCATATCTAGAAAATGGACCCTGAAGGAGAAAGCAGAGAATTAAAATGCCACAAATATAAATACAATTTGATAAATTAAGTAACAAAAATATAAAAGATAAAAAACAATGAAATCATTAACTATGGAATTGTGCTTGAATTATAACAATGAATTATCAGAACAAGAAAAGAAGATACTTCATCTTTGTCATCACCTTGAGTTCTGCTCCGACATGCTTCATGTGGTAAGTTTCTTCAACTGCAACGTTGCCCCAGTGAGAAACTTCAATGACTCTGGTCATACTGACAACCTGCATTTGAATAGAGCAACATCAAAACCTGCTACACTGTAAAATCACACAAGAGGGTGTCACTGTTTGTAGTTAAATGCCAACCAACAAATTGCTTAATACAGTATGTTTTAACCCTTGAACAGTGAAATTATAAACTTGGGGAAATTCGTTTACATTATTTTTGCACAGTGCTGTACACTGTAATTGAGGGACCAGTTATGAAACTTTGCCATCTTCAAAGTTGATAACAATGGTGCTGCAATTTTTGTTGGAAGGGTTGTGACTGGGCAAAATCCTTTGTTTTTATGTTGACACTAGAGCTGCATATATTAACAGCAAAGTTTAAATTTTCATTTAGTTAATTAAATGCGTTGTTATAATAGTACATCAGACTGCTGTTATGTCAAGTCACATGTCAAGAGGTTTTGCTTGGGTTCAAGCCGTCTAGGCCAAAGTTGGTGCCATGTCTCACAACTTTACCGACTCAATTAAATGTAGATGTACAGTAGATGAATCTGTAGGGTCTACTGTACACAACCAGGCTTCTTTTGTCAACTTACCGACAGGAAAGGAGTATTATTCTCAAAGTGGACTCTCATTGGATTCACTGAGAATGCCTGGACGTCACTGTAAGGTCCATAGGTTATAGCATTATCAGATAAACTGGTCGGCTTCAGCTTGCTGTGAGACTCAACCGACGATGTTGCAAGGGAGACTGTTGTAGTTTGCTTTTTCACTGTGTAGGGAGAGTAGTAGTAGTGGTTTCCAGAGAAGAGGACATATTGCTTTTCAGATTGGGTGATCTTGGTTGGAAAGGGGTTCATGGCATGGACAAACACCTCATCAACTGTCACATCCACTGAATCTCCTGGTTTAAGACGAAATCCTAACTCTACTTTGAAGAACTTTGTCTCGCTGAAACAAATGAATTAAAGTTTTAATGAGCCTACCTAACTAGCGCATAGCGCATACAGACATTGTGTTTCTTGATTGATGTACATGTTCTGGTTTAAATTTTTTTTGGTTTAAAAATTTTCAAACCAGTTTGATTTTTACTGTATTTCCCTTTGTCGTATATTATGGTAATAAATTCTGACAAAGAAAAATAAAAATTAAATTGGGTCTAAAAATTTTAAACAAAAAAATACATCATAATTATATTATTATTACAGGGCTCGAAATAATTTCCGGAGAGTCTCCAGACACGATGACCAGCCCAATTCATTTTAGCTCGGTCACGTACCGTTTCTGGCCGGTCAAATTATATAAAATAAATAACTCTTAAAACAGGGGCCCATGAACCAAAACTGGCGTTATATATTTCTGAAAAAAGTTAGAGCACTTTAAAGCACTCATTGTCGACAACAAAAGTAAATTACAGCAGCAAAATGAAATAAACTTACAGTGTATTTGTATTAATACGTACTGTACATTGTCTGTAAGACTAACCCACAACACGTTAAATATCGTTATCGTATACATTAAATTTGTAAATAAGTAAATGCACAGTAAATGCCTGAGATCTTGATCCTAAAACTCCGCCAGTAATCCATGTTTATACTCCTCATTACAAGACATTCATCGAGAAAAGCTTAGTAACCAGGCATTTTAACTTGGGTGTGCCCGAACTGGAAGACACATCAAGTATTCAAGAAATATGGTAAAATAAACATAAAAGGTTATACAATGATAAACATCCGTGAACCTAAATCAATGTACAAACATTTTAACGCTTGCCAGATATTATTGGCCTATAGAGATAACACAAAAATGAAAAACATTCAAGCAAAAACTGGTTGTGATTGTCATGGAACGTGTTGCAGAAAAATATATATATATATCTAAAGATTTGCGAGTTAAATAAAAGCCGGATGTGCGTACAGTACGTTGCGTCAGGGGAACCTGCGCAGCAGGCATGTGATCATATGTTGATAATTGTCCGTTGACCGGCCGTTATTTCGAGCCCTGTTATTATTATAACACGACATACATGTACACATTCAGTGCCATTTTCTCTTTGACTTCAACAAAGTCAAATATTTGATGTGCTGCATTCATTCAACCAGTTATTAATGCTCTAAAGTGAAACTGATCACGCCCTGTGTGTGGCACTGGTTGAATCAGTTCACCTAGAATATGTTCGCATTAGATTTGATTGATCTTTGTACCAGCACAGAAACAATTTTAATTATATGCTATTATGGGAATAAACAGGGTCTAAAACAACAAGGAGTGATTTACAATACACCAGATAGATTTTGTGCCAGAGCAAATCTGTGAAAGACTTGCCATGACATGCTGATGTAGGTCTCTGTGAATGACTTGGTACAGTATAATTATGCTGATGTGTATCTATTCATTCATGTTTTCTAAACCTGATTCACCTAATGGGTTCTGGGAACTATCGGAACAAATCTTTAATAGAATAAGCGATAAAAGACAAGTAAAATATTCATTGGCTAATTGTGATGTTGCCATGCGGCAAAATATCTTGTTCTATTCTATTGTTTTCTTGTTCTTTATAGCCTACTGGATTTTCTTAGCTTATATTGATATATTTTTTATTTTTTTCCACAAGATTGAAATAATCTTTTTATTTTTTTATTAGAGATATACTGAATGTGATATAATAAAGTTATCTTTATCTCTTTCTCATATGACACTTGAGACTGTAATCGGGTACAAAGTGTTCATTAGAGACCCCAGAGTCAAGCAGTGATCCTACGCATATTAAAATGAACAAAAGGTCGATCTATGTGTAATCAAACAAAACTAAGCTTACACATGTATGGTATGGGGTGAGCATAGCCTCAGTTGCGGATCGGTACAATGCAAATGTATACATTCCAAAAGAAAAACGAAAGAATACATGTATGTATGCCTTCCATGCAGTCACGCACGTCACGAACAGTCTTACTTTTCATTCATAAATATTGTTTAATCGAAATGTTCATAAACATTAATGTTTACCTGTGTGAATTGATATCCACTTCTTTTAGCGTCAAAGAAGCTTCTTCTTCATCAGGAATCTTACCCTAAACATCAACAGAGGATGAAATAAAGCGGAAATTGTTAGCTACAATTGCTTTCCGTTCGTACGTGGCAAACGAGCCCGTCTGCACTTAGACAAAAGATTCTTAAAACAAAATCACGCTTGCAACTTTTGCTTTCCACGTGAAAAAAGATGGCCAAAAAGAAATACTTACCGTGACTCCAACAAAAGCGAGTTTATCCTCGAGGGGAGGTTCGATGGCCACATGGAAAAACCCAGTAGATGAATCGCCTCCATTCTCGATTGTTAGAGAAGTGCTGACTTTAGTTAGCTGGGTCGAGAGGTCTATCTTCCGGGAAACCTCACTTATGACTAACTTAGAGTTGATATCATCTTTTCCAAGGATAGACGATGCAAGAAGTAAAGCAGCAATGGCCGCTACGCGGAGAGAAACAGGATTCATCCTCAGATGGAAGAGGATTGTAAAGGACGACTACGTGGAATCGCCACAGTGGATTCAAAGGAAGAGAAGGATGATTGAGCCGACAGTTCACTTGCAGCGCCCAGCGGATTCCCCCAAAGACATTCGTCCCAGTCTTTCCAGGTTTGCATTTTCTTTCGCTTCTTTTCGCCTTCCTCCTTTCTCGTATTAAACATTGCTTCGAGTGGGTCAATTTCTTAAACATTGTTGCATGACTTACTGACCGTTGAAATGTGTTAAAATTCAACGAATAAATTTACTTTTCTTTTCAGATAAACGCTATTTGGGTAATTCGCAATAAACTCGAGCTTTCTTTACCACTATTCTTGAAACGAACCAATTGTCAACCCAGATCCTGTCCACGTGACTTCCTCTACGTTTTGCGGAAAATTTGACACAAATTTTGCTACCAAGAATACAACTGACGTGATCATTGTCAATATTCGTTTTAGTTTTTTTTATTACTGAAATCTCGTTCGTCAAGAGAAAATCAAGGTAAAACCAGAAATACCAAAAATGCATGCTCCGATGACCCAACGAAACTGCTGTGACGTTTGATAAGTCAAATCAGCCCCACACAAGGAAGACGCAGTTATTGAATGATTAAGGATCAGTGTTCGCCTCGTTAAATGATCAATGGCCGATAGGAAGCAAAGTCAGGTATGTTGTGTCTAGACTTATAATTGTTATGATTCTACCCATCGGGAAATGCCAGCATTTCGTTGAAACAATATACTTAAGACTTATTGGACGACCGTTTTGTGTACAATTTCAGACAATATAGTTTGCAAAAGTTAGGCGGATAGATAGTGAAAGGAGGATTCAGTAACAGTCGGTTGTCATAAGAGATCAGGCAAGTCTCCTAAACGAGGCTATGTGGATTTTCTTTTGTTTTCTTTCCTCACACTCGTAACAGCATATATTGTTTTTTACTTTCTGACAATTTTAATCGTTTCTGATTCCACAAAAAGCGAGGCATCTGAATTGAGGAAAGCAAATCACTTTGAATCAATGATTTGTCTTATTCGTTATAAAATTATGTCTGTTCTCATTCACTGTAAACACTCATAGTACCTGTTGCAATACCTGCTAATGGACACGGCCATTAAGCTTCAGTGTTATTGAATCCGTTTTCTGGGTCAAACTGCGTATTGTATGACTGAATGTTAATCACAACAAAAGCACTTGGGGGGTTTACCATGTTTTTCAAAGGAGCCATCATCCAAGATGCATCATTGACAAGACTGAACAAATTCCGATGGTATAAAAACTTATGGAGTGGAGTGAGGAATAGTATGGCGCAGAATAATATTGTGAGAATTCAATGTCAAACACGACGTAAACTTAAGTTCAGTTTGCAAAACTGCACATTTTAATCTTATCTTTATTTTATTATCTATTTTAACAGATGGTGATACGAAACTTTATCAAAGTAGGCTAAGTTGATGAATTCCAGCGCCATGTTCTAGTTGGACTTCGACTTTTCCAACGGAAAACAATGAAAGAACCATTTGTCACCTTTTTTGTGTTTATTACAACGTTAAATGTGTTGACAAAACTTACTTATGGAAGCAACCACCTTGGTAAGCTTGAAAATGACATTAGGAAACGACCCTGGAGAAAAAGTGAAACTCTTGTGTTAGACCGAGATTCACGGGAACGGAGAGACGAACGAGATTACTGGAGTAACGACACACAAAGTATTGATAACAAAACCATTTCTGGATTAAATTACAACCTGAAAGTAGCTCAGCCAGGAATAAAGGAGACTAACCGGAAACTGAATAGTAGCAAAAGCCCACGGGCCGAAATTCCTAATATTGACTCCTTTGATGAAAAGGGAAGGCCTCGCAATTTACTTCACAGTAACTACAAAAACAGTTTTAGGAAAGGGATCCGAAAACGCCTTAAAATTCCACGTCAAGAAGTCGAATTTGTCGAGGATAGCCAGGGCTCTGAAGCAAAACAAGAGGCGTATGAAGGAGGCCCTCAATATCAGGACGTTGCTGGAAATGTGAACTCGGAAAACAGTGAAAGCAACAGTTATAGCAACAGCTACGTAACCATCATCGACAACGATGACGGGAAAGCAGACACTGATCCATACAGCACACTTAGCTCGGACGCGGCTAAAAGTGAATACACGAATGTGGAAAGTAGTATAAATGAAGGAGCTAAGGAAGAATCGCAAATTGTGGGCAAAGAAGTAAATGACGTTATGGGTGCTTTAACGAAGTCGGATTCCAAAATCAACCAATTTGTGGGGGGTGACAGACAAACGTCAGGACAAAGTGATATACTTCCCTTCAAACCTGCCGAAACTACAGCCAACGATGACGTAGTTATCTCAGTGGTCAAAAACAAAGAAGAGGATAATTACACCCATAGACGTCCAACCGCTTCTCCAGGGGATGTCATGGTTATTGAGGACAAAGAAGAAGGTATCCCGAGTGACAATACACGCCCAATTCTCAGTAAGAATGTATGGGATGTCATCCAAAACTTTACTCATCAAGATCAACTGAAGGAACAGACTTTACACAAAGGCGAGGATTCGCAAAGTGGAACAGCTGATACAGGAACTAGCTTGCCGGGGAATTTCCCTCCGCTGCAAAACGCATCAGAAATCAACAACTTAAGACATCCTAGTAATCTCCTCACTGATCTTGAAAGTAAACTTAACATGTTTACTGGTTCAAAGACACAATCTGA
This sequence comes from Pavona decussata, assembly GCF_977016875.1. NCBI lineage: Eukaryota > Metazoa > Cnidaria > Anthozoa > Scleractinia > Agariciidae > Pavona > Pavona decussata. Next base: position 870,913 of record NW_028145448.1, on the reverse strand, counting down.
GGATAATTCTACCAAGTTGAAACCAGAAAATGTTCAAGCTAATCAAGCTGAAGACAAACTGTTTCTTGCAGGTGACGCGGAAGAGGGCCTTGAAAAAACGTTCCTTAATTCGCAAATGAATCTAACACATTCTGTGGACAATGTTACAAAGGAGAAACCGGTAAATGTTCAAACTAATCATGGTGAAGATAAAGTTATTCTTACAGGCGATGCAGAAGAGGGCCTTGAAAAAATGCCCGTTAATTTAAAAATGAATCTCTCCTCGCCGCATTTACACTTACCTGAAAATGGAAACATTCCTCAAAACAAATTATATCCGTACAATCAGGATGACATCTTGAGAACTAATTCATCGGGAGACAATTCCATTTTGTTAAGCAGTCCTAGAAAGACACCGTTTCGAATGAACAAAGGTGATAGCAATAACGCACCTAGTCGACAAGTACTGATTGACTCACATACTGAAGACCATTCTGGTCTAAACGTTTCTGACAAACAGGTGTATGCAACCGATCAAAACATTCAGAAATTGCCGAGACCAGGTGACGGAATTTCATACACTCTTAAAACAAACGATTCATCAGAGAGTTATGTAGGTTCCGTTGGCATCCATAACGAAGAAGGGAACACGAAAGAAGGAAATCCGAATATCAAATTGGTCAACAGTAAAGTGAATTTAAAGCAGCTTGCAGAGAATATTCCTGACACACAACAGGCGCAGTATAACAAGCAATATTTGAAACCAAACACGTCTTCTTCCCTCTCTAACGCTGCTTCCGTAGGCCTTGCTCTATTTACGGGACCAACTCAGCCCAAACCTGATAATGTTAGGGTAAGCTATGTGAAGCCAATGTATTCAGGATCTTCAGGTAAAAATCAGGAAGTAAATAAAACTATCTTGTTTAAGAGCGACAGCAAACCCTACAGGCCTTTCTGGCTTCAAAGTCAAAGTCAAAGTCATCAAAACAGTGGTAACAGAACTAATGACCTCCGGCATGATGACACGAGGTTGCCATGGACACAAGCAAATCACGTGAGTGCTGTTGAAAAGCCCTTAAATCAGCAGGTCGGTCTCCCGAATGACATTCAGCCACAAAACAATCACAGAGAACCGGATATTGGAAAAACCAAGGCTATCGCTAGTCAGGATCCGACTGCTTTTAGCTTGAACCGTAATTCTGAAGGTGTTCAGAAAGGCTTCTTTGGCTTACCGCAACCAAACGAAATGTCTTCTCAGACAGTCCACACAGGTAACCGATCTTTGGAAAACTGGTCTACAGAGTATCATAGACTGATTGAAAAACTTAAAGAACTCTATGAGCAAGCTTACGGAAACTCTTCACCGGATACCACTGGTAACACCGAAAGTAATAACGTCGAAAAGATGATGAAGAAAATTTCTTCATTTCACACTTTGTTTCTTGGCCAAAACAGAAAACAGAAAGGGAAAGAAAGTTCTGAAGGAAACAGAGGGAGGTTTCTACAAGACCCCAAGGCTGAGGTAAAAGAACGGCTTTGGAAGGACGGAAGAACGGTGAACTCCTCGGGTTTCCTTTCTGATATACCGAACATGAAAAGTTTAAATAACAGGGATACCTACAACATTCAAAAGAATATTTTGACAATGGCTCACATTTACAAAGACGTGCCAGGTGAGGTAAGAAGCATGCAAGCTGCGTCTTACACCAATGAACAAGACACTAACAAAAACGGTTCTAGCAATAACAAGCCTGAAACACTGGAAGGTAAAGCAAACACGACCTTTGTAAACCATCCGTTGGCCTCCAAGCAGCCACGTACTGACTATGCAAGTCTTATAAATTCTTCAGGGACACTATCTCTTAAGGATAATGAACCATCATCCCATCAAGTGCTGATGACTTACTTCGGGAACGAAACTAATCTTCGCAAGCAGCTTCACAACACGACTAACATTCAAATGAATGAATTTACAGTTAGCGGTTTCCCTGAAATGAACAGAAAGGAGGATCAGCCTGCTAACAGTAAAAACAGTGCAGCTACAGAGTCTACCGGGGTCAAGGAAAAGTTATCTGCTGATGGAGGAGTCGCCATGAAGAGCTTCCCGAACAATTCTGTCCTCACTTGGCCATCACAAGTGAGAAATGAGACTAAACAAGGGGAGGAGGAGTCCTTGTCCAAATACATCCAGGATTTTATTTCTATGATCAGTCCCAACAAGACAGTAGAATCTAATAATGTTAATGAAATCTCGAGAGGGCCATCGAGTTCAAGTGTTCCGGCACCGAAAATTGTCACGGTGTCTTCATCAGATGCCTCTAAAAAAGGGAATGTCACTGATATGAATAACCGAGTAATTATAGTGGTGTCGCCTAACTCGTTGAAAACCCTTATGAAAAATCGCGCTCACAATTCATATCTGTTAGCTGCCCAGAAAGACCATCCAATTGCTGTTGGTAAGGGTGAAAATTCAACAGCAAAGTCGACATCGAATGTAAATAATACAATGGTTACCTCTGGAGGAAACGTTAACAGTTTATCTGACAAACCATCCGTTGGTAACCAAGTCTTTAAACAGAAAACCTCCATTAATATAGCCAATGATACCTATGGAAAGGAAACAAATACATCTGAAATTAAAGATGCTGATCTAAATTTGCTCTACAGAGAGGAACTCAAGTCATTGGAAATATCACTGTCTCGAGACTTTATGAGCAACTGGATGTACTCCCAGAAATCTTTGGAGGAGATGAAGATCACGCCCAATTTGTTGCGTTCTGGAATAGCAAATCTTGGATCACCCCAAAGACTAAAGAAGGTCTTTAAAAAGGCTCTCATGGGAAATGACGTTAACGTACTTGTCGTGGGTGGGTCGATTTCGGCCGGAGGTGGTATCGAAAAGGATCGAGGAAATATCGAAGGTGTCTACCACAAGGCCTTTAAGAATTGGTGGAATAAAACAGTGGCCCCCATCACAACATCCCAGCTCAAGATCAACACCGTGGCTATTGGGGGGACGGATTCTGAGTATTTTTCGTACTGCGTAAAAAATTACATGAGATCTCTTCCTGATATTGTCATTTGGGAGCTTGCAGCAAACGACTATCAACGGTATAAGGGAAGGAATTTTGCCCCAGCAAAACCACTGGAGCAGTTGACCAGGATTATACTGAGCTTGCCATCGCAACCGGCCCTGATTTTTGCCAACTTCTTTCGAGGCAATTATTACAGGACTGCAGTGGGTCAGGACTGTCCAGATTCGGAGGATGAGGGTGGTAAGACCTTAGCTCAGTACTACAAGCTGACGTCTCTGAGCTGGAGAAACGTGATTTGTTCGTCATTGGCCGCCCAAGAATTGGATCTTAAAAAGCTATTTAGTTCTGACGGTTATCACCCAAGTCTTTTAGGGCACGCACAGATGTCTACTCTATTGATTTCGTACTTGAAAGGAGTGTTTGAAGAAACCATTTCTCAGGAGATGACCTTGTCAAGAAATAATACGTTGCAAAGCCCTCAACCAGACAAAGGTCTAGCTACGTTGCCCAAACCAATATTTGATGTTCCTGTGTCTCCTAGACCATACTGCTGGACTCTTCTTACGCCAGACTACGACAAGAAGCTTCGCAACACGCTCCCGGATCTAGAATTCACAGAGGCAACGGGTTTCCAGTTTGCCAACGTCAGTCATTGGCCGGTTCGTCGTGATCGCTTACGATGCCTAAAAGCCATCCAGCCTGGAGGGATTTTGAAGATGAAATTCGTCGTGCCATCACACGACGATTTAGATGACGGAAGCCCACGTATGGAGAGGGAACTGGCTGTCACAACGCACAACGCTTTTGGCGGTTCGGGAGCAATATGGGTTGATGAAAACCAACAGTCAGCAAAGATAATAAAGGAGCATGGTGGACAAAGGAGGACTCAGGTTGATGTTTTGACGCGAACTTTAGCTCCTGGCGCACACTCAGTGACAGTATCTGCACTAGAACCTGGATTTTGCCTTTCTGCTGTTGCAGTGCTGTAAAAAGTAAATGGATTAAAGTTTAACAGATAACATTTAAAGCCACTTTTATTGGTTTATTTTAGTGGTTCGTACGCCAAAGTTTCTCCTGTAATTCAGTTTACTTCTCCCAAATTTTTTCACAACAATATCTCAGGTTCCACTTTCTCAGTTCTCACTCTTTGTCTCTTTCTTGTTTTCTTGTCTGGTGGAGGCTGGGAATGGCTACATAAATTATCCTTCCTTCCGCGATCAAACTTTGGTACGTGATACGGGCAAAATGGACGACGTCTTCTGCGTTAACATTTACTTATCCTCTAAGTTATTTTCCAATATTTTTCCAGTGCAATCCATGCCAAACAATTATCGTCCTCGTTTAGAAATAATGGAATAGAAATTATGGAATAAATTACCGTGAACATCTGTTTTCACTGACGCACGAGGGCTAGTACGACATACAAACGAAATTACTGGAAAGAAAGAAAATATACTGTTGTAGTGTTTCAAAACGCAAGAAACCGTACGATAATTTTTTTTACTTACGTAAACAGGAAGCATGAAAATACCAAAACGTATTTAGCACATTTTTTTTCTTTAAATTTTGCTCAAAGATATTTTCACTTTTATTTTCCATCACCTCTCGAGCTCTTCATGTTAATAATGAGGTTAGACGTTTCCCTGGTGACCAATATTTGTGTTCATTACCAACAATAAAGTTATCGTAGGTTTGTTTTACATGATAATAATGTATGTATCGCTTTTTTGGTCTTCCTATTCTATTTTGATAATTTAAACTCACAACGCTGAGGAGAAACAGAAATTAAACTTTTTACCAAAAGGTTTCTTCGAGATTTAAAACATGGTTAACGCACTTTTTTGTTTAATTGTTTTCTTGCAAAAAGGACTGCGCTACCACTGGGTGTAAAATTAATATCTAAATTAGTAATTAATCAGGTCAATAAATAAAGAGAAGAAATAAGAGGAAACTAAATTATTAATGGATGTCACAATAGTCTGTCAGTGAAGTCGGCATGGTCTTGATGTAAGGGTTCGAAGTAAGAAATTCGAACTTTTTATTCAACCTAAAAAAAACCTCAAGGTATTAATAGACTGACACAGACCTGTCAAAATTGAAAAGAATTTCTAGCATTGATGTGCAAAGCAGCTACTTTTTCACACATGTTTCCATTTTTTTATTTGAATTCGTAACGGCATGACGGAGATCCTCGGGTTGTATGGACGTCACAGACGTTGAAACTCACACGTTTGCGCTTTAAATACAGAAAGCGGTGAAGCCATCACCAAATTGACACGGAATATGTTGTTATAAAGTGCAACGAAGTCCAACATCGTGAAATAATTCATCTTTCGCAGGTGAGGAAACTGAAATTGTGTCATCAGACTTTTATACTATTTTACTCCTTAACTCTACTTTAAATGTTTATATATGATCGATCATTTTCTAGCAAACATTTTTTAAATTTCTCTGTTAGTTCTATATTTCAAAACATACGTGGGCCCGACCAAGTTAATTTTGTGTCGATTTGTGAACCGATATCCAGCCGAGAGTGAGTTTCGGAGTTTGAGCACTAATATTAGTTTTAAGTGAAGATTAGGCAAAATAAAAGGCTAGAGCTGGTCCAGGTGAAATAATAAGCGATGTATGTTATTCTAAGTCATTGGTCAATTTTGATTCGGTTAAATCCTAATCCAGTTCAGATGTTGTAAAAATGATGAACTGACATCTTAAAATCGCCCTGAGCCGGAGAGGCCCGTTGATGCGAACATTTCGCTTTTGATAATTATTTCCCATTCCTAGAAAACATCGACCGGCTGGACTGCGTTAAGAATAATCTCAGCTCATAAATATTCTGAGTTATCATCTTTAAAGGGTTAGAAACTTAAAGCGAGATTAACTTCGGAGTTTCGTAACATCGCTTTTATTTGAAAATAATTAGTTGTGTTTGACCATTATGAGTTTTGGTGCCGAAAAGCGTTTGGTTGTCGCCCATGAAGGCGGTGAAAAATGAGCAACATATATATACTACATCGCTAGCAGATTATATAGATTCAGATTATATAATTTATTTACAGATTCAGGCCCCAGTTGTTCAAAGGCCGGATAACTTTTTCCGCTGGATAAGGCACTCTTCAGCGCCTAAAATGTACTTCACGTTAAATGTTGTCCAAGGCTTTCGTACACTCCCCAACTGAGTTCTTGTTAGAGTGTGCATATTAGCTTGTGCACGAGGAAATACTAAAATCTTTGCACAGATTGAAACTGTAGGGAAAGTGACTTATCCACTGGATAAAGTTTTCCAGCCTTTGAACAACTGGGGCCGGATTATATAAAGGGCTTGTCCCGCAAATAGCCACAAAGCTAGTCGAGGCGGGACAAGACGAGCACGAGAACATAATGGGAAAAAAAATTACAGTAAATTACAAACATGCTGGAAAACGGAAAACTTAACTTTGCATTAATTTTATACACTGTGCAATATTGTTTTGCCAATTGACTCAATGATGATAAACTTTTACATCAATTGATGTAGCCAAATATAATCCTCCAGGTATTTCAAAAACAGTTTTTTCCGGATTCTACTTTAGGAGTTGTGTGCGTAATTATGAAACATAAAACCTAAATGCATTCAATTCTCAGCCTTTTATTTTAAGAATAATATCGGGTCTATCACTGAAACCGTAAAGCCGCCAAAGCGAATAGACCTACAGTTGTAGCGTCAATCATAGGCGGCCACTGACAAGGCTGTTTTGCTAGATTCGAGTCGCGACAACAAAGCAGGCTTACATGCAGGGAAGATTTCGAAAAGGTGGAGTCGGCTTTACACCAAATTGAAAAAGGATTCGACGAAGTGCCAACTTTATCAAAGAAAACCACATTCGTAGTCTGATTCTGAAAACACATTTAGCGTCTTCAGACAAAGTCTTCTCAAATGCCCTCGAGCGTTTCAAAAAAAATAAAAAGCACATTCTCTGTCAGGGCACAACCCGAAAGTGTTCTGCCAAGTATTGTCTAGGCAGGGCACCTTTCTGGGAAAAGCTGCCAAAGCGAATAGACTTACAGCTGTGGGGTCAGTCATAGGCTTCCACCGAAAAGGCTGTTTTGCTAGATTCGAGTCGCGATAACAAAGCAGGCTTTCATGCAGGGAAGACTTCGAAAAGGTGGAGTCAGCTTGCGCCCAATTAAAATAGGACTGAACGCCGTGCCAACTTCATCAAAGAAAACTACATTCGAAACGACTTTCGAAAAGGAACAAAATTGTCTTTCAAGGCCGTCTACACAGTCTTTGTCGAGCAGAAGACGGCAGAAGTAATTCCTTGCAAACCAGCTTTTTTTCTGCATACAACAATTAACTAAATCGTCGCGTTCTGAAAAGCTTTTTCGTTGTCCTAAAACACGAAATTTATCACAAATCGGCATCACGAAGTCTAGACAATATTTTGTAGAATGAAAGCGATCCCATGAGCTGAATTTTAACTCCTGAGACAGTACAGGTGCAGTTTTTGAATTCAAGTTATTTCCATATGTCATTGAAGTATTATTACTGAAAACAAGACATTTTTATTTCGTATGTTGATTTAGAGCTTCAAAATATAATCATTTGATGCGAAACTCAAAATAAATGCATGTCAAATTGGCATCTTAAAAGTCAACTAGCCAATCGCTATTAAAACCGGCGAGGCTGCAGTTCAAAAGTAGCCGAAACTGCTTCCAATTTAATTGGCTGCATTTGTATGAGATACGTTGTTATGAAAATTTTCATATTTCATTGGGCTAATCGATCAATCGCTTTCTTCCTGACCCAGTTCGATGTAGATCACGATTGCCTAACGCGTTTGTATGGGGTTTCGTCTTGATTAGGCAGCAACATATCCGGCGCTTCCAGCCAGAGTCTGAGGATTGATCGACAGCAGATCATAGGTCCGTCAAACTTATCAGGCTTGTATTACTGTTTACCAGATCCACATTGAAGATTACAATGTTTCAAATTGCAAAGATAGCATGAAATCCGCCTTTTTTAATATAGCTTCGACAACCGAGATGAAGACAGCGGATTGTTTTACATAATACGTGGGGTTGGAATATCAGTAGAATGAGAACGAAAATATATTGAATCGTGAAGTTTTAAAACGGAATATGACTTGAAGATTTTCGTGTTTTCTTAGCGGTATTTTCAATGTAGCGTCCAACTTAGAGGCAGGTGGTGAGTACCAATCCTTTTATGATTCAAATTGAGTCCTTATTTCATATAATCTGCTTCAAAAGTTTAATGAAAACAACGATTAAGAAAACAGCCTGTCATATTAAGGGTCGAGATAAATTTTGAATAATTAGTATCGATCGAAGAGGCGAGCACGGCAACAATCTTCATACAATGCGGCACTAGCATGCTAGTTCTCACGAGCTATCAAAAGGTTTGACTTCTCAACAACTCCATAGTGAAGTGACCGAGTGCGTTTGCTGAGAAAAAAAAGGTATGTAATAGCCTAGTAAACTGTGAAATTTATGGGTCCAGTTCTAAATTAAACGCAAACAAATGCGGAAGACCTGAACAATCCACCGACGTACGTTGAATGTGCAAATATTCCTCATAGATGTGATCGAAAAGGATAATGCTACTAGTGCAACTGGAACATCAGTTCGGCCTCACCTGTTTAGCTCAAATTTCAGAAGCGCAGAGGTTTAGTCTTAGAACGGTCGTCTTTTTTTATTCTGTGTTTTTTGCGTGGGCGGTTTATAATAGCACCTGATTGCAGAGCACCACTATCCTTTCATCCTAGTCAAGCTAAGTATTTTGTGGTTTAGCTGAAAACAAAAAAAATGTTCACAGCTAGAGTCGCAAAAATGATGCAGCCGACACAAGGTTATTTGTCATAGCACAAACGAAAAGCGTTTCCGTCAATTTTGCAAGTTCTTCGGCAGTTACAAACGTTTTCAAACCGCAGGTTTTTTCCACTGAGGAATCGATAAGACAAACAAAAGCCTGAAAACAGCATGACATGGAAAAAGATATTTTGATGGAAATTATATAAGTACAAATTTTCATCACGCCTACACTCTGGCAATTCAACGACATTTGTCAAGTTGACTTCATTTTTCTAAATCAAGAATTCTGTTAGAGTTTGGCACAACCTTAAAGAGAATAATGTTGCTTTTATGCAGAAATTTATGTACTCAGGAAATAAAATAATTCGCAGCCTTGCTATGTAACTTCCCCCAAAGTGCATACTTCCTGAAAACAATGCCGAACTCTGACGTTGCATTTGACTCTCAAAGGGCTGAAATAAAAATGATTCATGGTGGCTTTGTATAATTTTTACAACACGAAAACCGAACGTACTAACTCTGTCAAGGCAGCGATAAAATCAAGCACGTGCGTTTTTCTATAACTAGCAATGAAGTAAATTCTAAGGAGAAAGTCCCTGACCGTAAGAAGATAGTTTTTTTGGGCGGTGGATTCTGGAGATCAAAGCACAGTAAGCTTGAAAAGAAATTGGCCGTTAATTGCACCTCGCCATAACACAGTTTAAAGATGTCATCTTATGTTTCTCTAGAGATATATTCCTCTGGGATGATTTCAGCTTTGCTATCCTTCGATTGGTTGAGCTGGAGAGGAACTGTTTTACTAAAACCGGATGCATAAACCGACTCTTGTTTCTTCCTCTTTCGTCGTTTATACGTTGGAGTAAGCTGTTGCATATTAACTCTTCTTAGTAACAAACTGTAAGTTCGTTCGTACTTTAGTTAAGCCATAAAAGCTAATTTGATGTATTTTGGGGTAGCCGGAAATGCGACAGACTCTCGCGTAGGCAAATTTGGGACTTACTTCAACTAATTGTTTTCAAACATATGGCGTTATAAAAGCCACTGAGAAAGCTTAATCCTGAAAGTCAAATTTCGCTTCTTGCATGGTTGACATTTATCAGCAAAAGCGTTTTTCGTCTTTCAGAGTAAGTTAAACAAAAATAAGTGATGGCTGAAATAGGTAAAATGGTTTGAAAAAAGCTAAAAGCAAACTTAAAAAAAAAACGATGTTAATGTTATTGTTACGTTTTTTCACTCCATCATAACCGACGCAGACCTAAGCTCTTAGGTCGAAAACGTCATTCGAGGGTGCTGACTTAAGCAAACTCGAACGTTCCAGAAAATAATTTCGCTAGCTTGCTCTATTTAAAACTGCAACAACCCCTGAATCTTGTGATAACCACTGTTACATTCTTGTTTGCATCAGAGACGTTTAGAATTCATTTCAGCAGATATTTTCATTTTCTTTTCAGGCATAAAAACACTGACGGTCAGGGTTTCCGCCATGATTTCCAAAGTGCAACTCTTGAAGAGTACTTTTGATAGTCATCCATCAGTCCGCTTTCTTCAGAGAAAATTAAACCTTGACGGTTGCCGTTACGACCAGCTTTCTTGCGATGACGATTTCGACGATTTCTCGGAAGGCAAAAGGCCGCGGCAGCAAGAGAAACGATTTCAGTCCAAAACCTGGCTGTTAAACAAACCATGGTACAATCAGTATAGCAAACTTTCTTGCAACGAAAACTCGAATCCTGTTTTGGAGAACAAGAAACCGGTTCAACAGTCTAAAACGCCGGGTCAACAGTCGAATGTGAAAGCGGCTAAACAAAAGGAAACGGTTCAAAAACAAGCTCAGCAAGTTAGAGCAGGTCAAAAACCGGTTCAACAGGATAGAAAAGTTCAAAACCAAGCTCAATGGGGACAAACAAGCATGGCAAATGTTCATCGTTCACTTTGCTACACGCCCAGTTGGCAGGAAGACCAAAAGGCAAGAGACAAATTTGTTCAACGCCGTACGGCTGTTTGCGACAACATCGAAAGACAACTGATGAACGACCATGGAATCAGCTTGCGAAAACTGAGAAAGTGCATGGTTGTGGAGAATGTTTTGAAAGAGGTGAGCTTACTATAGTGGAATGGATGGGACAAAACTGCAAAAGAGAATCTCGAAGAGAATGAGTGAACTATCAAAAGAATGAATGAATGAATGAATGAATGAATGAATGAATGAATGAATGAATGAATGAATGATGAAAGAACGAATGAATGAATGAAAGAACGAATGAATGAATGAAAGAACGAACGAATGAATGAAAGAACGAACGAATGAATGAATGAATGAATGAATGAATGAATGAACGAATGAACGAATGAACGAATGAACGAATGAACGAATGAATGAATGAATGAATGAATGAATGAATGAATGAATGAATGAATGAATGAATGAATGAATGAATGAATGAATGAATGAATATAATGAATTAAAGAATATCTTTGTTGAAGTATCAACCCAAAATTGCATTAAAAAACGCTTAATGGTTACACAATAATGACGTTTTGAGGTGTTTTGAATTGCAGTTTGTACACGAATTGTCAAAACTTTAAGCGAGTTCCTCGTTGGTAAAGAGAGTTGGTAATAGGACATTTTCACCATGGCGTCATTTTATTACAACTACCAGAATCCTTCTGGTTTGTGTTTCCTCATGCTAATTAGGGCTATAGTTCTTTGCTGTCCACTGGGATTACAAAATTTGAATTTGAAAAGGAAAACGAAACGAATTCTGGTAGTTGTAGTAAAATGACGCCATCATGAAAATGGCTTATTGCAGACCCTTACCCTTTATGTACCCATGATTTTTGGAAGAAAAGGTAACCCTTTTAAATTCTTTCGTATCATGTAAAAAACCTGAAATGGCCTAGCTCACCACAAGTCTCTACCATTCGGTGTGTGGAGGCTCATGGGATCGATTCCTGTAAGGGACTCAAATTAGGCCTACTCTAGGACCTTAAGTCGCTTAAAGTCGCCTCAAATCACATGACTTTTTTTGATAGAATTTAAATTGCCTTAAGCCGCTTTAAGTCGCCTAAAATTACGGCGACTTAAGGTCTCAGAGAAGGCCTCAAATTTCTTCCGGTTGTTCCACGTTCGCCACGTGTTGAACGAGGCCACCTGCATCGTTTGAAAGTCTCACATTGTTGGTCGAGAGGACAGTAGAACGAACAAAAAAAAAAGAAGCTAGGGGAGGGGAATGGGCTGGGACTTTGAGAATGTATGGTACGAAATCATGAGTTTTGAACAAAAGGTAATTACTATAGCTTTTTCAAAGGTTTTTCACACAACTAACTGATAATGGGCTGTGTATCTCAAATACATTTGAGCACAATGTCATTTTAGCACAATAATTAATACTTCTGCACACTGAAGACCAATTAATTACGTTTCTCTACAGACCAAATGAAATCAGTTGTAAGAAGGACATAAAATATTCAAAAATCTGAAAGCGAAGCTACGTGCAAAGTTTTTGTAATTAAAATTAGTTTTCATTCAAAGGCAAACAAAACTAATTTTCATATGAAAAGCTTTTGCACTTAGCCTCGCTTTCATAATGAGGTTCACGGCAACTCGGAAATGGCCTATTTGAATAGTCCAAGCTAGGCCATATAAACACTGCGAAATACAAGCGAATCTAAAGCACAAGGAGACAAAATGCTTTGATGCTTCTGTTTGCCTTTTAAAGGGAATAAAAAGCGGTTACAGCGGCGGTGGAAACGAATACTTGCTTTTGTCAACAGAAAAGGCCATATCCGAGTTGCTGTAAACCTCACTATGAAAGCGAGACTAAGTGATGATGATGATGATAGCCTTTATTTTAAAACGATGAGTATTAAAGCTACATGAGCTTGTGGGGTCATTTGCAATAAACTAATCACAAGTAAACTAAAGAAGCTAAAAACTAGGGGTATATACAGACAAAATGTTTGAACTAAATTAACGCTTACAAATATGAAATCATGAGCATAAAATTAAGTATATACAAAGTCATCTTTTCTAAAATTACAAGTGGATGCAGACGTTATCTTGAAGCTGAATTCATTAAAATTAGCTAAGTGCAAAACTTCATATGAAAATTAGTTTTGTTCGCATATGAATGAAAACTAATTTTCACAACAAAAACTTTGCACTTAGGCTCGCTTTTATAATGAGGTTCAAAGCTACTCGGATATGGTCTATTGATAAGTAACTTGGCCACCGTAAAGAGATTCGAGTGCTTATCTTTGGAGCATTAGCCATTCGTCAGTGAAGAAAAAGACCGAGTTCGGTTTCCAGTGAAAGCACAGCTTACATTGGCTATGGTTACAGATACAGATCATGTAGCTTCTTATTTTCGTTAGTACAAGTTTTGTTAGCCTGTTACGCCTCATATGGCACAAATTCGATAATTACTTGCCGAGCAATAAAATTAGTAATTCAATTGTTTCGCGCAAAGTGGAATATACCGCCAAATCGCAAAGACCCCTCCCATGAAACTTCCGTTCCAAAAAGAGCACAGGATCTGCTAGGGACTTTTAGAGATAATACAGTATATATATATATATATATATATATATATATATATATATATGCTTTGTCTGCAACTACAATGGCACGATAAAATCTTCCGGCCTTAATTGTTCCTCGTAACTCGTGATAGCTGCCACAAGTGGGATTCAAGCTCTGTTAATGGAGACTTTATTTTATACAAATATCAGACAATTAGTCCGGAATTAAACAATTTAAGCTTCCATAAATCAGTTTGCAGATGATCTTGCATGCAACGTCGGTTTAACGCGGTGAAAATCATTTGCTGAAAAAAAATGACCATACCTTGTTCGTCTTCCTCGTTAAAGTATTCATTTCAGCCTTGCTAGCCGAATTCAAGAGTGCGAAACTTAAAAATTTTACCGTTCAAAATACTGGAAAGAAAATTAGAGCAATACTGAGCAGATAGGCGCGCCGCCATTACTGTCTTTTGCTTTCGTATGGTGACGTTTAGGACTTTTAAGCTAGCAACAATGAATAGGTACGTTTGAACCGTCTTATAAAGCAGAATTGCTCAACACCACCAACGTTATCTAGAGCCATGCACCATTACAATATAATTTACACCACAGATAAGGGAATCAATTTGTGAAGAAACTGTGGTGCTGCGTCGGTGTTGGTTCATAAGATAATTTGATCGCCGTAAAGAGATTCGAGTGCTGACGTTTCGAGCGTTTACCCTTCGCCCTTCGCTCTGACGAAGAGCTAATACTCGAAACGTTAGCACTCGGATCTCTTTACGGTCGTCAAATTACCTTATCAACTCTTTTGATAAGAGCAAACATTAATTTACTGCACCCCTGAGCACTACATTAGCACCGGTCGTACCGCGTGTACTTAAGGATTTCACTCAGATACACTGAATTTAAACTCTTGTCTTATGGTTTAATTTTTGAATTCTGCATAGAATAAAATTAAACTCACAGATGTTGGAACCGTTTCGTGTAAGGTAAGATAACTGAAACGTGCCTGAAAATTTTAATTATTTCATTGGTACTAAAGGGGAAGTATCACGCAAATTTGCTGTCATTTCAAAACCCAAAAAGGTTTGTCTGTCAGCAGAAACAACGAAACAATTGCCAAGTTTGTTTTAAATTATCACCCCAGTACAATAAAACTGTCGATTAGTACCTCTGGCCGGAAAAAGGGTAGGCCAGTTTGGATTGAAACTTGAAAAATGTTAGGATAATTCTTTTCAAGTTCTCGCATTTTTGTTTCCAAAATGCGCTAGAGCACATCACGAGTTGTTCCTTTCATGAATTGAGTTGATTTCTTTCCTCTCGTCATTCTAGAATTATTTGGCAGCTGATTGAAGGTCTTATTTCATCATTTTTAACAAAATATATAAAAAACACTATGATACTTCCCCTTTAAGACTCCAACGTAATGGCCACCTTATGCAGTAAAATAAACAGTACGCTTTCATACAGGTAAACAGCGGCTAGCAAAATTTTCATTAACGTCACATTTTCAACGTGATCAGTTACATCTAAGTTTCAAATTCGCTTATAGCAAATCGGAAGTGGTTTTCGTGCAAATATACTCCGTCTCAAGGAGAAATTAATTCCTTATTTCGCGCCTGCGCAATAATACAAATAAATGAATTCAAGTTGGTTTACAGAAATCACATAAAAATTAACACGTCCCCACTAGAGAAATTTATAGTTTTAAGGTATTAATTGAAACTGCCCTTGTTAGTTTACGCTTCGTGAAAGAGCTGTCTCAGTTTAAACGGATTGGTTCTTTTGGTCACCTTAAAGACGCTAATCGTATCTGTTTGGGTTCGGGAGATAGGCAGTGTAAACAAGGGAAAGTAGACCCTACTACTCATAGTTCTATGGTCACGGATTTTTTTCGATCGATTTGCAACGAAAATTAAGTTGACTAAGCCAATGGTGGCAAAAAAGGAGCGTGATTTGAATGTTTCATAGTTTTAGGGGAGAAAGAGAAATCCAATATTTTTAAAATAACATTTGTTTTCAGACTCGAAAACCTGCAGGTGCACACAAATTGTTTCCGCGTTTAATATGGTAATTATTCAAACCTGTCATTTTTTACGCTCAGTTACCAATAGGAAGCCGCCGAGCGCAATACAACTGAGCGATGATCTCACAATGTGTCGCTCATATCTCCTCGCAAGCAGCTAAGACTCTGCGACTTCCTGATTCTATCGAGAATAGAGGGACTTGCGGAGGATTAACGGCTGGTTTTTGGGCGGAGAGGCACGCACAGTTATGAAGACGAAAGAAGCGAGTGAGAATCGTTCAACCAGCGTACACACGCCGCTCGGTTACGTTTCACGCAAATTTAGCATGCGCTCACGGAGATATAGAAAACTTGCAACGCAAGATGACGTCGAGGAACCGTGTTCTTTCTTTTCCAAGTCTCAGGAAGAAAACATGACGCCGCAATCGCCGACGGAAGACTTCGACGAATTTGTCGCTAATCGGGGCAAAGAAGGAACTTCGAAGTTTAACTCTGTAGCGCTCGACGGAGAAGACGAAACCGATGGTGATAAGGAAGATCTTCCGGTGCGCTGCAGACGACATGCCATCTGCGAAGAGATGGAAAGACATATTAGGAACGACGCTGGAGTCAGCCTGCGCGGATATCGAGAGCTTCTTGTCACGCGCCGTCTTCTTTATGAAATGCACCTGCTTTGAACAGGAACTTGCACTTACGAGAGATGTTTTCTAAAGACGAACTCATGAAAAATGCAAAGCAACAACATTAGTGTTATGAGTCTGGAAAGACGTCCCACAGGCTTACAAACTCGAAAACGTGTATTTTGACTGTACTTGTCTGAGCAGACGCTAAGGAGAAAACACGAACACTTTTTGTATAAATTAGATGCTGTTGGTTGGTTAAATCTGGCGAAGACTTATTCGAATAGCGTTTTACGGGCAATTAGCGGTTGGTAGGAGTCACTCTAAAGAATTGAAATTACATGCAGTTAGTAGTATGTTTTTTCTAGAGATTAATTTGCAAGGGGTCGAAGAGAAAAAAAACTGTAGAACTAGTTTTCCGCGGCAAAAATTATCAGTTTTGGAGGTCATTTTTGTTGATAATTTAATTGAATAGCGTTATAAAAGGCTTAAGGATGGCTCTTGATGGAATCTAAGTTATTACAGAGGATAAAAATGGAAAGCAGTCATCGAACAGCTTTGTAGTACACCGTGATAGGATTTTTTAAAGTAGTTAATTTTTTTTTCTCAAAACTGTGACCCTTAAGAAACCGCTAAGATAGCTTAGAAAACGAAACTTTATAAGCATAAAATTTTCATAACATTTCCAGTATATTGTAATATACATCAAGTGTGGTTTCGAGGATTAAGGCGTTTTTCATAGTTGCGTAACATATATATTCACAAAGTATAGTTAAGGGAAAAAATTTCCGAGTGTTTTATTCAGTAGTAGTTTGGGGAAATTCCAAAAAAATATTTTCATTACCAATAACAAAATTAAATCGGATAGTGATGCATGAATGAAGCACTTTGGCTGTTTGTTCAAGATCGATAAATCAAGATAAACTAATGCTACTCTTAGCATAAACCAAACCCAGTAGATAGAGGGCACTCTGATTATTATCTCATTCTAATTGCAAATAGTTAACAATTATTCCACGAGCGCCGCCGCGGGTTGGAGATAGATATTTTCCTCGCGATATTTACCGTTATCCATCTCTATGCACTTCGGTGAGTTTGGAGGTTATATTCTTGGACAGTTGTTATAAATTCTCTTAATACTGAGTCAATTGGAATGAATACATCGCACCAGTGTTCGATACCCTTCCAATGTAAACATTGTGCGTGGTTACGTAACATAAAATTTCAGAGTATTTTATTGATAGTAGTTTGCCAAGATTGAAAAAAAAAAAAGAAATCCTTTATCAGTTTAATAAAAGTGACAAATGGAATCGGTTACTACCATTTCGATTGACTATATGCATTAAGCATTTTGAAAGTTTGCTCAAGATCAATAAATATGAACTGTTATCGCATGTAGAATGACAGCTTTAATGTTAGAGGAAATAAAATAATTTCCCCACCGCAACCAAGGTAACGGCACTGCCACCTTACATGTTACTTTTGCATAGCCGCCAAGAAAATTCGCCGCTAGAAAATTCTCAAAACATTAAGTAGGTTGGAATGTATATATCACACCACTTTTCGAAGCCTTGACTGATGTAAGAATCAAAACATTGCACAGAGTTACGTAACATAAAATATCGGAGTTTTTTATCGATGGAAGTTTGTGAAATGTTTTTATTTTTCAAAGAGTGTTTGTATTACCAGTTTACCGCCAGTGATGAAATGGAACCGGTTATTGCTATTTCGACTGATATATACATTGAAAATTTTGAATGTTTGCTCAAGATTGATAAAAATTTTAAAACTGTTATCGGCTGCAAAACGGCATATTTAATATTTAAGGAGTAAAGAAATTATCGCGGAAATAATTAAGGCAAAGGGCAAGCTTCCGAGCTTCCGAAATAAACGAATTAAGGCATTGTACACTGGTGATGTTAAGAAAAAAATACCTACCATTCACTCCCTGCAATATGTGTTAGTCCCACTTCAACTGATATCTGCATGAAGCACTTTCGAAGTTTACTCAATATCGATAAATATTTATCAGTGTTGTGTAGAATGGCATATTCGATTTTGAAGGAAATTAAGTTGTTATAGTAGGGCTAAGGTGTCGGCGAACGGTGAAACCTTGTTCAGCTTAGTGTTGAGTTGAAGGATCGGCGATTTCCTCAGCTCCTTAAATAGTCTAAAATCGACAGTTTGCCGTTATAAATTTCTCGTATCATCCGGTGTATTGGAAGACATTTCGCACCGGTATTCGTGGTCCCAATGTAAACGTAACCTACTATCTTCACAGGGACGTTCGAGTATTTCGAAGCCTAAGAAACAGGTTTTTCAAGTAAGGAAGGCGAAATGCTCGGGTTCATTTTCTTACATTGATAGTTTGCTTAAATCTATTACAAAAAAACTTTATTGTCAGGTCATTTCATACCAGCAACAAATCAAAGTTGAATCGGTTAGTGCCATTGCGACAGATGTCTACGTGAAATAATTTGGATGTTTTCTCAAGACAGATAAAAGATTTAGCAATTATCCCACGGACGAGTGTTGTTTATGAGACGGAAAGAGAGCTAACGAGGCGCATAGAGCCAAGCATCCCATGTGCAGCAAGCACGAGCGGAATAATTGTTTTATGTCGATTTATTAGAAAACAAACAAGAAAAATTGATATACCCTGCTGATTTCATTTTGTAAGAAAGAACAGAAGAGATTTAATGACCGCTATTTCTCGAATTGGTTGATGTTATCCAATGATACAGTGTTCAATTATGCTGCACGCGCCAGAAAATATGTTTAACGCAATTAAGTAAATAAAATTATTATTAGGTTACAGAAGTAAGGTAGCCGCAAAAATGTAGAATTCAACACAAAACTTCCTGACGATAGTGATGGGACATTTCTTAAATATATCAGTATTTCGGCTATCTGTTAACGTTAGTTTAAAATTTCAGCGAAGCCAAGCTGGCCAAATATAAGCTTCTATTGTTAAATTTTGCCCTCACTTTGCTGTATGCAATGTGATTTAATAACTGAAGAAGTGTTACAAAGCCACTGAGCGGTAGTTTTGTGTGGTGCTGTTTACTATGGTGTTCAAGGTGTTTCTAAGGCCCAGTTCAGACGCCGAACTTTTCACGAGCCGAACTTAACTCAAATTAAGTTCGGCCCAAATCTCGAAGATCCCGCCTTTTGGTTCAGACGGAGTGGAGAAGGGCATAATATAGTTAGCTAATTGTATACCCTTTAAAATTACTTTACAATATTTGTTAAGATAGAAAAAAAGAAAAAAAAAGAAAGAAAAACTTATTATAAATAGAGGAGAAGAATTGAAGGCAGAAAACGTTTTACGAGTTCGTGTGGCAGTGATTAATACTGAGCAAAATAATGCTGGAAGAGAGCTCGTTTAAATAGTTGTCTTGTCGGTTTTTGACGAATAGATATAGGAATATCATACCAGTAATAGCATCCATCTTCTGATTCAGATGCCGAACTTGAATAGTTCGGTGTCTGAACTGGGCCTAATTTGTGTATTTGTGGGTGAAATCCTAAAGTGTGACCAATTGAACGAAAGCCTGTGAGTACGTGCTTTGTGTTGGGTGCTGTTTATTATGATGTTCAAGGTATTTAAAGAAAATTTGTGTTTTGTGTGTGAAATCTTAAAGTGTGCTTTTCCCGTGGTGCTGTTTATTGTGGTGTTCAAGATGTTTCTCAAGAAAATTTGTGTTTTGTGTGTGAAACCTTAAAGTGTGCTTTTCCCGTTGTGCTGTTTATTGTGATGTTCTAGGTGTTTCTCATGTTCTAGGTGTTTTGTGGGTGAAATCCTTAAGTGTGACCAATTGAACAAAAGCCTGTGAGTACGTGCTTTCCTGTGGTGATGATGATTTTAACTCTTGTTTCTGAGGTGAAAACCGAAAGTGTGACCAATCCAATGAAATTTCGACTGTTCCGCTGTAGTTTTTTTTTTAAACATAAGAACCTTTTTTATAGAAACGTTGAGACTGAGATTTACTAAAATTTAAGAACCTGCTAAGAACATTACCCTAACTGAGAATCAGTTAATTTCGACCAAATGTTTTAAAAATGAACAG
This sequence comes from Pavona decussata, assembly GCF_977016875.1. Taxonomy (NCBI): domain Eukaryota; kingdom Metazoa; phylum Cnidaria; class Anthozoa; order Scleractinia; family Agariciidae; genus Pavona; species Pavona decussata. The sequence goes on along the minus strand of NW_028145448.1, from coordinate 850,851 downwards.
TATAAATACGGTTAGAATACTGCAGGTAAAACGTCATGTCTTTATATATATACATTCCAACTTGGTCACGTTCGCATAGATTTATTGAAATACCATAACAGGTAACCAGTTACGAACATCTTAAGAACTTTTTCAGGCTGAATTTGCTCAAAAAATAAATAAATAAATAAATAAATAAATAAATAAATAAATAAATAAAAATAAGAACGTTCAGTCTTCGCCCAAAAATTAGACGTTCTTATAAAAAAGGTGTGTATGCTGTACAAGGTGGTTCTAAAGGTTTCGAAGAGGTTTGAGTTTTTAGATGATTATAACAAAATTTAATGGGACCTTCATGAAGGTATAGCCGGCGCATTAACGAAGATCGTCGCTTTCACACTTCTAAACTCCAATTCGGTCTATAGCTGGAAAGTGTCCCCAATAAGTGCTCTGCGCTAAATACTTTAACACTTAAATAAAGTAATATATTTATTTTTTATCTCAATAATTTACAAAATAGAGTGATAGTGAGCTACTAAATGTTACTCTCATCACTGTTTTCCAGGAATTCACCAAATTACCAAAGTTAATTCAAACAGTCATGAAAGTAGACTTAGTCGCTTACTGGCAATAAAATCAAAATACATACAGTGTTGACCGGAGCTGATTTTAACGGGATGTCATAAAAGCATCGTAGTGGCTAACGTGATTGTCGTTTGGAACGAATTTAAAATTCAGTGTTTGCTGCAAACTGGTTTAAGCCAAAAACCTCGCAAAATTTCAGGAAATCGTTCATTTTGCGCGACCCAGATTTCAATTAGAAAAGGCAACACCAAGATCTTGAACTATGGTATAAGAAAAAAACTTCGGTAAATTTGATTTTCGAATAAAACGTATAAAACAGTCCAAACCTTAGTACTTGTACAGCAATTATAGTGAATCGACTGCAAAATAAACTCAACTTTGGTGAAATGATGCCAAAATATCGGCAAAATGTGCTTTGATGTTATTGTTTCACGACACACAAGTTTTACTGATTTTCTCCGTTGCAATCTCGAAACCTGCTCGAAACGATTTAAATTTCAGTTCTTGACCTCCACGATTCTCCCACGGAAGGTGATGGATCCAGATCCGTCGTGGGAGCCACTAAACAGATTCCATCTCGCTAGAATTGATTTTCTGAAACACCTGACTTTGAGATTTAACAATGAAGAGGACGCCTGAGCCTGTGGAAAGGTTTGGGCCATAAATCTGCCACTGACGAGTTTAATACAATATTTTGTAACAATGTGTGTATGATATATTCCACAGTGACCAGTATGTTTCATTGTATCATGCCGTCGATGTAGGAACTTTTCTTTCGGTCCATACGTCCTCTAAGTGTTGTAGGAGATCAATTTTAATTAAACTTTGGAATAAAATTGTTCATATCATCAAGTACGCGAGGTGAAAGTTCTAACAAAATCCTCTCATACATTTCGCGTTTCCTCGCAGGATACAACTTTCACGCGCGTTCGCGTGTTCCACGCGGGCCGCTGCTGGGTTATTCTTTTAGAGATGCATGTTAACCATCCCAAAGCTCATTTTAGAGTAATACTTCTATTGAAGTTTGCACATGCTAACAAGGCTAGAAAGATTATGTTCATAAAAAATAAAGGAATAATTTATGAACCACCATTTATGAAAAAGGTTTAACTCGTAGTCTTCTCTGAGATATTGGCAAAAGCGCATAAATTTGGAAGTTATTAATTACAAGAAATTCTAACGTGAACGATCTCGGAGAAAACTCGTCCTCGTAGCCACAAAATCAACAATAGTTTGAGAACGCCGTCAATTTAACCGTAACTTCAAGACATATTTTGGCAATATTTTGAACTGAGTCATTTCACCAAAGTGGTTTTTCTTTCACTGTCCATTCACTGTCACTAAACATAAAAATTCCAAGGTTTGAAATGTTTTTCCGATTTATTTGCAATAAAACATACAGATTTAGTTTCTACTTGAAATCTGGATTGCGCCAAATCGACGATTTATTGTTTGCGGGGACTCTGTTTATCGGTTTTAAAAAAAAGTCGATTCTGGCAAAACTTCGCGATACACTGCGTCGAAAAATCGCTTTCTTGGGGCAAAACCGCTGGTGAATACGTGTGATTCTGAGGAAGACTTAGATTTTCAAAATAACTAGAATAATAATAATAATAAAAAAAGACTATACTGCGATTAAACAAGTTTTGTTTAATCAGATGGGGTGCGTCATTTCAAAGTTCTAGGAAGTATTATGTTGCTCAGCAATCAATTGAGCTGGAAGTCTACATCGGGTTAACTGAAGGACAGAATATACTATTTAGTGCCTATGACGTCATGGGCTGTCTCGATCGTAAAATGTCTATTATGATTGGAGACATATTTTCTAGACAAAGACAGACTTGCGTGGGCTGATTATTTAAAGAAAAAACGTCAATATTTGTCAGAAACGATTACCATTAATATTAAACTGTGGTATTACAGCTACAAAGTGGCGGCCATATTATATTATTAGCCACCAGAAATAGGTCAAGACTTTAATTTTTTAACGTAATCATAACTTGGCGGGAATCTTACCACCAGACTATCGACGACTCGCTGGCAAATTCTGCAATTTTTTGGCTAGTTATCCTAACCCCCAATATAAATGCTAACTGCAAGCTACCTGAGCTGAATTAAACCAACCGGAGTGCTAATTAGCCTTACCGTAGTGCTATGTAGGCTAGCTTTTTAAGCTAACTGGAGTGTTATTTTGCGCTAACCTAAGCTTCACTTCATGTAATTTTAAGTAAATGTCTAAGGTCAGTATGAGATATGGAAACGAGTCTTTAGCTAAAGAATCAGGGTCAACCAGCGAGACTACATTTAAACAAAATACTTGAAATGTCTTCTCCTTTGTCCCCAGATCGTTTTTTCCACTTAAAGACATATTTGTGTAAGCAAGAGAGGATCAAGCTAACACAGACTGCTCTGTTCGAGTGCTTCAGCTGAAAATTCCAGTTGCAGAAAGTTTTAGGAAACGGAATTTTATTCCATGAATTTACTAGCTGTTAATGGTTTTATAAAAGTGCTTGCTAACCTTTTTTTTTCGTATTTTAAACGACACATTTGCTTCTTCATAAACGAAAGGAATTAGTTTTCCAGTAAAACGAAATTTTGAGCTGACAGTTTTCCGTACAGAAATTAGATTTTGTTCACGACCAAGAGAAGATGAAGAGGTATACTCCCCCCCCCCCCCCCCGCCGGGTGGGGACTCTCATATGAAAGGGGCGGGGATGCTTGTCATCTCGCTTAGGGGTTTAAATTTCGGATTTTGGTCTCACTTAGGGTGTTCTGGGTAAAGAGCCATTATATTTAGCCATGAAGGTCTCGTATAGGGTTGCACGCGAAAAGTTACTGTATTTTTTATTTGCCTGTGTTTTAAAATGGTCTCTTTTAGGGGATCAAAAAAGTTCGGGCCATGCCCAGATTGGTCTCCTTTAGGGGTTTGATTCAAAACTTCCGACGAGCATACCCGCCCCTTTCATATGAGAGTCCCCCGGGGTGTACCCTTTCATCCTCTCGTGGCGAAACGCAGTACCAAGAAAGAAAAAAAAAAAGGAAACAGACTAGCGTTACGGTAAAATAAAACTAGTGTCGGTGAACTGAGATCTCTAACGTTTCTAGCAAATCCCTTTGCCACGTTTCTCTCAAATTTACTTTGATAAGTGTATTGACATGAAGTGTTACTGATTCGTGCTCACGGCAATTATCGTAATGTCATCTGTTGTTTATTTATTTATTTGGCTGCATGTGAAGGAAAAGGGTGGGAGGGGGCTTAACATAGAGGGGAGTGTAATAAATTTCTTCCTTTAAAAGAAGTTGGGAGGGGGGGAGGGGGGGTTAGTAGAGGGTTTATGTTCAAACTTCTAGCAATGTTATTTCTGAGAATGATGTATTATTCAGTAAGTGACACAGGCATACTCGGAAAAAAATCCGAGTACACCTATCAGGAGTCGAACTTGAGACCTTCCGCTTACCAGTTCGGATGTTCTACCACTGAGCTACAGGAGACTCGTAGGAGCTAAGGCATTAAACTAGGTTCATGGGACAAACATCCTGCTTACTGCTAGGATTGGAATGTCAATGTGTGACATATGCGCAATAAAAAATAATGTGATGGAATATTTTAAGCCTGGTGAATGAATGATAATGATGTATATTATTCAGTAATTGACACAGGCATACTTGGAAAAAATCCGAGTGCTCCGATCAGGAGCACTCGGATCTCTGTCCATTTTTTCAGTCAGACGAAAAACTTTCTTCTGAGAGAGTTCATTCTGGGGATCTAAGATTGCAACAAAAGAAATCGGCTAAACTGAAAAAAAAAAATAAATAAAATAAAATAAAATAAAACAACAACGACAACAATGAACAAAAGGAAACAGAAAAAAAAATAACATTGTTATTGAAACTTTTAGCAGACGATTACCTGACACACTTATGTTCACTTCCTGCACGACAGGTACTTCTACTTAGCGTATACAATTCCGTCAACTGAGGTAAGATAAACGAAAGCAGACATCACGTACAAGACGATTTCGAACCTGCCTCACCAAGGAAGTCAATTTAGATAAAATTATTTATAGTTCCGAATACTAAAACGTATCATTGTATCACCATCGAAGATTGAACGTGTACGTGCTGTCGAATTATTTACTTTAAGGCAATCCGGACGTAGAAAGTGGAACCGGCTATGTTTATTGAAGGAATCTACTGTCAGGTTATGGGCGCTAAGATGATGGAAGGGTAAACTGCATAAAAATAGGGTTAATAGAGTTAGAGGAGCATTTCGTAATATTCAAGAAGAGAGGAAGGGAATAAAGAGGCTTGGAAAAGAGTTTAACTGGAATAAAGATGGCCAAACATTTTAAGCATGAAATTACCTATTTAAACTTCCTCTGATTTCAAATTCGATTGTTGAAAAAAAAAAAAAATAAATAAATACTAAGGCTACAAATCTTTGACATTTAATTTCAGTTTTGAGGAGAACTCAGTGATTACTTAGCTTCTTGGCTTTCCCGGGACGGCATAAGTGAGCAGTGGTTATCTTTAGTTCGCGACCACTGACCATCGTAAAGGTACATTCCTAAAATCACGTCTGTCACAAATTTAAGCCACATACAATAAGACAGGGGCGCTTCTGAGCTCCATTGTATCTAATTATTTTTTAAATTGTTTTTAAAGCTTATCAAGAGATTAGGTAAGATAAAGCGAACGAGTTTATTTGCGTGCTGGTTGTCACTTTTGAATTATAGCAAGAGCCGGGATGAAGGTATCCTGTCTTAATTATAGCCCGCACAGCAGGCGTAATCGGGGAGAGCGAGAAAAGTGAGAGACAAAAGGAGGACTGGGGAGAGGTCCCAGTCTCCGGTCGGTCCCCGGAAAAATTCTAGGGGTGCGGGGTATTTTGGTGTCCATACAGGAAGTCGAAAGTCGAGGAAGTCGAGAATAGGTTTGCGTTCTCCTACGTCAAACGCAATAAAGTGATACTTCCGAACGCTACTAGGTAAGTGGATCGCGAAACGTTCAAAGACAGGCTGCTTTTCGTTACAATCAGTGTTATAATTAAATTTCTTCCTGTTTCGATCTATCATGGTAACATTAAGAACTGAAATATAAAAAGTGGGGAAAAAACGGTCGACTCTAACACTGCGAGAAGGTGGTAAAAAAGTACACGAGATTAGGAATTTGGCAGTCAAAGCGTACTCAAGCTTCTTCTGAAACAGGCAGAATCACATGTTAAGTTAAACGTATGGTTGACTATGTATTTCGAACGGTAAAGTTGACGGTGGACGCCGCGCGCCTATGCAAATAAAGGAAAGGAACAAAAAGTGACTTCCCACTAAAATACCGAACAACTCCACATGAAATGACTGCTCAAAAACGTTTATTTGAATGGGCAAACATCAAGCTGGACTTTTATTTACAGACAAATGAGTCGGGACATAATTTTGTACACACTTTATGATGTGAGTTCCGGAGGGCTAACGCTGTAATATAAACGAAATAATGTATAATCAATTCGGATGAGCAAATAAATGAAAATTATGCGTCTATCGTAAGTAGCTCATTGTTTGTTCGGTAATGAATATCCATGAATGTCTGATTAAATATACGAAGAGGATTTCCTTTTAAATGAAAATAATTGAGACAAGCTCTATTCTGTTGAAAAACGTTGGCTTCTCCATGACTTTGCACACGCAACAAAAATGTAATACAAAAACTGAAGTGTATTTCAAGCTGATTGTAACCAGGAAAAACAGCAAAACATTCAACTCTTTTTCTCTCTAGGTACATTTCCATTACAATAATAATAACCTACGAAACTAATTTTCAATGTTTTTACCAAGCTAAACAATTGCAGAAAATATATCCCACGCAATGATTTCATTCCAACAATAATTTGAATTTCCGATGACCGTGATTGTATTTGCGGCTCTTGCGTGGTATGTATCGCGTATAGATTTTACTTTTGTTCTTGTACGTCTGATACAAAGTTAGAGATAAATCACATAGAGCTTAAATAGCGCTTTGATATGCCATATCGGCCTAACGACTCAGATATTAAATTGACACCAAATGAAAAGCTAGTCACTTTCATTGCCAGACGTATTGAGATTTTTCAAAAATTATGACATCTAGTGGTGTCATTATGCAAGAAACACATCCAACAACGAAAGTATCATTGCTTGTACATGTTCTTAGAAAGCAAAAAATTAAAAAAATAGAAAACTAAAAATAAAAAATAGATCGATGTCTTAAAGTCAAAGTCCGAATGAGCGTATTCGTCTAAAACATTTCTTTGAATGGAATTTATTTTCCCGAGTTACCACTCGTATAGCATATATACAGAATTCACGCATTATTTGCCCAGCAACGAAAGAGCTATGACGCACTTTCGAGTAAACATTTACTTTATTTCTCAACTTATCGCCCTGACGTGCGACGTTGGCATGCTGAATTAGTGTACCCGGTCACGTTAATGTTGTTGGAAGTTTACAGTGACATCTAAAATTCATGCGAGCGGGTATATGAGCAACTTACGACCTCGTCTGGCATTTCCATGAAGGTGTCGCCTGAAGCACACTAATCCATTGTTTGAAATATATCAGACCCGATGACTTTCAAGCAGCTTTAGAATCACTTTGAAGCGTCCGGATCTACGTAACAATAAGCGTTACGAACAAAAGGCAAAGTAATTTGGTTTACATCGGGCTACGTTGCGGTTGCTGTACTCTGACGTCTTTCACACTTCTTGCTCGTTCAAGTAACTTGCATAGTTGACAACTCAGTCTTGAGAACTGTGCGTTATTAACGCGGTTGCAAAGGGAACTAGTGAGAAAAGAGGAGAAGAGCTTTTGTAATATGGCAAAAACGTTGGGGCGTCTGAAGAATCGATTCATGTCAAAGCTACGTCGACCATTCTGTTATAAGCGAGTCCGCAACAACAAGGATGGACTGCGAGAGCTTGTTGGTAGCTGTGAAATCAAGACGCAAATGGAGATAAGTCCAGATTTGAAAGCTGCCTCTTCTCATGGCTCGCAACTTAGGAAAGAAAATCACCGCCAGAAATATGGCACAGGAAAGCCTCGAATACAACGAGACCTTTCTTCTACAGAAGTAACGGACATGGACGATTTCCAAGAAAATAATGCCAGGAAAGACGAGATTACAGAAGAAGAATTCTCGCAAATGAGACCAACTATGCAAGAACGAAGACGCTCTTCGGCTTTCCAGCGATTGAAAAACTGGGTTAAACCCGAGCACAGAAGAGATGCGATTTGCGAGCAAATGGAGAGAGAGATTGAAACAAGCGGAGTGAGTTTGAGGCAGTATAGAAAATTCTTGGCGACAACGTACATTTTGTACGATTTAAAAATGCTCTGAGTAGTTGGAACGGATATCCTACTGCGTGAGCTAATGAACGATACAGGACAAAACTGCAGTGGAAGAATTTAAATTCGAAATAAGTACGAAGCTGAAGTTAAATGCCCACAGTAGCGTAGTCATAGAAGTTCGAATAACTGAACAAACTAATCGAGACATGTTTCGGTTTGGAATATCTCTAGTGTCGAAGGGAAGATAAGAAAATGCAAATTCAAAAGCGAAAAAGAAAATGTCTTTAAGCGAAATTTAGAATTTAATAAAATTACGAAAATTAAGGCATACAACTGAGCCTTTTCATATTCCATGGAAAAGAATTATGAAAACTAGCTTAAAAATTGTCTATATTTAAACGGGAAGTTTTAAGATTTAAGACACCGACAGGAAAGATAACAAATTAAACATGGAAAGCATAAATCAGAAAGCTCTATTTGACAACCGAGATATTGTCAAATTTAGAGCGGTAGGTACTTTTTCGAGACTGTAGCAAGCCTTTAAGGATAATTTAGGGTAGCTTAAGATTTGTGTAAAGTGTGCAAGACGCCACAGACTGCCCTTCTCTCCGAGTTGAATTTTCACGGCAGAAGCAGTCCATTACAGGCAGCGATGCTGAGGGTAAACATTTGAGACAAATGCTAATGGGTATAAACTAAATTGAAAGCATGATAGCCAAAATGTGAACAGCTGAAAAAACTCCACAACAATAGAGTGACGAGCCAAGCCGAAGACGATGGTTGTCAATAAACAGAATTACACGACTTAACTCTGTGCAAGAGTTTGGAAGAACATAAAGCGCGTGATTTTTTAATTTACGTGGTGTGTTTTAAATATTAAACGAGTTAGTCTTTAAGGCAATATTGTAAATTTTGCTGGTGGTTTTTCAATTATGACGAGTTTTACTATGTATTCTTCAAAAATTGGACGACATTATCGTCGAGACCAGTAAACACAAAATTCCGCTCTCAAAACAGACGTGCGGAAAATACATAGCTTTTCTAACAGTCAAAATTAAACGCGAAGGAAAGAAGTGAGATTTACTTATAAACATAATCCAGGGTTTACATTTACAGGTGAACAACACCTGGGCAGTGTTAAAAGTTCTCAAGAGATAGTATTCAATTTTCATTATTCATACGCTTTTATGAAGTCAATTTCCTGTGAGATCCATCGACTGATTAGCCCTTTGATAAGTATAAATATTCTCCAAACTGTTTTCTATCCATTTCTCGTGGTACTAGTTGGGAGATTCTGTTCTTCGTTTATTCTTATGTCCCGTATGTTTCATGACGTAGTGAAATCGTAAGGAGAAACGAGGTTTTGGTCACCATTGGTTAATAGACCCTTCTCCAGCCATACAAACGTCTGTAAATGTTTCATTTTTCAACTTACATTTTCTCAGCTGCTTTTACACCTGATATGCTGAAACTTTGCAGGGTTACCAAAGTAAAAGTGCTCTTTCTAGTGCTGGTATACGTTTTTAATTCCAACTTATTTGAAATTTCGGCACCATTTTGGAGAAGTGTCTATTAAATCCCGGGAAACACTGTTGCGAATACTGAAAACAGTGATTTCCCTTCCCTCTGTAAGTCAACTTAAGCGATTAAACTCCTCAGCAGTACTTTCCTCCAGTCTTGTACCCAGAGTCCTCAGGCACAGTATATGTCCCCATACATAACGTACCTATTCTGGAGAGACGCTAGAGTACTGGAATTTTTTCACCGCAGGAATTTTGCAGTAAAACAATACAATAGGCCATTTCCAAGTTTGCTTTGAACCTCATTACGAAAGCGAGGCTAAGGGCGCGTTTTTTTATTCACAATTCTGGAATGAGAATGGACAGAATGTAAAATGCGCGCGTTTTTCTATTCCGCATTCTTATTCCGGAATGGACAGAATGCCATTCCATCCATTCTGCTCTCAGGGGCAGAATGAACAGAATGTTGCGAATGAAATCCAAGATGGCGAACGGCGAGATGAGCGCTGCGGATTCAAATACGTCTCTACAAGGGAAAAAAATCAGGTTACACTTTTGGACAAAATGAAACATTGCTTCTAATTTCATTGTACCAAAAGTACAAGGAAAATTGCTGTGATAACGGCTACAATGGCAGCCTCTTCGTCGGCCGCCATATTTGTTACGCACTGTTTACTCGGCCAGGACCGACGGGAGTTTTTTTATGCAGACAATTCGAATTATTCCTCGCATTCCGTACCAACCATTCTTATTCCAGAGTTGTGGATAAAAAAACGCGCCCTAAGTACTACTACTAAGCTTTTTACGCGAAAATTTGTTTTGTTTGCGTATGAATGAAAACTAATTTTCATAATAAAAACTATGCACCGAGCGTCGCTTTCATGAGGTTCAAAGCAACTCGAAAATGGCCTGTTATTTTTCCCGGGTAACCAACCGCTGGCCAAAGAACCTGAGGACTCTGGGTACGAGCTTGGGATCATGGGAAGCTCTTTTAGAGTCTGGAGGGATGAAACACGTGACCATATTTCACCCGTGGCATAATTATGGCGTCTGCTCAAAAATGGGGTTACAGAGGAACAGCGTAATAGAGTGACAAGGGGAGACAGCAATAAAAAATAAAAGTTGGGGACAAAAGTACGACACGACCACTGACTTGTTGTATCGACGTCGCACCTACAAGGAAAAAAGCTGACCCTGCGACGAAGTAACCTACCCTACGACAAAGAAGTAACCCACCCTACTAAGGACGAGAAGCGATTATGTCCCCAATCTGACGCGAGTGGGGAGCCCGTTGAAATTTAACTGTCAAGAAGAGAGAGGGGTTGTGGGGGCGAAAAATCAAATTACTTTTTTTTTCATACTAAAACGCCACGAGAAAATGAGCTGTGTCACTGATTCGCAAGTAAAAACAACAAATGATGTCGCCAGGGACAGAAAATAGACACGCTGTACTGCTTTAAATTGAGCATTTATTCTCACTTTTACCAAGGCAAATATAATTATTACATTAAAAAAAACCTCCCTTTTAATTTAAATGTACCCTTGGATTCACCTTATCGAACAATATAATACAACATCTAGGAAAATAAACGTGCAAGGATGCATAGACGAGGCATCCTTATAATAATTTGATCAAAATTTGATCTCCCCAACTTGTCCGAAACCAGGTATTGAAAGGGACATTTTTCTCCCGGTTACTTATTCCGTCGTTCAATTCAAAGAAAAGGAAACTGCCTAGAAACTCACACTGCCCATTGGCCTGCGCGCAGACGTCTTCAACATCATTCTAGCCTGTGAACAGGCGCTGTAGTTGGGAAGCGAGCGAAAAACTGGTGGGAATAGCGAGCAGATAGCAGATGGGAAAGCAACCCGGGGCACTAAAAGAAAGAAACGATCACAGGGAAAATCAGCCAAGTCCTGCCTTAAGTTCGCGCAAGCAATTCCTTTGGTGCGTCGAGCTAAGAACTCTGCAATTGCTACTGAACACAGACGGAATTACTAGCGCGAGTTGCATTGCATGTTCACCAAGAAGCTTTTACAAATAGAAATTTGTATTGGACACATGATACAGACAGTGATCGAAGAGCACTTACAAAACATGAACAGGAACAAACACAACCTTGAAACCGTGACTTGATTTGGAATTAGAAATATAAACTTGTGCAACGACCATCTTTTGGGGAATAAAGTTTTCAATGCAAGTCACTTTGGCCGTAGAATTTATAACCCTTTTTTCTTCTTCTGATTTTCGTTTAATCCTTCAATATGAAAATATTCTCTGAACTAGGTAATCCATGAATGGTAAGCGCCTGTTGGAAGAACTGCTTCTGATGTGGTCTAACTGGTCTGGGTGGACTAGAAAGTCTTTCGTACCAGTGAGGGACATTTTCGAGGAGCTAGAGTTCGTGTGTCCCGTCTGGCTTGGATGGCTGGACCGGTGATTCATGAATGGCGCGCGCCTGATGGAAGTACTGCTTCTGATGGTCTAAGTGGTCTGGGTGGACTAGAAACGCTTTCGTACCAGCGAGGAACATTTTCGAGGAGTTTGCCACAAATACCGCAGAAGACGCCGCGAAATCTATCAGCGCAGTTTAAATACGACTGCACGGAGCCACAAGAACTTGTCTTTAGACAATCAGTCTCAATAGGCGAGCCGCCAGCCAGGCCTTACCAATAGAAACCGCTCCGGACTATTGTCAATTAAAACCTAAAACACTATTGCTTTGTACATTGGATAGATCCATCTATTTACACTCGCTCTTGTAATCAGTGTGGAGAGACACCTTTGTAGATTCACAGAAGGGTCGCCCGTCCATTTTCAACTGATTTTCTTAGTTTATGAGTTGGTAGTAACTCGTGCATTTATCTTCACGTTCATAGTTTTGCGGCGGACAAGAGCTCCTCGCAGATTTTCTTGTAAGCCCACGTGTCTCCCTTCATCCGCTTCCGACGAATACCTGGGAAGACCAAAATGCGCGATAAGGACAATTGTGCTTAGTGACCTGGTCTTTGATTGGAAGCGAGGCTGGGGGTCTCTTGTTTCGATACAAACCTCACTACTTTTCATATGTAGATAATGCTACTCTTATGCTAACTAGTTTCTATTTACATATGAAAAACAGTGAGGTTTTTATAAAAACAAAGTCACAGTCTCGTTTCCAATCAAAGGCCAGGGAACTAAGCACACAACTGAAATGGGTAGTTTCTCTCGAAAGATAACTTAAAACAAAGAGCCAAGAGGTCGCGTCCATAGATGCACAGCTTACCTTGCAAGACTTTCATCCGCGTGTCTTAGAGGCAGCAATGGAAAAAATGATAGCTTTTAGCGACAAGATCGGCTGGTGATCGAATTTACCTTGTATTTTTATTTGGTACTGTTGTTATTGGCCACGTATTTAACCTGTATTTTCATCTGCTAGTGCTACCGTTGTTATGACAAACATAAAAGACCAATATTCCAGACGCAAAGATAATGCACAGTTCTTATCTTTTTACCAACGCCAATCTTTACCTTCGATAAAATTCACACCGAAAAATGGATGCCACACGACAAATATTGAAACATTTCCGAGGCTATCGATATCTTTTCTCTTTATTTTACAGTCGATGTACATCACGCGTGACAAGTATTTTTGAAATTCACACGTCAGTTCTGAACATCGCCAGCGATATTTCAGAGTTCCCGCAGAAATTTTCGTTAGTTTATTGACGGTATAAAGATGTGAATTTTTCTTTACATTACAGCATTACGTATTTCAAAAATAACAATTGTTTCTTAGGTATTTGGATTTTTTTTTTCAGTTAATGCGTCTTTTTCGAAAACTTCAAGTACTATATCAAATGCCGGACATTACAAAGAGGAATTTAATAATCATTCCATTCTCGGAAATACTTGTCACATGTGACGTAGACTGACTGTAAGTTAGATTCAAGAACTCGTTTACTTTTTTTGACAGGCATATAAATACAGTGTTGTGGGTAAAGAAAAGAACAAAGCTACATTCCTGTATACCTATCATTTCCATCTTGGGGATAAGGCAGACTTCCATTTCGAATTCAAGGACAACTTTTCCTCTGTCGTCTATAGATTTACATCGAAGCGTATACCTGCAAACATAAAACCGGTCGAATAATCCAGAAATCGATTTCATCGGCTTAGACAATAACATTTTATGGTTCAAAGGTTGGGTGAAACCGAACACAAATCAGAATAGTAATCATCAACGAGGAATTTTGCTATGCAAGTACAGTGACCAATACTACAAAGAAATATAGGTGCGTTTTTTTGGGAGAATCCAAAAACGGATTTCTGATCTCAGATCATTCGGATAATGGTGCATCAAAGGAACCGACGAATCCACTCTGGACAAGGATTCGTCGGTTCCTTTGGTGCACCATGATCCGAATGATCTGAGATCACAAATCCGTTTTTGGATTCTCCCCCCCCCCCTCCCCCCCAAAAAAAACCGCACCCCTCTTGGGCTCTAAAGGCCCGTTTAAACGGTTTCAACATTTGCTTCAACATGCGTTCAACACAGTTGTTGAACCAAATGTCGGGGCGTTTGAACAGGTCGTCCAACATAGCTGAAAGTGTAAAAAAATGTTGAAAGCTTGTTAAAAGCGTCTTGAATCAAATTTACATTGAATTCAAATTTCCTTTGTTCTTGAAAATGTTGAATTGAGTTGGAACCGTTTGAACACTCCGTTCGTCCACCATTTGCCCAACATCCGTACAACTTTTGTCGGCGGAGATTTCACTGTACATACCCTTTCTGTTTAAACATGATGTCTGCGAGCTCCAGTACACGCTTAAGCTCGTCCAGAACCTCATCTGAGCTTCTTGTCGAAGTCGAAGACACGTTATACAGAGCCTGCAAGACAGATAGACAGAAACAAAGATCGTTTATTGAATAATGCGTACTTTGCAGTCTCAACAAATGAATTACAGTGGAACCCCGATTTTACGATCGTCGATCTAACGATATTCCCGATTTAACGATCAACATTCTGTGTCCCGGCAAAAGTTATTCAAAAATCGGGAGTTTGTTTACAACGATATCCCGATTTAACGATATGATTTTGCTGTCCCCTCGCCATATCGTAGAATCGAGGTTCCACTGTACGTGGTAAATCAATAATGAAAGAAAAAGTGTTCAAGGCACATCACATACAAACATCAATATTAATTTAACCATGGTTTTACCTTGACCTTCCTCGGCCCGTGTGACCCGAGTCCTCTCGGTGTGATCGCCTCCACAATTCTGTTCAGACCATCCTCAATGCTACCCATAATGGCCTACAAAAGAAACAAGATTAAGGAAGGCCATTTTATTGTTGACAGGGTGGGAGGGGGGATTCCAGATAAAATTCCAAGAAAGCTTTTGCTACACTGCAAAAGCAACCAGGATCATTCGCGGTCGGGAGCGAAGGGAGGTACACTGTAGCGGGCTAGCAGCAATGAGACGCAACCAAGTTTTTGCAGAAGGAACACAACACAACTAGCACAACTAGCGAAAGATAATTCATTTTTAAAATACTTTTAGTCATTAGTGAGTGTCACAATGAAAAAGTGTGCAGCTTAAAAGGGACAACCCCAACCCCTCCACTCAATGCACTTAATGCCGTCGGCGAGACGTTTAAACCCTTGGATCTGTCCCTTCGGGGTCCTCATCAGAGAGGTTCAGCTGTAATTAAAAGAAATCAGTGATATTTTGTTATTCTCAATGCCTAAACTCACCCTTGAGCTCCACTTGCTCGTACTAGAAGGCGTGTCTACTGAACCGAACCTCTTCCTTCCAATCGTGAATGGAGACTTGAAAGGTGTCTTCTTAGCGGCCTTGTCAAGGTTTGTGTCCAGCGACTGGGACCAACTAAAATTGCGATACAGTGTAAGTTCCCGTTTAGTTTTAGTTTTAGACCACGAACGGCAAAGCGAGAGAACCACGCGCGCGAAAATTGCTTCCCGCGGGGAGAAGCGACGCGCGGAAGGAAGCAAAAAGATAATAATAATAACAAATAATTTATTCGCTTACATTGCGCATTTTCCATGACAAGATGATCAAATGCGCATTACAGATACAGCACTCACTCACTTTACTATCCCAAAGAAAAATCAGGGACTACTGGTAGTCTAGTTGAGTTTAAAGGATTGTTTGTTTTGATAGGGTCTGGCCTGGTGAGCAGGAATAATTTTATGCTGCTTTCATAATGAGCACCTTTAATATTAGCCCGCGTGGCAGACCCAAGAAAGAGGAAGGGAGAAGGGAAATCAGCCGTGCGCGCGACGCGCGAGTGGAGCGAGGCTAACTACTACTACTGTAAAACTTGCGTTTAAAGTTGGGATTTCTTTTGGCCCTAAATATCAGCGCCAAAAGAAATAACAGCTTTAAACACAATTTTTATCAATGGCACTACACAGTGTTTAACATATTTTGGTTATACTACTACGGTATCCGGGCTAAGACATAACACGGTGACAATGTCATTTAACAACTTTTTTTCACGGCATTCCAGGTTCTTGTTTTCATATGTCCGTGTTGTTCTGCATCTCAACTAGAGGGTAATGCAGGATCGAGCGTGCCAAGTTGGTGGAAGGTGCTGAAATCCTCACAGTACTGTATCTTAATCTTGACCATATTACAAAAGGGATCACCTACATGTATGCTGTACACATAATACTTTTGTTTAATTAGACCTTTATCACGGTAATTTATAATTTTGATGTGGGCCAGGTTACTTACACGTCTCCATACAAACGTCTAAAAAATTTTCAAACTTGACAAAACTATACCCTCGCTGTTTTAAAAGACAAGATTGTCAAACTTGGCCTTTTTACTAATTTAAAGGTGCTGTTTACAACAATGTTGATGGTTTTTCGTTACCTAGCCTTTTTAATTGTCGTGATAAATGTGAAGTTTGTTGTTGGTTCTCGCCCTTGCTCCAACAGGTTCTTCTCTGGGTACTCGGTTTTCCGCTCTCCTCAAAACCCACATTTGCAACTTCCAATTCGATCTGGATTATTGTCAAGCACTTTATCATGAGCCTCTAGCTCGGGAGATTGTGCGCTAGCCACTCCCCGTGTTATTGACATTAAATATTAAATTACTTTACTTTTAAATTACTTCAACAAGTACAAGAGTTAAAATGCTTACAGTTTAGCCTGGGACATTGGTGTAAAGCCACTGGCACCAAAGTCGTAGTCGGAGTGAGACATGGGTACTTCACAAGCAGCTCCTTTACAAAAAGAGGCAAGATTGATAACAAACAATATATCAAACCTACGGTAGCTATTACTAATATATAGAACCTAGTTTAATGGCCTTAGCTCCCACGAGTCTCCTGTAGCTCAGTGGTAGAGCATCCGAACTAGTAATTGGAAGGTCTCAGGTTCGACTCCTGATAGGAGCACTCGGATTTCCTTTTTCCGAGTATGCCTGCGTCATTCATTGAATAATACATCATTTTCAATACATAAATTAATAACCTTTTCAATGGCATAGCTTGCTGTCTCGACTCGTTCGTACTGTATGCAACCAAGCTGTTAAAATAACGACTTCAATTGTCGCAGATTATAAGACTGCAAAACAGCCCGACCGTATTGTTTGTACGCCGTACCAGTGCAGAGCCTCTCACGCAACACAAGCATGAGAATACATGCTTCCAGCACTTCTCGAGTAGAAGTCGCGGGAGGCAATTTTCACGCAAGCGCAACGCAATTAAGGGGGCCTGCTCGTAGTAAACTTGTCAGAATTCACCCTGGTAAGGCTTCATATATTCGGGCATATACTGTACCTTTAGCTGCTGGTGTTCTCCTTGAGCGAGGTGTGATTGGCGCTAATGGTGGTGGCATCTCCACTGGTGCCTTTTTACTATTGGGTGTCGATGGCACACTTAAGGGAAGGGTTCCAGCACGCGGCTTTCTGACTGGAGGTTCCATATTATCCTCCTGTCTATTAAACACGGCTTTTCTGGCTTGATGCTCTGTGTAAGGCAAAGGTTTGGGTGGCCGAAGGATGTATTCTGTGTTTTCCGAGTTGGGCACATTGGGATGCTAGAAAGAGCAGGGAGCATTGTTAAGCCCAATGGGTGATGAAAATTATTGCTTGTGTCATAAGGCTAACTTACAAAATAAATCAAGGGAAATGGGAAATTTGGCCCTAA
Organism: Pavona decussata; assembly: GCF_977016875.1. Lineage (NCBI taxonomy): Eukaryota > Metazoa > Cnidaria > Anthozoa > Scleractinia > Agariciidae > Pavona > Pavona decussata. The sequence continues at coordinate 833,288 of NW_028145448.1, read as the reverse complement.
CAAACAACAACAACAAATTAAATGACTGGATTGCGACAAATGGATTTCAACTCGCAACCTGTCCATTCGCGCATAAATGTCACCGTATGCACTGACCCTTCGGAAAAGTTTAGTTAGGAAGCCCCAGATGTCTGAGAAAAACAACTGAGGCAATTTTTTCTGCTGAAACTGATATGAATAGGAGTTGAAATTCAAACATTGCAATTTTATCACGGGCATAGTATTCCGTCGCCTACAGGTCAAATTTCAGAAGGCCACTCCAGTGATTTGCTTAGTAGAGTAACTATATATTGCACTCCAGTACCTCGTTCTCTTTGCTGTCAATGCCCTTTCTTGACAGTTTCCTAAAAATACATAAAAATGTACATTAAACGTCTCCCGTTTAAAATAGATCACAACAACATTTATCACTGAAGAGTGTAATATTGATCAGCTATCTATTTTTACTAAGAAGCCACTATAAGGCCTCGAAAACGCTTCCTTTTAGATACGTTTTTATCTATTGTTCACACTAAAATGATAGAAAACGCTGATGAAAACGGAGGCTTTTGAAAACGCATCCTAAACATGAGTTGAGATAATTGCGAAGTAAACAGATGAAATAAAGTTATATTTGCAGGTGACGTTTTCGTTGGCGTTGCCGTCGTCGCTGCTTAAAAATTAGTCACTACTGACCTACTGTTGGGGTGGTGCAGATATTTTCTGGAACCAAAATAAAAAGTTACATTTAACAGTGACGAGTGAACCTTAGAGTAATCCTTACTTGGAATATCTTGGCAACAACTCTGGTACTTGACCCTTAGTTTTCTTCTTACACAGAAGGAAATACGTGGCCGTGACTTCATCAAATTTCCACTGAAAACGTACAAGCAGAAACAAAATTTAAAAATGTTTGGAAAAAAGCGAAGTTCTGCCAGTTTCATTTCCAGTGTGAACTCTCTGGTCCATCACTCCACAAGTTGGTCAAGTTGGGTAAGCCGGAAAAAGAAAACAAACTGAAATCAGGGTGTACTGTTTTCAATACAGATGTAGCACTTTGCATCCTAGACAACGAAATAGTTACTTAGACTGAATAAGTGTTTTCCGTTTGCAAGAACTGGCCGGCCTGACTGTAAATCAAATGCATCGTTTTAAAGGGGTGGTGCTACAAAATCTTCAAAAATAACTACTTCGAAAATGGAATGCGCTATTTTGAAGAAATTCGAAGGACTAGGATAAAACTAAATACTTCAAATCGGTGCACTCCGTTTACGAACTGACTGGTCTGGCTTGCCAGTTCTGACAAATGGAAAGCGGCCTTCATATAACATGATGTTGCGTAGGAGAAAACGTGATAACGACAGTGTTCAATGACGAGGACAAGTAAACACATTTCAATTTGCATGTTATTGTAACGCGGCCTTTGCTTTACAACAATATCATGACCCAATTGGTACTAACCTCTGACACTCTCTTCGTCATGGTATCAAGTGGAACGTCATAATAGAATGCAATCTCTAGAAGAACATCAGGGTCAGGCTTGTCCTTCTGTTTATTCAAAAATTTAAAGAAATTGTTAACAATGAATTCATCTGCCGTAGAACAAAAGTGAACTTTCAAACACGTACAGAAGTGTCAGCCACACATACCCTGATGCGACTTGTCCATCTAACAGGCGCTGCATAGCCCTTCATCATCCATTCATGACTTAACAGACCCTTGATGGTGACACGTTTCTTGGGATTCACCTGTTATGTCATCAGCAAAAAGTTTTCATTTACAGACTATCATTACTTCAGAAGGGAAGTAAGAGATAAGCATTAACTGGCAAAATGACAACTAATCTTTATTGTATTTAGCACCAACCTGCAACAACTGGCTTAAGATTTTGGCGCTACCTGTGAGGTAAAAAAGATCTATTATGCAATTTTGATTCACAATTAAGCTCTTATTAAATAAATAATATAGCAATGCTATGCCAAAATTTGTACTTTGACTGCTTACAGGCTCTTTCTTTCTGCAAACATGTTGTGGCATAAAAAGGAGCATGGGCCGAGCAATTGGGATGACTCGAGGAAGCCACATGCAAGTTGCCCCAAATGTTGGTTTCTTCAATTGCACATTCAATTCAACAGATAGTTTGTACTCTTTCTCTCAAAAAACGTTTTCTAGGAGTTTACCCTTTGGAATTTTAAAATTTCAAAAACAGACAGGGACCTATGATTGTTACATGATAATCAATCTATGCCAAACTAGGACAGTTTTATTTTTAGCCATTCAAATGTCACTACCAAATTTCCAGCTGACACAGTTTTCAACCAAAAACTTCAGTTTCTGGTGCTTTCAAGACCTTCGAAAATGCCACAACGAACAAAATTCTAGGACTTAAGAAATTTCAGGGTGTTTACATATACAAAGATCTAGCCTGTGTAACAAGCGATTCTGAGGGGTTTCATACATTTTTCACTGTTTGAACGTGCAGAAATTGGGATAAGAGAAAAAAAAAATCCGTTCCTTTTGCTCTCATCCCAATATCCGCATGGTCAAAAAGTGAAAAGCGCACAAAACCCTGGAAACGTTTGGTACGGTAAGCAGGCTAAAAATCATCTTCAAGTGACATCATTTACCTGGTGAAAGCCACTCTGGTACTTCATACTCCCCCTTCTGCAAAACATTAAAATGGAATAACATGAAAGACTAAAATGCTAATTGAAATCATAAACTAAGGGGAGATTGGTACGAGTGTGGGAGTATAGGATTGTTTGGATAGACAGATGAAAATTGTGCCGATGAATAACTGCATTTTTTAGCAGTTGGTTGTATAGGAAATACTTTCTTAGTTGAAAAATAATTAAATAAGGGCTTTGCCGTCCCAAGTAAATGCTGAAAAATGCACTTATTCGTTGGTGTGATGCCCATCCATCTACCCAAACAATCCTACTATCCCCTACTCTTACTAATTTTCTCACAGCTTTGGAGTGGGTAATTGCTTCTGACTAATGCCATCCAATTTTTGTTTGACAGAACTACATGTAAATAACCATACATGTTTGTCCTCTCTTCAACTCTCTCCAACCTCACCCACCCTCAGTCAGGGATAAAAATGGCCCTAAACTCTTTCTCTCTATCAAGCTACCCACCCCCCCCCCCCCCCCGTTAAAATTGGACTTTTTTCATGTTGGGTTATCTCCAATATGCTTTACATGAATTTTTAATGTCATCTCAGTCTGCTACTTTTTCTAACAATTAATTTTATTCATAGCAACTGTATTGTTACAGTAGTTTAAAAATGCCCAGCCACAATGCACTTGTACAAAAAATGAATATAAGCTTCTACACAAACCTGAATTAGCTTGTACAACTTGAATGTGTTTTCGTCATCAAATGGCAAAAATCCACAAAGGAGAGCATAGAGTAGCACTCCCATACTCCACAGGTCCACCTTAGAGCAATTAAAAAAAACATTCAAAATTTACACTCTGCACGATGATTCAGAGCCAATTGATATTAATTAAATAGTTCTACAGTTGTATAATTTTTTAATGCCATTTAATGTTGCAGTTAATTGTGTAGGATGTGCACATTTTGGTTGAATTTAAAACTTTTTGATGCTACACCGCTACAGAGTCGAAAGCTTAGAATTTTACTTTCAATACAGTGTTAGCGGCAAAAATTTATCAGGTCAACTGAAATACAATTTTTTTAGTTGTATTACGATGCCAGGTGGCCTCAGCTAACCTCATTTCCATGATAAGGGAAACCTGATATAAGTTCTGTAAGGGAAAAAAACATATCAATAAAATTGATTAAACTGCATGTAACAACTTCATGACAAAATGGCAACCAGGCACCTGTGCCAGACCACAGATGGAGGAATTAAAGAAAGATTTAGCATTATGTTTATGGCAAACTGCAAAGAGCAGAAATGACCATGTGGCCACATTTATTTCACTCTACATTTGCCACTCACCGATTTCAGTTTATCAGTAAAATTGATTAGTTGTCAGTTTTGCATTAGCATTGAAGGCCAGAATTTGTTTGCACTATTCTAATGTATAAGAGAAGTACCAAGGAACAGATTTTTTAGCCTGCTTTTGTCATATTTTTTAGCTGGCAAACTTCCAGGGTGTTGACACATCATGAAAGACGAATGTTTGGTTTTACCGACTGAATTAATAAGGTAATTTGGCCACTGAAAAGAAATTTGACTGCTGACATTTCAAACTCTCTTGTTCTTTTCCTTCTGTGATGTTTGCAGTGCTGACTGTTGGTCAATTTGTTGAGCATGGTATTGGTCTGTATTGACAATATTTTTTTTATAGTCAGGATAGCCATGTGATTTGAAGAATTGACACATTTCGTCTGATAGTTGGAAAATCTGAGTCATCACATGACTGCATAAAATGTTGAAGTCTAGGAAATTGAGATAGAGTCTTTAGTGTGTAACGGGTGAGAAGCTGAATATAGTAAACAACTCTGTGAGTCTGTAGGTTTGTAGAGCACACTGCAGCTGGTGGTGAGATCGTTGCTTTTGATTGAAACTTTGATATCAATGAAAGCGAACAAGGTTTCAGAAATTTCCCAGACCTTTATTATTATTATAAAGTCGGGTGAAAGGACATGGGAATGAACATTTCCACTCATTGAATTGTGCTTGCTGTTACCTTTGAGCAAAGGAGCTGTGAACAATAAAGTGCCAAATGAACTCAAATATCAACTAGAACTAACCAGGAGCTGCATATGCAGGTGAGCCACAACATGTGTCCAAATGGTCTGTCATTCCACCTCTTGGTTTAGCCACCAATCCAAAGTCAATAAGTTTTATATTCTGTAATTGAGAAATGAAAACAATTGAAGGGATTTCTGCAAAAGGGGCATAAGCACAGTTCTGGACTTGAAATTTGAATAGCTTCAAAACAGCATTTTTTTGGCAAACAGACTGGACATCAAGTAAAAAGGATTTTTCTGTCAGTATTTACGGAAGTTTTTTTACCTAGAGGGTTACTTTAAGTAGACCACTTTCCTTATAAAAACAGGGTTTACTGATATCACTTGTATCTCATAATTGCTTAATTTAAAGGTTCCTTTTCTAGCATACCAAAAATCAGTAACTGTCTATGCTGAAAACTTAACGATAAAAACCAAGGGGATCTCCACTCCAATAAAAGCTGAGGACCACCTTAACATAATTAGACATGTAATCAGTTACCAACATAATAATTTATAATTTAAAAATTTATAATGCGCAAGTATCTATACAGTCTAGATATAATCAAATGCGCGATAAAAATAAGCATCCTTTGAAGAGGCTTTGTGCCACAAATAAGAATTCAGGCACATTTCCCATATAATTTAAAAAGCAGTGTTCAAGAAAAGAGAGGGGTCTCAGATCAAAGATCCGAAAAAGCTTGCTTCTCGACCCAAAAAAATGAATGGGAAACTTACAGATTACCTTACTTGTTTAAAAACATGTACTTTGTAAAAGATAACATAAATGTAAAATTATCTGTAATGTAAGAAAAGTTAATTTTTGTGCTTTTTACCTGATCCTCATCAAGAAGCAAGTTTTCCTAGAACACAAAAAAATTTAAATTTAAATATTTAGTATTAGTATCTCATAACAACAACCCTAACTTATCCCTACCCTTCCTTTCCTAATCCTCATCTTCCCTCCCCCTTGATGCTGTATCTACATGTACTCTACCATTTCTCTTCCATCCTCTGATAGCCAGTCCCATTAAAAACTTTCATTTAACCATTTTTGGTTGAGACTGGGTTGATACACTGTACATGTACAGTGTGTACCGTGTATCAGGGAGTAGGAATGGTGTAGTGGTGAGAGCACTTGCCTCCCACCAGTGTGGCCCGGGTTCAATTCCTGGACTCAGTGTCATATGTGGGTTGAGTTTGCTGTTGGTTCTCGTCCTTGCTCTGAGAGGTTTTTATCTGGTTATTCCAGTTTTCTCCTCTTCTCAAAAACCAACAGTTCTAAATTTCAATTCGATCTAAAAAGTGTCCCCAATAGTGCTCTGTGCTAAATACATTGACACTTAAATAACGTGATTGCTTGATTGATTTGATTTGACCGACTGTACAATTCACCCAACCATTACAACTGAGTTTAGTGGGGACTGAACACGTTAATGAGCCAACTAAAAGCAGTGGAATACTTTTTGTTTAATCAAAGAATATAATGACATGAAAAACTTAACAATGCCATTACTAATTAGCAACCAAGATCAGTTGATCCCAGTAAAACACAACCAGCCCTACAGCTGTACAGGCAGGTCACATGACCCCAGCTGCAAATTAAAAAAAAGAGACTACTGCTTACTGGTTTGAGGTCACGGTGAGCATATCCTCTGTCATGAATGTAAGCCACTGCAGAAACAATCTGCCTGAAGAAACCCCTAGCTTCATCCTCCTGTTATTAAAAAAAAAAGAAGAAGTAGGTTTTGTATACAAAAAGGTCATTGAATTACGCTGACAGTTGGCATCTAAATTACACCAAAATAAAATAGAAAATAAATAAATAAATAAATATAGATATAAAATACTATTGCATCTGAGCTCACCTTTAGTTTGTCCTTAGCAACAATGTAATCAAACAATTCTCCACCGGGTGCATACTAAAACAAAATGAAAATATACATGAAGCATTAGTTATGTGGGCACTGGAAACATGCATACACACAATTTGTCCATGTAATATATGTCTCAACAATTCAATTAAAAATTAATGCAATTTACATTAACTACTAAATTCCTTTCTCCCTTTCAAATGTTTGTCGGACCTAAACTGGACTCATGGCACAGGTCAAAGGGACCTGTAACTGGGTTTTTGATGAAAATGGGTACATGTATGTAGTTCACACAATGGGACAAGTCCTTGGGACTACAGTGTACTTCCCACAATACGTCCCAAGGACTTGTCCCTGTGTCTGACCTTTATATTAAAAACAAGAACAAGTACAGTAGTCAACCACAGTCATGCCAAAGTGCTCACAGTACACCTTGCCTTCAACAACATACCTCCATAACCATAAAGATGTATTCATCTGTCTGGATTACATGATACAGCTGGCACACATGTTGATGAGTCAGGTTTTTCATGGCATCTATTTCACGCTGCACTCTTGGTAGGTCAGACTGAGTAAAACACAATTAGCATATAGTTGGTTTAATCAGGATCAAGGCTGCTGCCTAACATGAGCCCGATAGCCTGGGGCACCCAAGAAAAAATTAATGTTCTGGGCGCCTAATTATTTTACAGCAGCACCTACACTGTAACACTCCACACGTTGGGCTCCTAACTTCTGGGCTTTTGGCCTTGTGGGCACCTTGAAATTTTTCTAAGGCAATATCCGAGAGGATGACACTTTACTTGATTATGAAAACGTCAGTGGCACATGGATGTTAAAATGAATTACCATCAATAGAAAGTTAGAATTTTGTGTACAATATATGGAAGAACACCAAGGAAATCTAAAGAAAATCTTACAAACAAGGCCAAGAAAACTGGAGAGGGCATGGATAAAGTCAAGGGAAGATACATGTACACCTGTACTACTGACCTAAACTTTCACATTCCTACAATGTAAGGTTGCCTCCAGGACATTCACTTTTTCATGTACTATACCCAAATTGCAGAGACTAATTTGACTCCCATGATTAATAACAGGATTTCCACTTAACATAGCTTTCTAAATAGATGGAACAAAGTTTAATAAGTGTGCACAGCTGTACAGGAAGGTGTGCAAGCTACAGTTACTGTAGTAGTGACTCACATATCATTATTTTGAAGGGTGCCATTGGTCTATGTATGTATGTCTTCCAGCCTGCTACTGACAACTCAGTTTGTGGAAGGTCAGCCACTAGCACCAATTAGCAACCCTTTAAGGTGACTCGACCCAGTTATTTTTTGGTGGTACCACCCTACTTTGAAGCTCTCTGGTATCCCCATCTTTACTTTTATTGTAAGTGTAACACATAGAATGTATAACATATAGATTAATCTACAATATAGCAAAAAAATTGTGGCGATCGGAGTAAATGTCACGTGGTTATAGTGCCACGCCCCTTTGAGGTCTGAGTCGAAATTCTGCTGTTGCCGGCTTTTTTTTCGTGAGAATCTCGCGGCTACACATAGCGCGCATTACTGCCTTGCGCTGAACAGAGTTTCAACAAAATCGCAAAGACCCAATTCGAGAAATTTAGCGCTTTCCAAATTTAGGTCATAATTTATGTAAAAATGGTAAGCAAACTTTACACGATTATATCTAATAAACTATGAGATTTATTCCTTTATTTTGAGGAACTTTATAACAGATGGGCCCTTGCAAGTCAGCAGAATTTAAGCTTTAGAGTCTTGTAAATGCGTGCGATTTCGAGCAATGCAAACATTCAGAAATTATAGTTTTTAGCTATTTGTTGACGCTTGTCAACGTTTCAGAGTCCTCCTCACAAAAAAAACATTTTCTTAAAAATTCATAGTTTTTTTTCCTTCAAATTTTTCAGGGCTACAATTAATGAAATAACTACCCGGATTCTGAATTTCATGGTCATTGAAAAACTGTGACATTATCTTCTATAAGCCCAAACTTGAGTAAACATTGAAGATTTTTAGCGTTTTGGCTGAGATTGTGCTTTGGGAGTTTTCTATTGTTTCGAGTCTGTCATGATACAGCATTCTTGGTCAGCACGCGTGCTATGACCACGCTTGTCTGACTTCCAAATGCACTCATTCCACCGGACATTGAACGGGTGCTTAACAAGAATGCTGTATCATGACAGACTCTAAACAATAGAAAACTCCCAAAGCAAAAACTCAGCCAAAACGATAAAAATCTTCAATGTTTACTCAAGTTTGGGCTTATAGAAGATAATGTCGCAGTTTTTCAATGACCATGGCATTTAGAATCCGGGTAGTTAGTCAATCAATTGTGGCCCTGAAAAAAATTGAAGGAAAAAAAAAATACCAATTTTTAAGAAAATGCCTTTTTTGTGAGAAGGACTTTGAAACGCTGACAAGCGTCAACAAATAGCTAAAACTATAATTTCTATATGTTTGCATTGCTTAAAATCGCGCGCATTTACAAGGCCCTAAAGCTTTTTGATGATTTGCAAGGACCCACCTGTTATAAGGATCCCCAAAATAAAGGAATAAATCTCATAGTTTATTAGATATAATCGTGTAAAGTTTGCTTACCATTTTTACATAAATTATGGCCTAAATTTGGAAAGCGCTAAATTTCTCGAATTGGGTCTTTGCAATTTTGTTGAAACTCTGTTCAGCGCAAGGCACTAATGTGCGCTATGTGTAGCCGAGAGATTCTCACGTAAAAAAAGCCGGCAACAGCAGAATTTCGACTCAGACCTCAAAGGGGGGTGGCACTATAGCCACGTGACATTTACTCCGATCGCCACAATTTTTTTTTGCTATATTGTAGATTGATCTATATGTTATCCATTCTAACAGTGTGTTAAAACTAACGATAAAAGCAAAGGTGGGGATACCAGAGAGCTTCAAAGTAGGGTGGTACCGCCAACAAAAAACTGGGTTGAGTCACCTTAAGCCTGGTTTCCATATGTCAGGAAAATCCCAGACGATTGGCGATTTTGCTATTTCCCAACCATCCCAGATTTTACCGACTTATGAACACATGAAACCACAGGCATCCCTGATAATCTGGGATGGTTGGGGATACATTGTAAATCTGGAAAATCAGGAGTATTTCTGCAGTATTTTGCCAAGCGCCTCTGATTTCTACGATGGTTGGTGATCATTCATGGCATATGAAAACATAAAAATAATGTTGGCTATCGGTGGCATCAGTAATTGCCTAAATCGATACCAAATCTCTCAAAACCTCAAAAATTCAAAATAGAGGACCTTTCCTGGCATATTTATTCTTGTCGTCAATGACAGTTGCCGATACTTTTATCCAGTAATGACAAAATCTGGGACAGTCGCAAAACAACAAAACTGCTGGTCATTTGGGATTTCCTCAACGTATGAAAACCAGTCACCACAGCTTGCTTATTTAAGCCCACTACTCTGTTCCCTGATCCCTAAAAAGGTACCAAACATGTTTTAATTTGGAGGTTAAAATATTAAAAAAACAAAAAAAGCACTTACACCAAGCTCTTTCTTGTTCATGACTTTTATGGCAACCTAAAATTAAAAGAATGTTAAGTAAAGTGTACAGTGTACAAAGTAATTCATCAAGAAAGGATTGTAAATATGTGCACAGCCCGATTTAGTCAGGGTCCAAATGCCAGGATTTTAAGTCCCATGGGAATTTTGTGAAGCAAGCAAGCCACTGGTCTAGATGTCTTTAAAAATATAATGTACGTAACTCATTACATGGTACAAAAACAGATCACTGGGAACCAAACACTTCTTAAATCTCATTACATACAGTACCTTCTCTCCAGTCAGATTATGAACAGCAAGCTTCACCTTTGCAAAACCACCTAAAATACAGCATGAATATATTAATTATTATAAACAATTTTTTTTTATGAAAATAATTTGATTTTCCTAACACTGATATTTACATGTACAAGGTATTGTCAGTGGTGACAGTAGACAAATTTCATGATCATACGTGTTAAATTTTACAATAACTGTCAAAATTCCTGTGCACTGATTGGTTTGTAACTATTGTCTATAAGAGTACAGACAATAAAAATGAAGTCAGATGTAAGATGCATGCTTTTTCCAGGTTATTGTAAATAACAAGTTGACGGCAGTTTTCTATGGTCTATACTCTGATAAACCATAAAATGATGTCATAAAATGTTCAAAAACTCGGCAGTGAATTGTAGAAAGCTGCCGTCACTTTGTTAAATGTACAGTTGACTCTCATAACTCAAACCTCATGCTAACTTGGACCAAAATTGATTTCACCTGGATTTGTCATACAGACAAACAGTATTGTAATTTTACCCTTGGTAACTCGAACCATCGATAACTCAACCTCCTGCAAACTCGCTAACTTTTCGTTTCCCTTCAGGTCATTTTCTAGACAATTTTACCCTTGACTACTCAAACCATGTTTGTCAAGACGTGACAGGTCAAAACAAACAGTACTGAGTCTGTAGTCCAAAACATTGAATTTATTTTGAAGCAGCCGTGTGTCAGACACTGACAGTCCAGTTCAGGTTTCACAATACCTTGACAAAAGGACATTTTTACTTTATATTGTCCCTTTATAAAAACTCAGTGTTCATGTACTAGGAAACATGACATTTCAGGTGAATTGAAAACTGCTTTTGAATTAGTCATGCGAGCAAAAATTGTTCTTCTGATAATCATGATCGTGATTACCTGGTTTTGATACTTTAAACTTTTAGCTGCATTTTTTAAATAATGAAATGATCTTGATCAAGGTGTCTTGAAAGCACATTAACTCTTTCAATCATTTATTTGATAATTAATAAGATTAAAATTAATAACATTACTAAAACACTGTTCAAGGGACTGCACATGAATGATGATTGTATAAACAGTTCCAAAACAATAACACTCTCATGAGGTTTTCACATTACAATCAACATTTTACCCATGCCTAATTCAACATTTTGCATTGCATTTTGTAAATCTGATTTCCGTCTCTGGCATAACACCATTTTGATAAACTGATTTGGAAAACAAAAGACTTTTTAGTAACACTGATAACAGTAATGCTAAACAACTCTTGAAAAGATTATCCCATGCGGGTCAAGCTATGTAAGTGGACTAAAATTTTTCTCTTCCAGCAAACGAAGCAAGTATTGTAGAAATGAGAAAAGTTTATCTTCACAGCACTACATTTAGTTTTCTTCTGTTTGCGTCCTGTTGAAAAGTAATTTCCCTTGCATGTATTTTTGAGTACAAACATGAACACTACAATTCCCATGTTTTGTTATCAGAAAGATAACAACAATAGAACAAAAGAAAAATTGCTATGTGCAAAATTCCAAGGATTTTGCAACCCAAAGGGCAGACATAACATTAGTCATATTTATGAACCTTGGCAGTAAAACAATCTGTGATATCCCCCAAAGAGAGCAACAATGAATTTGCAGTGAAAGAATTTCTACTACAGTATTTCTTACACTCTCCTCTTGTGTATTCATACATGACTTTTACATTAATAGAGACTAACCAATCTTATCATTTATGCATGCCTACGCACAGTGTATGTCACATATCAATTACAATGTAATATTAGTTTTTTTTAAGGACATTAGGTCAAAATTTGATCTGAGTTCTCACAAAAATTTCAAATTCTTATAAAGTTGGTTTATCATTTAACAAAATATGCTAGACATTTGGTCAAATGTTTCTGATCAACAAGAACACGTTCTGTTAAATAAAGTTGGCCTTTCGAAGAGTTGAGAAAGGAGGTGTAAGCACAAAAGATCTCAAACTGGCGTAAGAAAACTATAATATAAGACCAGAAAAAAAAAAAAAATCAATTTGGAATGTCCCAACCGGAAAATTAGGGAGACTAAAGTTAAACAGGATGTCCTCTTTGCCTCTCACCATAAAAATTAATTTTTGGAATTGTTTACATTATAGCCAATACTAACCAACTGCATCTGCAAGAGCATACATGTACATGTACAATATTTCTACCATACATGTACAAGCTCCTTCAAAAGATGCATTCTACTGTAAGCACTCTATTGTAGGAACATTTGGTTCTTGGGCTTACTGCGTCTCTGTTAATGCACTGTTACCGTAAATGATCTAATAAACGCCGAGGGCGTTTATTGAATTTCAAGGGTCCGAAGGGGGTGTTTAAAAGAGAGAGGCGTTTACTCTAATAACTGTCACATGGTAACCGAAATACAGTATTATAATAACCTAAATGACAGAGTTTTAGCAGACTATCAAGTCCATCTGCTGGTAAGTCTAAACTGTCTACAAATCCATAACAGTATATGGTACATACAAAGCATACAATGTCAACATCCAAGTCCTGGAAATTGAGCAAGACGCAACTCGCACACTGGTGTTAATAAAGCAAGAACGCAAATAAACTAATTGATTGTATTGTACACCTGTTTCTAGTTTATGTGTGGTTTTCAGAGAGGGAGGGATGTTTATTAGACAGGGGGCATTTGTTAGAGAGGGACATTTAATCCAAACTTGTCAGCTTAGGGGAGCATTAATTAGATAGGAGGCATTCATAAGAGAGGGGGCATTTATTAGATCATTTACGGTATGTAAATGTTATGTTATTCTTTTACAGCTGTACAAGAACAAAAACTAAACTAAAAAAGCGACTTGTCATCAGAAGGATTATAATTTTGAAAATGTTGTGAGGCAGTCAGTGTGCCTTTAAAATTAAATATTTTGTCAATAAAAGGAAAAAAAAGTTAATAAAAAAACCCAGTAAAACAGTAAGCACGATGAAAAAGACACCACAAAGTGCTCCAAAAATACATTTATAACAGGTGAATTAAAATTCATTTAATATTCCACACTTTTTCAGCAGGTTTGTTTAATTTAAACAACAGTATTCGGCTAACAATAAGACCATCGCTCTTTTTAATAACAAAAACCCTTTTCAACAGCATCACTGCATAATATTGTGATGAACTGGCTAATTGGTAATGTGTAGGCGAGTTTTTAATTTGAAGTCTATGGATGAAATCCTGAAGTGAGATCATTCTAGAAAATGACTGTTTTTCAGATTTCTGGCTATTCCATCTTCTAATTCTTGTTTTTTTTTTTTTTTTTTTTGTAATACGCTGCACCTTTTTTGTTCCTTTGACTGAATTTATGACAAATATTATTTGCAGTTGCAATGCCCACATGTTAGAAGTAACAAAATTGGCAAAGTGCAGGTGCATTTAGAACATTTTTAAATTGCTAATTTTGACAAGAAATCTCCTGGACTGGAGGTCAAATTAAAAACCCTCCTTTTGCCGTATAAATCCTCTTAATTTAAGACAATTGTGTCGTAAAAAAAAGATTGCTCGGTCAAATTAGATAAGGTCATCAAGTTTTCAATTCTGGAGTGGCCTTCTTTTTCATACCATTCTGATAATGTATTGACATAATTTTCTACTTGTTTGCTATTTTACCGGTGACAATTTGACATCATATAAACAGCACAACCAAATTTGAATTCAATAGCCATGCTTTTATTTCCAAATGATTTGCAAATTGCGGAAGTCTAGTCGGTTTATAAAACAGGAATTCAAATTCAAGAAAAGGCTTTTGTTTTCTCAGAGATAACGTGTACTGTGTGAAAACAAATAAGTTCTTTTCATAACCAAACCCGCTGACATCCAACGTTAGATCAGATATCTTCTTCCTCTCTCATTTCAATCAGCTTCGTGCCAAGAACACAACACGAAACACAATCTTATCAAAACACGATCTAGTACCTTACTAGTAATCGAGAACACAAAATTCAGCTCCAAACTAACTTTACTAATGATCGGAGTCTGCCTTTCTCAAGGAGAGATATCTCTCTCGAAAAGGCACTTTAAACATGTTGTTTATTGTAAATGTTTTCAGATTAGAACGGAGTACAAGGGCAAATAAACCTCACAAGCTTATCCTTTTTTTTCTTTCACCACAACTATGGCTTTTATACAACGAAAATATCCCGAAATATCGTGCGGCGGTTGTCAGTATTGGTTAACTAAACCAAAATTAAACGCAATCAACAAATTCTATCTACTGAAAGAGACTGAGCCTCTGCAGCTGTAATATTTCAAAAGCAAGACTCAAATTTGAGTTTTCATTCATCACAAACCACAGCTCAAGTTTCGGAGGGTGCAAGCTACTTATAAGTGACACGAGGCGACCAGTGTGCTGAAATTGATAACATGAAGAATCGAAGCAAATATAAGTCTCATGAAAGAAAAAAAAATTAGAAAAAATCCTTAAAACTTGAAACGCTCCTCTAAACTCTCTCGGAAACATCTTTTCACAGCTGCACAGGAAACGAACGGTTGAAATTCTATTCGGTTCGATTTCCCACACAGCTAGCAAACTCACAGCTCGTTCGTGGCCAAGGCTTGCTTGCATGAATATACAGAATTTTAGCTCTGAGTACGATAGATTAGCGCATTCCGTGTCGGTAATATTAATTCACAACAATTGATCAAATATACACGAACAAAACTACTCACCGCTTCCAATGGTTTCCCTCAGTTCATAGTGTTTTGTAATTTGCGAGGGAAAAGCGGCCGACGGCATCTTGAAGAATAGCTACAAGAACAGAAATTCGAAGTCGCGAGCGTAAATTCTCCCACTGATCGAACGATCACCAGCCGTCAATATCGGAATACGAACCACAACACCTCTTGAGCTTCAAATCGCTGCTAATGAACTCTCTCGAGAAATAACAGCCTGTAGATGGACACCCTATAAACGCCAAATCGCTGTGGAGTTTGTAACTGAAAAGCTACGTTTTAAACTTGTTGAATTGACTGCAGACGGTATGCTCCAGGTGAAGAGTGATCATGAAGATCACATTTCAAAGTTTTGAATTTGGTTGATTGACGCTCCTCACTGCGTCAGCCAATCACAGCGCGCTCTGCCAGCACAACAGACAAAACGGTTTACTCGTCCTCAGTCTTTCTCCTCTCATCAACTGGCATTTATTGGCTCTTTATTTCCATAATGCCCTCATTCTATACTGCGAGCAGCCTCTCTTTTGCTTGAAAATCTGCGAGAAGAACGCAAACAACTGAGCAAGCAGGAAATTCGAAGCGCGACTCGCCCCTCTAATATCGCGGATTTTCGAGCAAAAGAGCCGGACTGCTCGTAGTGTACTATACCCTCAAGCGGGTACGTCCGCATCCAAGTCTTGATCGCAATAACAATAATAATTTTTGGAACACTCAACAGTTCAAAATCAAAGGGAGGATTAACGTGTTGCAGAAGTCCATATATGAAGGAAAGTGTTCTCCGTCTGAGGTTGATAGACTCGACAGTGAGCAGAAGGTAGTACCATCATCCCAGGTTGTGGGCAAGAGAAAATGGGAAGGGGTGGGGAGGGGGGGGGAACTTTTACATTTACCCATAATTCTTAGCGTACGAAAACCCTAAAAACGCTCATAGAACGCACAGAAAAGCTATCAAAACTCCAAACCAAGCACACACAATGTAGTTAGTATAGAGACGAATTTTGCAAAAATGTGACTTTCTATATGTGCCTTTTGGCTGTGTTAAGTTTGAAAGGTATTGTGGTAAAATGTACAGCCTAGCCGCCATCTCCGTAGGGTAAATTGGGTTAACACATTATTTTATCAGCTCTATTGGATCATTACAAAAGTTATTGAGGTATTATGATTAGAAGATGAAAAAAGGATCGAGTCGATTGGAAGTTAGCCTCCCACGCAGTTGAATTTAGGGAATCATATAATACTGCGAACGGCCCCGAAAACGACCGTTCGTGGGAGGCTACTTGGAAGTGGTCTCGAACCACTTGTTTCTCCAGATACTGCTTCTCGTTATCGTTTCTCAGTGTTTTTTGTTTTCCTTTCGCTATTTCTTTCTTATTTTTTCTATTCTACCTAGTTACTTTTCTTATCAATTTACTTTCTTTTACTTTACTTACTTTTGTATTTTTGAATTGAATTTGAATTGTATTTTTGAGCTGCGTATTATTCTATGTTTAAAACTATATTAATATACTTGTAACAGTACAGTGGAGAGTACAAATAAAATATGTCAAATGTCAAAGAAAAATGTCAAAAATTTCAGATATTGCGCGCAAATGTGCCAACTCTTTTTAAAGGGCCAGTGTCACCTATATTTAGTGTAACTTTGAATGGCGAAAAAACATATTTGTATTGATGGGAACATTAAAATAATGGTTCAAATGCGTTAGAAATAACCCTACTAGTGCACAGAAACTAGTATCAGTCATTTTTGTCTGCAAATGGAAAGGATGGAAATGGATTGCAACTTAAAAATTGGCCAATTTTTTTAAGTTTCTCCTGTCATTTCTGGAGAAATTGCTAAAAACTGTTTATACTTTATTCTTCCCAAGAGAAATCCGGCTTTCATATTTTATTCCTGTGCTATAAGAACGTTTTCACGTTAAAAAAGGAATTCATTGTAAAAATTTGAGCCAACATACAGCAAAAGCTCCGTGACAATGCCCCTTTGAACGAATATTTTTTATATGAAATCGTCTTATTCTCAAGTCTATAGCTAATTATCCCAGAATGGACAGGGTGGGGGGGGGGGGGGGGGGTACTCAGCCTATAGTAGCCGGAAGGAGTGGGCCTGGACCCTCGTGTGAGAAAATTTCTGGTAGATCTTTTTGGGTGGAAAGATTTTTGCAAAACCTTTTTTTTAGGGCTTTTAATTTATGCGGAGAAGAACTACTTTTCTTGGGGTCGACCGTCGCCTCATTCAGCACCTCACCGTCATTTCGCAATCGTTCGATCGCTCGTGGTAACCCTTCATAGAATTTGAGCGAACATCTTCCCTGAAAATGAACCAAATCTACAAGTACTTGTGTCCCAGATACCCGAGACTCAGTCTCTACAGTGGAACCTCGATTTCACGAACCTCTGTATTACGAAGTCCTCGATACAATTAACGATATTCTCCAGCCCGGCCTTTTAAAATAAAGAGAACAGAACCTCGATATAACGAACCAATTTCCCGAGTCCCTTAATTGGCACTTCGTTAAAGGGGAAGTATCATGGGGTTTTTTTGATATCTTTTGTTAAAAATGATGAAATAAGACCTTCAATCAGCTGCCAAATAATTCTAGAATGAAAAGAGGAAAAAAGTTAACTCAATTCTTTAAAGGAACAACTCATTTGAAATGCGAGAACTTGAAAAACATTAGCCATAACATTTTTCAAGTTTCAATTCATACTGGCTCTGTCTCTGGCCAGAGGCACTAATCTACAGTTTTATTGCAGTGGGATGATAATTTATAACAAACTTGACAATTATTTCGTTCAGGTTTCTGCTGACAGGCAAACAATTTTTTGACAGCAAATTTGCGTGATACTTCCCCTTTAAATCATTTTAAACCGAGGTTCCATTGTAATGCAGTTTTTGGCAGTGCTACAGATTTTTCGAAGCGAGCCGATTTTCACTATGCGCTACACCAACAGAAAAAAGGAATCTGCCGACAACTTGTAACGTGTAAATAGACCATTTCCGAGTTGCTTTGAACCTCATTATGAATTCGAAGCTAAGTGCAAAGTTTTTGTTATGAAAATTAATTACCATTTATATGCAAACAAAACTAATTTTCATGTGAAAAGTTTTGCACTTAGCCTCGCCTTCATAGTGAGGTTTACGGCAACTCGGAAATGGCCTATTGGCCCATGCGATTAAACCTACGTTACTATTCAGGCCAATGAGCAGCCTAGCAGCCTATCACCGATTCCCTCAATCGGGAAACCGAGACGAGTCGAAGTCGGCGTTCCGAACTGCTGTGCTCGGATAACAAATAAAATAGAACGCACCAAAACTACTTTTTCTTGTCATTGTTTATTGCCATGCTGTATTGTCACTTCGTTCTATATTAAATGTAAGGCTACACTTATTTCTTTGTCTAGGCTAGGTCCCAAAATGCCGAGGGCCTTCAATTAGAAATGCAAAATTAGGTAAATCTGATGAGGCAAGTGACAAACTTGAAAGCGATCCTGCGAGAAGAAAACAAAACCAACCGTGAGAATAAACGAAACCTCTGCTTAAGATTACGTTTAATTACCTAGTCATATACTTTTTTACTAGAGCAATCATCTTTCAATAATTATATATCGGTTCGATTTTATAGAAAAATTTCACATGTGCATATACGATCTGTACTCCGACAGCTTATTCTTGTCTCTACTCGCACACTAGTAGAGTGTGTTCTTGTCGAGAGAGAACTTTTTGCGCAAAGAATTAGTGAGCTTTTATACGATTAAAGCTTATAGCAAGTCTAAGGATTCATATCCTTGCTATTTTTCTGAATGACTAGACCATTTCTTAGTGTACAGGGGGGGGGGGGGGGGGGGAAATTGAGCGAAAAATTTAACGAACTGCAGTGAAAGAAAATCCCCTAAAAGCAAAAGATTATCTTGTTATTTTATGTAATGTTTAAAAAACGAGCAGAAGTGTTTTACCGGGTTTAAAACCACGCGGCGCAGCCGAGTGGCTTTAGACCCGATAAAATACTGCTGCGAGTTTTTTGAAAAGCTTCAAAAACATTCCTGGAAAAACGTGTGTAAATACAGTTCAATTATGCTTTTGTGAACGTTGGAAATTAGCATACGAGAAAAACACCGCATAATAATGAGGAGTGTTTTATCAGCTGATAAAACACCGCATAGTAACGAGGGGTGTTTTAGCAGCTGATAAAACACCGCATACTAAAAAACGGAGGAGGTTTATCGATATAAAGTCATTGCATGTGATGTATTATCGACCATTTGATAGGTCAATGGGCTTATGAATTATTAATAAATTTTTGAATTATTTTTTAAAAATCATTTTCAGTTTGTAGGATTTCAAGTGTACGCACTTGCGCATGTGAGTGTATGATAGCTACGCCTCTGGTAATCTTCTGACCTTTAGCGAAGAAATCGAACTCAGGATACCTTCAATAACCTTCAATTAACCACGAGACGATTTTGCCGGTTATTTATTACTAGATTTCAGGCAAAAGGAAATGTCTAAATCAAATTATTAAGCAAAATCGATGAACTAATGACGCATTCTTTACCAGTCGCTTATTGACAGTCCTCAATGGCGGTGGAAGCTTTCTGAAGAGTCGTCTTGCCTGCGGGGCATGGCTCACATTTTTTGGCTCGGAACTTTGGTTGGTATGTTCCAATTGGGCACATCAGGCAGTTAATGACACCCGATTCCTCCTGGACCGTGTATTCACCAGGCTCACAGATTTCTGATAAAAACAACCAAAATAGTAAATATTTCAAATGGCCCATCTACAGAAGGTAAAAAGGTCAAGTCGCGCAAATCCACAGGCGCCCCACACCCCCGAATCTTTTTCTCCCCGCCATCTACCCTCTACCACTGTGGATGGTATGCTGGTCCATCGCAGGGCTACCCCCAACAGTATGTCGCTGGTACCCATTTATACATCTAGGTGAACGGGCGACCTGCACCGTTTGTAACGTCTTAAATGATTGGTCGAGAGAACAAAAGAATGATTAACAGAACAATGCTCCCAGCCCTAAAACACAATGCAGCTGCAGGTTATCAGGGTCCAGTGAAAATAGAGCTTTTGAAGGGTACAGGTGTGCTGAGGTGAAGAGAGCAATACGGATTAATGTTTCTTGTCTATCGAGGCAACACGACGTCAGAGGTCAGGCCTCGAACCACCATGCAACAAAGTTACAACCGAAGTCCACTAAACGCCACACTAGACCAGGCTTAACTTTCACAAACCATCTCCTATTCAAAATGGAAGTAAATGGAAGATCCAAATGGTCTCAGCCGGGATTAATCATCAACTATGAAATTGGCCAAGTTGTTAAAATTGCTAGGTAGCAATAACTCAATGCTTTTAAAGTGATGATAGCCTTTAAATTCCACGATATAGTCATAGATAGATGAACCTTGATTAGGGAACTTAAGTAAAGAAGACTGCGACGGCAGCGAGAACGCTGTAAAACAATAGGTTTAATGAGCAAAAACAATCGCTTGGGAAATGCGTCATGCATTCAGGGACATTCTTTGCCCTCCTCGGCAAGAGACAACGTGAAATGACCAAACTCAAGGTTTTGTGGGGAAAGTGAGCACACGACGAATTCAGTGCCTCGATAGTTCGGTCAGATTTCGCTATTTGCGGGTAGCAGTAATAAAATTTTACTAAAGTTGCCCAAATAAACAAGAAAGTTGAAGTTGAAGTTGAAGTTTGATTAATATGAATTTGTATCTTCAAGCAACGTTTTCGTTGTCGTCGCTGCTCAAGTCCAAAATGGATGATATGCATGAAGACGAACTTTTCTGAGGGGATCTCTTGTACGTCCGGTGTTTTTCTAGTTTATACTAGTTGGCTTCTTACGCAGAAAACCGCAAAAATTGAAAGCAAGAATTCATCTTCCACATTCTGGCACTCTTAATCCCAGCGATATAAACCACAAACAACCTCAGTACAATGCCTTGGTTCGCTCTGACGAAAGGCTGACGATCGACACTCGAAGATCGACAGCTATCGAAGCTCTTTACGGTGACCAAATTACCTTATCAACTGTTGGTAAAACCAAATTTTCTTTCCTATTCTCCCACCGACGCAGCACCGACCCACCACAGTTTCTTCAGAAACTAAGGGCCTCTTCATATGAGCCCGGTCGACCGGGCTGGCTCGGTTTCCGAGATCTCGGCTCGACACTCTTTTCTTTACAAAAGTTTTGATGTGTTTATATGAGAATGCGGGCTGGCCCGGTTACCGAGATCTCGGTTTTTGCGACCGAGATCTCGGTAACCGAGATGGGAATTTTTCCCATATGAACACTCCAGCCCGGATGCCGGGACTGACCAAGACGAAACAATTTTAACTGAGCATGGCTTCCAGTGGCTAGTAAGGTCGCTGACAAGTCAGGGAAATTGTTTTTATACAGGGTTGATCTCCCGATTTCCCTATTCAGGATGTTTTTGTATTTGTGTTGAAGCCTCCTGAACTGAAATGTCACGTTATGTTGGACCGCGCCGGTCCACGGGTATTTTGGGCCTTTAGGAAATTTTTCATCTCGGTAACCGGGATAAAATTTCCCATATGAACAGAAGACAAAATTCGTCACGCCTACTGGGCCAGCCAGTTAACCGGGCTCATATGAAAAGGCCCTAAACCGGCCCCTTTTGTATATGTACGTTCCTGTTAGCAATATATATCATGTGACTTACCGTAGCACTCCGTAAAGTTCCTAGCGTGACCCCCCGTGCTCCATGTTCCCGCGGGGCATGGAATACAGGACATTTGCCCTGTACCATTTTGGTACGTTCCTTCTTGGCATTTCTCACAGGTTTGGCTGTCTTTGTTATAATATGAACCTGCAGGGCACTCGACTGAAAAAGGAAAATAAAGGGTTAAAGAATGAGAGTATTTGTAACCTTCTAATGTCATACCCTCCCCCCTTTTCCGGTTATAACCTCGCCTACCTGTAAATAAAAATACATTTGTTTTTGCCGTAAGACCCCTCACCCCGATTTAAGCGCTGCTCTACTTTTCATTGTTCTTAATATTAAACACCTTACAGAACACTCTACAACTTCAAAACAAAGATTCCGGAGCAATATATACGTCTATTACTATCTTGTCAAATACAATTAAAGTAACTGTTCAATGTTTTATGTTATGTTTAAAAACTAGCAGGAGTGTTTTATCGGGTTTTAACACGTGCTGCGGGTTTTTTGAACGGCTTCAAAAACATTCCTGGAAAAGCGTGTGTCAATAGAGTTCATAACTATGCTTTTGTGAACGTTGGAAATTAAGATACGTGAAAAACACCGCATACTAATAGGGAGGAGGTTTATTGATATAAAACTATATAATTAAAGTCACTTCAGGTGATGCATTATCGACCATTTGATAGGTCAATGGGCTTATGAATTGCTAATGCGTTTTTACGTAGTATTACTGTAAGTGTGCAGTACTGGTATGCAAAGCATATATTCAACATGCTTCAACTTAACGCAGCATCAGATGCTCTATACAATGCACTCTGTGTGTTGCGTTTTTGTTTCCATGCTCGTGATTTGCGCTTCTTGTACCCGAAAGATAATAAACACACTCTTAATAATCCCATCCAAAACCCCTCGCTAAGTTGTATGATTTCAGGACTTATAAGCAGCAGTTTACGGTATCCATTTACATTGCATTTACGTTCTGTTCGGGGAACGTTACCCTACTATCTTTCCCATAATCCGAAGCCACCATTCCGACCCCATGATGGTTGCCGCAATCGTCCTTCAAAAGATATTTTGTGTTACTTCTAGCTATCAACGTTGTTATTAATTTAACCAACAGTAAATCTCTGCATACTAAACAGCCCACCCCTAATCTTTCTCTTCAAGTAAGAGCACACTTCCCGCATTTCCAATTCAATGGAGTTCTTAACTTCCAGGTGCTACCACAATCTTGTACCCAGAGTCCTCAGACTTTTTGGCCAGCGAGCTCTCCTGGCGACCAACCGCCCGCCAAATAGCCTGAGGACGATTGGTGCTGACATCACTTTTTTTACCCACGACGCCTGATGCCAAACTGCATCATTAACCGACACCCCACCCCAGCACTTCTGCCCTTAGTGCATGAGATGATGCTTACCGCATACTGTCCTCTCCAATTCTGAGTTATCCCCAGGCAATACCATTATGACTTTACCAGCAGGGCAGGTTGCTGTGCTGGCCGCCGCTGACACTTGTAGATCAGGCATGTGGGCGTCATGAGGAAAGTTTTCCTGGATGAATTTTGCCATGAGATCCAAATCCGCCATCATTTTCTTTACCCTATTAGGAGAAATAGCGTGCGTCAAATAAAGTCGCGATTTAGGAATGTGTGTTGAAAGTAATAATTTATAATTACTTACAATTCAATTGTGAATTGTTAATTATGGTACAAGCATTGTGGTATCTTTTCAAGTGTGTTCAAGTAAATCACGCTTCTAATCCAACACTGAAGTATGACCACCGTATATGAAGAAGAAGAAGGGTCGTTTATTGATAAAAACATCGCAGTGAAACACTGAATTACGTCGTATCTACTTGTGTATAACGAAGGCTTAAATACAATATGTAATAACATACAGTCAAACCCTGAAATTAAAAATGAACAATTTGCAAGAAAAGTTACGTGCATAACTTGGGAATAAGAAAACAATTCTTAAAACGTCCCGTTGTAAACTGATCTAGCTAACTGATGAAATTCTGCTGTTTCTCAGTCTCATTGTGATAAAGTTAGCCATTGGTGGCAATAGGTGGGTCAACGTATGGTCTACGTTACAGACAAAGTCATCAAACAATTTGCTGGACAGTTCATCATGTCTATCGTGAAGTGCTGGAAGACTGGCCTTTTAAGGAGTAGACTCATGAGACAAGTGTAGAAAAATTACACGCATGGCTTTCTTTTCTGAATCCTTGTAATATCATCTCTGACATGTGCGATATCCAACAAATGACTGATCGGAAGTGTTTCCTTTTTACAAGAAAAATCCGGAGATCAGTAAAATTTGTTTGGAAGGCAACATATCAAATGGTAAACAGTATAACAATAGCCCATTTTACAGTTGTGTGCTTAGTGACCTGGCCTTGGATTGGAAGCGAGGCTGGGGGTGACCTTGTCTTGATACAAACCTCACTGCTTTTCATATGTAGATCATGCTGTTCTTATGCTAACTAGTTTGGAATTGCATATGAAGAGCAGTGGGGTTTGTATCAAAACAAGGTCATCCCCAGCCTCGCTTCCAATCCAAGGCCAGGTCACTAAGCACACAACTGTAAAATGGCCTATTCCTAGATGCGCAGAACGTATGCGCAGTTATTGTAGCAAAAAGAGGGACCGTTCTTAAACGCCTCCAATCTCTTAGATGAGCGTTTCAGACTTTAATTGGCTGGTCTTGGGAGCGTCCGTTTCAAACAGAAAGCGTTCGTTCCAAACAGAAGTTAAGACTTAACACTTTAAAAAACCTTTATCTGACTGCGATACTCGTAACCTTAGCATAGATACATACTTGGCGGCTTCTTCCTTGGGATCTGAAGATGCATTTTTGTCTTGAATGACAAAATCAAACGTAATGATTCGCTGATCGCCTACACTTCTCTTCCTAGAGTTGGCGCCACAGTACACCTTAACGTTTTCAACTACGCAGTCTTGACCCTGGCTAACGTCACATAAGGCTATTTGGGCAAGCGGACTATTCTTCACGGCTTCCAAGAAGTTCTGTCGGATCCTTAATAAGGCTTCTTGTTCGTTGGCAGCACACGAACCAGTGTAGAAAGTGAAGTTCTTCTTCGCGGCGTTGACATTTTGCTCGGCTGTAAAGAAAGTGGTTTATTACTGAATCAGCAAAATTGCCTCCGTGTTGTGTTTCAGTGACGGAAGCGGCATGTAGACGCAAAACAGGCTTAAATGCGGTCGCATCATGGTAAACAGCTAACTTAAATAAAAAAAAAAAACGTGTTTCACATATAAAAAAGCCTCAAATGTTGACGAAAATGCGATGATGATGTCAGGTAAAAAAGCCACATGTTCAACATTATGATATTCATATTCTAAGACAAATCACACAGCAGTTGCCTCTGAGAGTTTGAAAGCTCTGCTACTGTAGCTGCTGTACACCGGACTCCAATGTATATATTTATTGTTTTTTTTTTAACCTGTATCAATGTTTACTGTATTTTTTCTTCTCTCTTGTTTTTCTGACCAAACAGTGTGGAATTGATACTTGATTGATTTGTGCTGCATCCAGACTCAGATTATTCTGTCGCAAGCCAACTAGAGTTCGCGAAATAATAAAATATCCCTGTCTCAGCTTACTTACGTGCACAGTCTGGCCACGGTCGCAGACTTTTAGGGTAAACTGGTTGAGTAAATTGACCGCCGAACAGGAGTTTGTACCAGGTGCCGTCTGACTGACACAAGTAGGTATTCGGTGCATTAGGATCCGCAAAGGAATAGCCTTCCCTACACTGGATGATGCAAACCATTTCATAGAGTACGCCGTTAGAGTTGACAGTCTTCTTATTACAGGATCTTACTCCGTATGCAGGAGCCTCAAAATACGTACACGGAACGGCTGAAATAAATGCACTTGGTTGGTAACATTTTCATTGGGGCGGGGAAGGGGGGGGGGGGGGGGTGGGATGGCGCATTGGTGAGAGCAATAGCCTCTCACCAATGTGGCCCGGGTTCGATTTCCGGCGTTGACGCCATACGTGGGTTGAGTTTGTTGTTGGTTTTTGTCCCTACTCCAAGTGTTTTTCTCCGGGTTCTCCGGTTTTCCACCCTCCCCAAAAACCGACGTTTCCAAATTCCAATTCGACCCGGAACGCACGAACAACTTTGAATCGAGTTTCTAGGTAGAGAGTACTTTGGTGCTCCGTGGGTAAAAAAATTACATTTACGTTTAGGTTTTTTCTTCCAAGCCAAAGGGCAGGGGCACCCATGGCCAACGACAGTTTTCTCTCAGATACTTAAAAACACAATTTTAGGCTATCTGGAGTGCCTTTAGAACTCTGCAGGTTCATTTCAGGCCGCGCTAAAATATTTTTATCTGTTCGGTCATTCTAGGGGAACTTGAGTATTTTCGAAATAACTAGGGTATCTTTGTCCATTTCCCGAAAACCTTAGGTCTTATTTCCTTTCCGAAAATCTTAGCTGACCTTTCTTCAGTACCCGAAACCAAATTTTTATCAATCCGAAATCACTAGGCCTTAAATTTCCCATATCACGAATGTTCGAGGGGAAAATTTCCCTTTAGAAAATTGTAGGGGATTAAGGGCCTTACAAACAGATAATTTCGGTACCGAAACGATCCGTTGGGTGCCCCTGAAAGGGATAATGTTTAATGCAAAGTGCGACTAGAAATTAAAACAAACAATAAAATAAAAAAAAACAGGCCAACTAGCCAACAAAGTTGCATTTCAGAACGACAACCAAGGGACCTTTTGTCTTATTTTACGGCTGTGTGCAAAGTTATCAGATTTCCACTCGCAGGTAGTGAGATATATTAAAATTCTAACGTGATTAGGAGGCTCAGTCTGAATCTCTAAGTTCTTAGAAAAAGACTTGAATACATGAAAGAAGCAAACAAACAAAAAGAACAACAATAAAATCTTGTCGAGATATAAACCTTCCAGTATCCATTTATGGGGATTTGGGTAGCTTACCACGCGATACTGTTGGATACTGTTCTCTCACGAACCATTGCAAAACGATACAATTCCACATTGGGCTCCGATGCTTCAAGAGGATGGAATTTTCCTGCTAGTTTTGGCAAATTGGCGGCGGTTTCTTTTCTTTTTCATTCGAACAAAGCGTAAAATCAATCATTACATCAAAATCAGTTCGTCATGCAATTTGGTTTCGATAGAGCGGTTTTCAATTGAGTGTGGAAAGCAATTTCGCGTTTGCTTTGGTTTTGCCTTAGTACGGCTGTGATTGGTTAGCAAAGCTAGCCGGCGAGAGTTTCTCAACCAACGAGAAGCTTAACCAATGCAAATCGTGTCTTGGTCGCAAGCGTTTTCCCGCGCTTGACGCCAGTATTCTGATTTGAGATTGGTTCATTGCGCTGTTTACGGGTGTTGTGATTGGCCAGAACAATAGACCATTTTCGAGTTGTTTTGAACCTCATTATGAAAGCGAGGCTAAGTGCTAAGTTTTTGTCATGAAAATTAGTTTTCATTCATATGCAAACAAAACTACTTTTCATATGAAAAGTTTTGCACTTAGCCTCACTTTCATAGTGAGGTTCACAGCAATTCGGAAATGGCCTATTTCTTAAGTTCTGGTTTTAATCGAACGCCGCTTTATCATATAGTTTATTTGCTCTGTTTACTTGGTGAAAAAAGAAATAAAAGAACGGAAAATGAAACAAAATCTTCTGCAAAGATCGTGCTGTAATTCTTTAGCAAGTCGACTTACGCCCAACTTCCACGAAGAATTCACAAGTGGCCTTGTTTCCAGCTCTGTCGCTTGCCTCGTACAGCACTTGGTACCTCCCCCAGGAAAAGGAAGTACCGGGGTTTTTGTTGCTGTTGATCCGCAATTGCACAGGCGGGCGATCAAAGTTATCCTCGAACACAGGATAGTCCCAAGTGACACGTACATCGTTTTTATTGGTTTGTTGCTTTATGTCCTTGGGGCACGAGGCAACACGTGGACGCTCTTGATCTGATTAGGCAATAGTAATGAGAGGAAAGATAACAATGTTCTGAGGCACTTAAAGGAGAAAAAGGCCATACAGAGTGGCAAACCTAGACGAGTGAGGGAGGCGTTACAAAAAACTATACAAGGTGGATGGATGGAAAGGGGAATACCATCCTCCGCAGGTTTAATTTTTTACTTGTTCTCTCGAGGGTGTTTTTTATCGGCAGCTTCAAATTTAAGTAGGTCTTCATTCAGAACCTGTCACTGTCAGATCGTTAGAGATTGTGGGGCTGTTTACATGGACGGTGGAAGATCCTAGAAGGCAAAACAACTTTTCGTTTGGTTTACTTGTGCATGCAGGAATTTCGGTCGGGGTAGCTACCAAGTGGAGAAGGAAAGAAGAAAAATTGTCGGCCTTTAGCAGCTGAACGCCCGGCTGCCGCCATGTTTGTTCTTTTTTGTCCCTAATACTAGGATCTTCCGAGCGAAGGTAGTTTACAAGGTGCTAGGATCTTGCTCAGTCTCTCAGCTAGGAAGTTCTTATCGCTAGAAAGATCCTAGCGCTAAGGGCCAAGTACAACCTTTTGCATGTAAACTGACTACAGAAAACATATCGCGCTAGGGTGATCGACCTTTTAGGATCTTCCTCTCTCCATGTAAATGTAAAATTATAAGTTGCGCGAGGTCTAGTTAATTAATTGCACGCATAGGATAGGTTGAATGATCAAAAGTTTCTTTCAGTACGACCTCCAATATCCACCTTAAACTTTCTGTGACCACTCTGCCTTGAAACTGGAGTAAAATATTTTCACACTAAATTCTGTCAAACGCAGACAGAAACCTCTGGACCTCTTGCTTACTGATAACTACTGATTATACGGGCTACAGAAGCACAGTAGACGCCCTAAATACCAAGGACCATAACAAAACATTCATAAATTGAATGAACGCATTCTAATTTTGCAAATTTACATCACTCGTTAATATTAAATTAGGGTTACCCTCGATTACCCTCGCCTAACTAAAAGAAGATTTTACGTTAAAGTAGACAAATAGAATTTATCTCCTCGATGACCTTGGACTGCGAAGAACACCTATATAAACCCGGCTGGCAAGTAGTCACGCGTGCTTCCAAACTCAGATGAACTGAATTAGATAATAACCGCTACAATTCCGACCCTTACGAACTATCAATCAAAAGATGCATTCCTAAACGTAAGAAAATATTTAAGCTGTTTGGGGACATGATATTGCTCGTGCGTAATGGCAATGGTAACGATTTGAATACGGCGAATTTTCGTATAGATAATCAAATATTCATATAACGCTTTCAACTGAAGAGGAGGTTGGATGTCAGTATTCAAGGCGTCCACGGCTTTCAATATTAGTCCATGTGTAAATTTTTCCCACCCCTCCTCCTAACCACCCAACCACCCGCTGACCCTATGTATGTTAACAAGGTGAGTTTCTTACCTGAAACGGTAATTTGGAGTGTACACGAAGACGACAGGCCAGCGGCATCACGCGCAGTATATTTTACTGTATGTGGGGTTGAACTGACTACAAACTCTTTACTCTCCGCGCCTACGTCATTTGTGATAGTTGGCGCCACACCAGTATTATCGACGGCGGTAGCGCTGGGGATGCAGACCTTCTTAAAAGGTTTCCCTGGGTCTGTGCCCACTGAAATCGACTGGGGGCAAGTAATCGTCGGAGGTCGAATGTCTGAAAGCAGTGATTGGAAGGACAAACTTTAGAAATGTAACGGATTTTAATATGCGAATAGGAATCCCACAAAATAAACTAGACCTTTTTTAGTAGAGACAACTAGAATACTTTAGAGATGAAGTCGAAATTGATATGAAACGATAAATGGAAAGCTTAATTCCATATTTAGCTGTTTTAGACAGAAGCTAAGCGCAAATTCTGGAAACTCAGCTTCTTCCCCTCAACGGAAAGGAATCTTGCTTGTCCAGCTTTGTTGTATACGTTGTGGTTCAATTTTTCTTTGGTTTAAATTTTATTTTCCGTTGTTTCAAATTGTTGTCATTCAATACCCCAAAACAATAGGAAATGGATAAATTTGAACCACAACATATATATTATTGTTGTGCATGTACAATCATGGCTTGCGTCCTATTTCCTGACAATCTTATTGGCACGTATGTAAAGAAACGAAGAAAAAAAAGAAACAAAACAAACAAACCAACCATGCAAAACATAGCAAAATACCGCTTTGTACTACAGACAAACTAAGAAGGGCAAAATGTTTTGTGGTTTGAGCCTCCTGAAACGAATCTTGAACCGTCCAAAACCATATTTCCTTGAACAGTGTTGCCCCGTCAAACTGTTTATATCAAGCTTTTCTTTCTCAGTGCGTGAGCGGCGGAATTCATTTATCTAAATAATGCAATCTTATTGGTTCGGGCAGCGGGTGGAATTTTTCGCCCTAGAATCCTGGCGGATTTGTTGCGTGATTGGTTACAAGAACTGGATCTTGTCTTCTTGCGTAAACAAAATAAGAAAAAAAAATTATTCGCCGGCCCAGGTCGGTTCAGGTCGGTTTGGGAAAAACTGAGTCCTCTGTCTTGGGTACTGCCGGAGGCTGCACTCAAGAGCTCGACCGGTGTACAAAATATATATCGTATCCACGTCGAGGAAACGACAGAACGACCTTATGTAACCTCCTGAACCTACCTTTACAGTAGGAGTTCCATGGCGTCGACCACTGACCATTTGCTTGGCAGTCTCTTCGGTCTGGACCTTCGAGTTGAAAGCCATTAACGGTGTCACACCGCAGGAGGCAAACCGACCGACAAACTTGCGAGTTTGCTCCGCAGTCTGCTGGTTGCCACCCTCCGTGTGCCGGAAGTGCCAGAGCAGGGCAAGTGACGACTAAAAAAGAAAAAATTTTGGCAAGCGCAAATCCATATAACTCGTTGATAATAACACTAAGCTTTTTATTCACCTTCTTGGATTTATTTAGTTTGGTCCACAGAAACGCAAGGAAGAGCTATGGTGGTACTAGTTGTTGTCTTAAGGTTGTCATATTGGAAATTCTAGCAAGACGGGGAATTGGAAATGACTGAAATAAAAAAGAGAGTCGAGTAACAAGTCACAAAACATAACCACTCTCACTCTCACTGATTATAGAAAGGTTTTTCTCACAAATCAAACCGGTGAACAATCTACGTAAGGGTGTTGGTTTCCAAATAAACTCCACTGATTTCATTCAAATGCGATAAAAGCGAACTAGCACATAACCAGAAGACCTTAACTGATTTTTGCTTCAAAGTGACGAGCATTTTGGTCATGTGACCTGTAAATGATCATTGATTGTTAAAAATTTTCGAAGCCAAATGGGGTATATAAAATGAAATAGAATTAAATCTCCTTTGGAGTCATACGTTTACATGTCAAGGGCTTGAAATGAATTAGCCTTGTTTGCGTGTCCACATTGAATAACAGTCCTACAATTTAGGGGAAATAGGTCACGTGACATTAGAAATGACTTAATAACTTCTAATAGGAATGAAAGGTACCACCATACAAGGCTAACTAATAATGAACTTTCATAGTGTAATAGTACGACACCCTAAAGGTTTGATTGTAGTTTGTTTTATATGCCCTGCTTTACTTTAACGATTTTAGACGTTAATCATCATTTAATAGTCACGTGACCAAAATGTTCCACACTTTAAAGCAAGAATCAGTTACCGTCGTCAAGTTTTATCTGACCGCCAAGTTTGACATTTCTTTGTTAAATCTACGAAGTGTTATGATTGTTTTCGGATTGTATGCAAATTAGGCTTTTGGCCATGCCTTAATATGCCTGAGTCTGGTCAGTCAGTTCTGATAATTGGAAAGCGTTACCATTACTGTAGAGCAAGGAGCCTCCTAGCCAACCTCAAGATTTACTATCTTTCTTGATACAACCAACAAGAATATATTTAGGGGTAAATTCTGATCAACTTTAAGCAGGGTTGGCGCAGTGGTAGAGCACTCGCCCTCCACCAATGTGGCCCGCGTTCGATTCCCGTACTTGGCGTCATAAGTGGGCTGAGTTTGTTGGTTCTCTACTCTGCTCCGAGGGGTTTTTCTCCGGGTACTCCGGTTTTCCCCTCTCCTCAAAAACTAACATTTGATTTAATTTGGTTTGTGTTTTGTTGAGTTGAATTGATTTGAATTGCTTTAATTTAAAAGGGGATACACTCGATAGGGATAACCTTTGGTATCTTCTGTTCATGGTATCGATGTTTACATTGATCAGATTGAATAAAGTATTATTATGGTTATTATTATTATTATTGAAAGCCTGAAACAAACACATCTGTCCCATTACCCTTTTCTCTATTTTCAACGTGGGCTCCTGGGCATGACTGTGGTGACACTCCATTACAGTTCTCTCTCTCCGTGTATAACCACGTCAGACGGTAACTCCGGGTGCGCCGCTGGGAGGCGCAGTGGCTGGCTTTAACTGGAGACGACAGATCTGCCCACGAACTCCAACTCCCAAGGGTGCATTGCGCGTACCTGCAGGAGCCTTAGGAAAAAAATGACAACAACAATAAGCGAGCATAGCATGATAACGACGAAGCGATGATATCACGAAATACATTTTTATGATTCCCATGAACAAGGCGGGCCATCTTCTTGTCCTAATCTTGGATTGGACCTTCTTGGAAAAGTTAAGGAAGTATCGTGTTTTGTATGAATTATTCTGAATTATTGTCTAATTGGACAGGAAGGTTTTTCCTCTCAATGGCAGAACGAAATGAATAACAGCTTCTTTAAAGTACAGAGAATTTAATTCTTTATTAACTTCGAAAAACGAAAAAAACTGAAAGAAGAAAAAGAACATAGTTTTTATGATCTCGGTACTCTTAGAACAACTCCTTCGTTGAGCAAGTGTATTTTGTAAAATATATTGACAATGTGCAGTTTCATTAGATCTACATACAACAAAATCCACGCCACAATTTCCCTTTTAGGAAACTTTGAATTGTTTTGTTTAGGTGCAATTGTGTCCTGATCGGAAATAATATTAACTTAGTCAGACTCTGTAATGAACAAACCCATAAATTACAGTCCGTAAAGAAATTGAACAACATCTCCTTAACCCCCTCCTTCCCTCCTCCACACGCACACACAAAACAACTGTCATTTAGCTCTTCAAGAGATTCTCTTTTAGTGTTAAGATTTCATCTACACACAGTTCAGTTCGAATGCAACTTACACCAGTCCTTGTAGTTGTACTGCCGCGAACCACACGAGCTTGGGATGCCGTTGCAGTTGTCTGACCTAATATCGTACCGGTAGCTTGGATTGTAGTCACGGTAGCGGCTTTTCCTTCCACAAGTTCCTTGTGCTACGCTCCCAGACCAACCAGACCAAGCATGGAACGGACAATAGTAGGCGTTTCGACAGGAGCCTGCAATGCGAAACGAGAAACATGAACATTGAAGGTAAGTACTCGCCTCTCCCACGGGTCCGGCTTTTCTCCCCGGGGGAGAGGAGGGGAGAGTGAGCGCGGGCTCATTTTCCCGAACAGCGGCTGGTAATGGAGCCTACTAAATTCCCGCCCAGCTTCAACGCAACCTTGTTCCCAGGGCCTTCGTCTCCCCACCCCAGAGGGTCCCATGGGTAATGGGGAGGGGGAGGGGGTAAAAATAACCCTGGGAACGAGGTCGCACATTCAGAAGTTAAGTGTGCAAACTTGAGATCAATCAACATCAAGTTGGAAACAATTGTCATTTCTGCGTATACATATGTGCCAAATCAGTTTCCTCGATTTTATAATTCTAGTTTTGGTTACCTTATAAAGCGATTCATTTAGCTTTGTAATTTAACTAAAGATATCTTATGTCAAGCCAAACGGCATGTCTTTTAAATTCAAAAGCGTTGCATGTGTTTCAGTATTTGAAATGATTTTACTGATTATTCAGTTGTTTTTATAATTTTATTATACCAGCAAACTGTGCGTACATTTAACTGCTTTTATGGCAAAAGGTTAAGTTTTATTCACTGGAATGACTGAAGTATTTAGTGTAGTGCCTCCAATCAGGGACACAAAACGATTCGTTTCGGTCACTGGATTTGTTTGGAGGGCATTTCCCACCTCAAAAATTGGGTATAAAAATTGTGAAAAACAAACAACAACAACAACAACAACAACAAAAACCAAGCGTTTTCATTGATGAAATGTCATCTCAAATCTCAAAACTGGACCATTTCATTTTCGGGGGAGGGGAGGAGGGGGGGGGGGGTGGTGGTAAATGTGTCGTTTTTTAAAACACTTAAAAGTGTGGAAGAAGATCAGCTGGCATTTTCGAAATGCCAACAGCAGCTCGTAAATTCGAGGAATAAGATTTCGTTTCCTAAAATTTTCCGCTAAAAGGATCCGAACAAATCAAACTGCGTTAGCTTTTACAGATTTGCCTTTAAAGTGACAATAAAACGATCTGTGAACACAGGGGACAGGATTTCCAGTCTTTTACTCTCGTCATTTGGGTGTTCCTGCCCAGTTAGGTTCGCTAAAGGTAAACACCCTCAGCACCGCGGAGATAAATTTCTCATGTCAATAACCGTAGCCGCGGACTCTCCTTAATCCGCCTTGTGTAATCATCTGAATAGCATTACAGTATTAGACAGGACCGAAGTAAAAGGGCGAGGAGACAAAAGTGAATTCGTTCAAACCAATTGATTCTCCTTGGCCGCTTCTCCTCTCTGTTGTTGAGTAGCTAAACAAAGAAGCTCACTAGGAAAAGATTACCGAAATTTTGCGTTCAAGATTCGACAAATTTCATTACACTCGGACTTCCATCCTAGATTTCCATATTATCAGAGCAAATTGGGTATCCAGATCTCTACGCTCCCTTCAGATTGTCCTGGTTTCACCATCAATCTTGCAGACGTTTGTTTCTTTCTTTTTATTTCTACCTGTTGTGTTATCAGGGCGGTAAGATATTCGCCGTGGCTTCCATGGAACTCTGTTGCACCATCCAAGTCGGTCAGTTGAATCTCGAAGAAAACTGACCCGGCGCGACCGCACTTAAATGTTTGCATTTTTCTATTCCCAGCCATAAGAATTAAGGAATGAGCACTCTTACTGAACTTGGAGTCCATGCCCTCAGACTAAGTCACAATGCTCGCGTTATTGGCGTTTTGACACCAAGTTTCATTTAAAAAAACAGAGACATTTAGCTTTGAGTACGAGAACAATATTTATTTCGAGTGCGACTTTTCAACCTTTATAGATATAATTATGCACCTCTCACACCAGTTATCTGGAGTCTTGTTAATTGTTGGTAAGCAAAAGGAAAGAACAAGAATTCTGGGCACTTATCTCGTTTGAAAATTAAAAGCCGTTTCTCTTAGCCTAATCTAAAGGTGTCCAATGTTGACCGACTGATCGAGGGACACATTGGCTTTGAATTCCAATCACTCCCTTTATGTATCCTCCCGTTTTCCGGCTGCAAAAGTCTTCAAATCAAACTGATCCGGTGTTGATAGTGACCGGGTAAAGTTTCTGCTGATTGTTTCAGTATAATCAGAAAAATTTATTCACTTCACGGCCCTGTAAAAATATACTATTTTAGCGGAGTTGATTTCAGTATTGGTTGCTTGCTTTCAATTGCGGGAGTGAATTTACCTGAAAAGCATCAAACATGCCTTTGTTTACAGTCGACAACGCAGCTATGCCAGGACTGATCGACAATCGGTGAATAGAGAGAAGTGAAAAAGTGAAAAATTCTAGACTGCAATCAGGAATAACGTAAGGTATAAGCTTTAAACCAGCTCTCCCTTCAAAGGTTTGGCCGGGGCGAGGATTTCACGGGAGCGGAAAGTTTACAAGACGGGTATGAAGAACCCGTCTATGTAAAAACTTTCGCCAGGGAAATTTTAATTCCCCCTGTCTCTAGAATCTACCCCTGGGTCTCCGAAGATAAGGTTCTGAAATAACGTCATTTCCAAGAAAATCAGTTGACGAAGCTTTCCCTGATTTCAACTGAAATTTGAAAGAACTGTTTTTAAAATAACTGTCAGAGATATATTACTATCAACTATCGGGCATGTTAAACAGAAACAGCCCGGCTCTAGTTTCGATTTGTTATAGGCCTGAAATAGCTTGACAAATTACTTTCTCTCTTCCCTTTTAAGAATAGTAATGAAAAAAAAAAAAATGTTTTCTACAAATGTTTCTGCGACACAATGAAATTTCATTTGCGTTTATCTAAATACAGCCGTTTTCTTGGACATTGCAGTTTGCTTTGGAAATAATTTATTGCTCTATTAAAGTCAATACAATTAAAGTCAAATAAGAAAAATGTCTTCCCCTCATGTTTCTGGTTTTTCCCGCTTCAGTCTGAGAATTACGGCTCGAAGTATATGTATCGCATATAAATATCATTTGGAACTTCAGTAACAATTCCAAAACTGAGGACGACATTAACTGATTCATAATCCGTAACCTAGCTTAAGTTTCGTTCGCAAGCACAGTTGTGTTTGTTTTCGCATAAACAGGTGCAATATCCAAAATTCATCAAAAATTCTCCCTTCTTCGAGAAATTAAAAGCGTCGTTAGGTAGGAGCAAGCAGCAGTTCGTGACCGCTACATAAAGCAGAGGAAAGAATAAAGAAATACCTGTTGTGCAAAAGAAATTATGCCGTATTGTTCAACTGTGTAAGAAGCTATGCCCAATGACAACGCATACATGCAATCATTTTGTGGGGTTAAAGTTGTCAGTTCAAATGCCATAGTCAGTCAGAGGAACTAAAATTCATGTGTTTTGTGGGAGAAAAAGGAGAAGACTTAAAGAAAGCCGAAAGCCAAAAATCCAATGTAATGAGCCTAGAAACGTTTAAAACCAGTTTGAGTTTTATACCATGAGATCGTCAACCTCGTAAACCGATATTCTTGCGATGAACACTGACAAATGACGATAAAAGTGCACTAAATAAAATTTATGAATATATACATTGATAAACAAATTTGCCCAAAGATACGCGAATCTTTGTCTGACCTTCAAAATACCAATTCTATAAGCGTCAGAGTTCCTTCTCTACGAATTTTTGAACTTAATTTTTGTAATTGATGAATAATTATAAATTTAGTACTAATGATCACGTACTGTTTCATCAAACAAAGTAAATTTGTTTTCAGCATTTTAACATCGGTTGAAGTCAATTAAGAGTTAAAAAAAAATTGTCAGCTTACCCTTGCGATTGCCCTTTTGTCTTACTGCTTCTAAAACAGAACTGCGTTGATGAGAAGTGTTTGTAGGTGGCACTAATAAACCTTTACTCTTTTAATAAGACAACTATTATTTAACGAAGATGCTAAAATATTTTCTACTTTGCTAGCTCATGCATATTGCCTGTTTCGTTCCCACAAAGGAATAAACAGGTTGTGAAGATCGGCCAAGATGCCATATTTCCTTTTACGTTTAAGATCTAAACAGAAGGCTTGTTGAACTAAGCTGGAAATGTCTTTTTATGCCTTTAAACAACAACATTGAGAACCGCAGAGAAAGAATCGAAACCATACTCACACGTAGTCCTGGACTGGGTTGAAGGACTGCAGTGTGTTGGAGAGGGACATGATCCCGATCCGCTATGAGACGAAGTTATGTGATGCGCATTACGGCGCTGATTCACACACCGTCCGTTGGAAATACCCGGACCCCAGTCGTTTCTCCATTCGTGTCTGCACGTTGTCCAGGAACACGGACTCGGTCCCCCTCCACCTCCACAAGATAGCACGGATCCAAGGGCGTTGGCAAGAGCAAGTACGCTTAAAACTTGCGACAACGCCATTATTCTTAGAGGTAGATCGTGGGGAGACGACTTGCCTGAATGGAACACTTTTGCGGAAAGTACCTAAAATCAATCCTAATATTGTCGGTTGTGTTTTCGGATCGATTGACTGACAGCCGCCTAGGTGATCAGTTTACACAGCTGGTATGTAAACAGAAAAATATGTTGATGTCTAATGCGGTGTTACCTAGGTGCATTATAAACCAGGACAGTAACGGAGAAAGTGAAATACAGTGATGTGCATGCTTATCTCAGAATATGTTACGTTGCTCAGCACTGAGTGGAACTGTCATTTTAATCCATGAACCAAAGGAAAAACAAAAAATGTGATTTCTTGTTTAACTGTAATTAGCCAAATATTTGACACTGCTAGCAAACCCGACGGAATGGATTTTTCGTTAGCACCAGGCCTACTCTGCAGCATGTCTACCACCAGGTTACCTTGGCACACACCACGGTTGGGCGATTTATATTCGTACACTAGGAAACCGGGTTTATAAAGCAAGCTCTCATCTTGTTTCAGTTTTTCCTCACAGTTCTTTTATTTGCTACCTATCACAAAACCTTAAGCAGGATGTTAAATCTCTTATAACGATGTTCTTATGCGTAGTATCGCTGCCAATCTTTATTAGGAATGCGCTCTTTCTACGTCGAACGCAAAAAATGGCGTACCAATGTTTTTCGCTCACAATCACGTTTGTAATGCCAGCGACTGTCGGCGAGAGTTTCAAAGTTTAATCGGTGCTGCCGGATTAACAAATATAGTGTTTCGCTAGATCGCTTACAATTTCTAGCACCAGGAGTCTATGTCAGTACCTAGAGAAGGTTTACACAAGAGGAAATTGTGATCCGGACTCCGGACGAAACTGAAGCGTTTTCGCTGCGGATTCGTTTTCTCGTTTGCCGACGAAACATAAATCCGAAATAAAAACCTCCGTAGACGCCACAAATAAGGTAAATTACGAACCCTGAATCCATAAGGATAACTTTGTATCTGAACACTTCTGAATCAAGGAGACTTCAGTGTTTTTTAAACGGGTTTTCAATCAATCCAGACACTTTCGGACTTCGCGTTCTAAAATCGATCTTTCTGGGAGTAAAAAAATTTGTTCGCTTGAAGCTGATTTCTACCCTTTTTCTTAAATTAGTTGATAAATTCGCCTTTTGTTAGATATATACACCTGGAATGGTCCAACTCACAACGCCTAACTTCAGCCTTTGGAGCTCATTTCTCCGCGAGGAATGTAAGCCAGTATCTTATTGGCAAGATTTAGTTTTGTTCTCGATCGTTTGTGCCATCCGCACTTTCTTTTAAATCGGCACTGTTTTTTCACATATTGCTCAAAGACCAATGTTCAACGTAATTAGTTAAAAATTTGGAAAACCAAATACACTGTAATGTAATATAGAGACTTCACGAATTCGTTTTGAAATGTGGTGGAGGGGCTCATCGTACACGACGCCAAGCGCATACCCCTACTGTGTCCTTTCCTCCTTTCCATAGTTCGTTGGTACAAGGAAGCCTCTTTGGAATCTAAACAGTGTTC
The DNA here is from genome assembly GCF_977016875.1 of Pavona decussata. Lineage (NCBI taxonomy): Eukaryota > Metazoa > Cnidaria > Anthozoa > Scleractinia > Agariciidae > Pavona > Pavona decussata. Next base: position 794,146 of record NW_028145448.1, on the reverse strand, counting down.
AGTGTGTCTGTAATGGATTTGTGGTAATGCATAAGTAGGCAGTTGTTCAGACGATACTGCTTCATGGTGCTTCTTAGGTAACTCTTGAGTCGTCGGAGGAGAGAAAATGTACGCTCTGAAGTCGCCGATGCCACAGGAAATGTCACGAACAACCTTAAGAGTAAATGTGGACCTCTCCTTGTAGCGTTTTGGTGACAGGAGTTTTGTAGAAAGCTTCGTACATGGTTGCTATATTTGTAACCTGACGTACTTCGGGCCGCGCAATTCTCACTGCACCATGTACGTGGTGAAGCTGGTGCCCTAGCATGCGACAGTCTATGTCAGTTCCAAAGCAAGACCATTGCAGTTCTTCCAAATGCTCCCTGAAGTCGTCGCTGTTTGCTGCGCCTGCAAGAAGTTTCTCCAAGTTAGCGACCTGGCCTTAATTTGGCTTGGTTGAATCGGCTTTGTAATTCCGTTTTAACTTCGTCGTAGGCTTCATAGTGTTGAACTCGATAGTAATCCTTAGAACATCCAAACCGACGAGGAGGAGCTCCGTTATCAAGCCTGGTTGGGGCTTTTCTGTATCGTGGCAAAACTGGTTCGCCAGGCTTACTCTCTGAAAAGGGGACAAACACCTCGTAAAGATTCTTGACATTGAACTCTGTCTCTGTGCGCAGTTGTGTATAGTGATTCTTGGCTAGATTTACAGCGGTAATAGCTTCTTTCAGAGTAGTATCTTTTCCCTGAAGTGCTATAGGAAGCTGCTCTGCAGCTTCAAATAGAAGATAGCCAAGCTTAAGACCAAATACAGAGTCAAATTTATCAAGGCTTGATAGCACTCCGTTTGCCCTCAGTCCATACTCGTCAAGAGTGGTGTCGCTTATCTCTTCCATTGTCTGTTGAAGCGCAACGTTAAGTCTTCAAGAACAGCATTGAATGCTGCTCTCCTGACTGTACAACGGTTAGGGCACAGTGACTTCAGCGTTATCCCTCCTTCATAATTCTCTAAATTTTGCGCTAAAATCGTAGATCTCTATTGAGACAACTTGACCAATTTGAAGGTATCTTTCGCTTACTCGAGCGTCTCTCTTAAACTTCTACACTTTCTGCCAAATTCTTGCAAAACTAACCGGTTGCATTGTGCTAGACAGTGAATAGGGATCACCGATGGCATATACCTCCGCTTGAATTTGAGTGGCTACCCCATTCCTTACACCTTGCATATTTTCTGCTCCATCTTATCCCAAACCGCGGCACATGCCAAGTGGGAGGTTGCAGCACCTTAGCACCTCTGTTATTGCAGCGACTAGAGTGTTGGAAAACGTGTCGGTCAACTGCACAAGGCCAGTTGGTTCTTCCGATATGGTATACTCATAGCCGACTCATCTCATGGAAATATTGAATTGCTCCTTGTTATTTTCATCTGTAGCTTCATCTGCTATCATCGCATACCATGATGGGTTAGGCGATTTCACACTATCAAGGATCCGCCCTAGTACCTCCTGTCCCATTATGTTTATAAGCTCGTTGATTATGTCGTGTGTATTTTCTTCGACCAGCCATGCTTGCAAGCGGTATCAATGCCTTCCATCTGTAGTTTCAAAAGCTGAGTTATGTTTCGTTTCGTCTTCTTTGTGGCCCCTTATTGCTAGACTGCTTTAACAAAAGGCGTATTGACGTTATCTGTTTCAAAAGCCCTGATCGTTGAATGGCTTGTAGGGTTACAAGTTGAGATGAAACCGTCTACTCCCTGGACCCTCGTCTTCTTGCAGGACAATTTCTTTATTGCCTCTTGGCCTCTTAGGACGCTTTCTGCTTTCTGAACTTCTCCAACGACTTCTTCCAGTTGTCGAAGACACTCGAGGCAAAAGCTGCTTGCTAAAACTTAGGAGACCTTGTTTATTGGCCTCTCTGCAGGTGTAACAAAAAGCTTTATTGCGTGTTGTACACGCTGTTATCCAGGCCAAATCGAAGTCGTTAAACTACGTTTCCTTGAATATACGGCTCTTTGTTTCGGATTAAAAAGTCCTTTGTAGATGACTGAAAAGGTTTCTTCTGGGGCGAAACACAACAGACTTCATTGCACGTCAATGGTGGAGTGCTTCACTGAGAAGCGGATACTTCACTGCTGCAAATTTCGATGGTAACGTTGGAAGCAGCTGGAGTATAACCTCGCTTGGCTCTACTACTTCACCTTCCGCCGGGTCACTAGTGCGTTTCTATTTGTTGGCCGTGACCTTAAAAAACGATTCGAGTGTACCCTTTGGAGGCATATTTAAAGCTACATGCACAAACAGAGTGCAAACTGTGAAGTTTACGATGAGCTCCGTCTTGTAAGCGTTAGGCAACGTAGTCTGTAGCAATCTGTCTCACTGGGGAGATCTAAAATGTCTGCAATGTTTTGGCCTGTATATTTTTGTTACTTGGTTTCGTTGTTGCACAGTAGAACCCATTGCAGAAACGTCCAAGTAAATAAAATTCTTCTACTCTAGCATAGTCTAAAATCTTTCAGTTTAGCATCCGATTACGTTCCCACAGACTCAAAGACTATGGGGTGCTTCCTTTGGGATGATCCATATCAGGATCAATGATCCACGATCACTCGGATCATGGTGCATCAAAGGAACCGCAGAACCCTTGCCCAGAATGATGCACCATGATCCGAGCGATCCTGATCTGGATCATCCCAAAGGAACGCACTCCCAGTCTATTTCCTAGACACGCCTTCGCGTCAATGAGAAACCGCTTCTGTCTAGTTTAGTAAGGTAACTTAAGCCAGATTGTTTTCAGTTGATCATTTACTTTTTTCCTCATGTAAAAAAAAAAACAAAAAACTTTTGTCCTCATGTATTGTTGACGTTTCTCCCAAGACGATTAAGGGTAGAACGACCAACTTTTATTTGACCATGAGTCTGTAACAGAAAGGTGAAATGAGTCTGGTTTGTGAAACCTTTGTTCCAAATCCTACGTAACCTTATCCAGGAAAAGCTAAAAGAAATTTTAGCATATCTATGGCTGGAAAAAAAGCTTTCAGTTATAATAAATTGCCGCAATTACAATTATATGATGGAGAGCCAATGATCGTATGCATTACAGCGTTTGAATATCAACGAAAGTTCAAGCCACCTGGCATTACGCTGATCCACATTTCAAGTTATGCAACTTACTGATAACATAATCAACGCTTAGTACTTAAGAAAGCTTTTGTTTAAACGCAATCAACACTTGGTTCTTTAAAATCATGAGAACGTGACATTGATCTTTGCAAGGAAATATACCATTTTAGTATTTTCCTAGACAACTTTGAGACAAGTAAGCACTATCTTTGGATACACTTATAATAATAATAATAAAAGTCTTTATTTCCTCATGTCACAATTGAATACTTGAGTAAAAAGTACCTACATCTAAGTTATTTACTTAAACGCTTCTACTGTACACAATTTCCAGTAGAGATGCTTGGACCCCAGTCGTTTTTCCATTCGTATCCAGTGCACGTACTCCAAGTGCATGGTCTGCTTGGCATGAAGCCATGTACAATGGCGAGAAGAAGAGTGAAGACCTTCAAAACTTCTGAAAACGCCATCCAGTCCATTTACAAACATGTGCAAATTACGAAGGACGTCTTAGTTTAAGCCTTTACTTTGTGCTTACTGAATGAACGTTACACATATGAATATTTGAATCTATTGACACAGCTGTGTATTAAATGGTTCTAATTTCGCAAACACATCGATATTCATGAAGAGAAAACAAAAGAAATCACTGCCGTGAAGGAAGTTTGGAAAAGCGATTTTAATTATCATAAAATTTGACGAACTTTTGCTTTAAATTTCTCCAAGAATTATTCAATAATATAGTTTTAGACCCTATATCAAACACTTGGAAGAGTGTTTCACCCGATTTTCAATTCAAACACCTCGAGGTTGGTTTAAAAAGAAAAATAATAATAATAATAAATAGATACCCTTTATTTACCCTCAGCAGTGTTTATAGCACAAGTGCTAGCCAGAGGGCTGAGCGTTAAACTTCATAAAGAAATAATACAAATTGAAAAAAATTTTGGCTGCGCCTCGTTTGTTTCAAATCGCATCACTCTGAGAAAAGCCTCGAGGGAGTTGTCTCTTCTTACATTGGAAGAGGAATCAGCTAAGTGATCACACCAGTTCAAGCCAAACTAGGACACGTTGATAAACATTGTCAATCTGAATACGAGGAAACCTGAAACGAAATTATTTCCTGGTGCACTGTGTTAAGGAAACATCGCCTAAAAAATGAAACTGGTTGAGAAATTGAGAATTTTGTCATTATATTAAGAGAAAGATGCATGCATCAATGTTCTACGGTCACATTCACAAATTGATGTATGCTTCATTGGTGCCTTCGTTCATCATAATTATTACAACTTCAAGCACTGAATATCATGGCAATGATGATGGCAAAATTCATGCGCAGTCTCCCATCCTAGATTTTCGGACTTCTAGTTTCGTGGACTCACCAGTTTGGCCTTGATCCAGGCCCCATGTTCTTGTCAAGCTAAGGGATTGAGGTCGAGGGACACATGATAGCGCGAGGTGTCCTGGAATCGTTCTCCGATCAGTTCAACTGCGATGCCACAGTACGATTGGAGTCGAGGATGACCCTGATCCAGTAAGTTCTCATGAAGCGTTCACAACGTTTCGTGGGGAAGCAATTCAAATTCGGCGGTCACTCGACCATGCGCTCCTTTTCGAAGCTGATATTTGTTCTCCGAGAACTCGGGAGCCCCCCTCATTATATTTGCTTATACCACGAAGGCTCCTTGATTTATATTGTTCTCTTGTCTTCTCCACTGCCTGACTAGGGGCGCCTGTTTTCATTACACTCTTCTTTTATAAGAATATATTTTGTAAGAATTTATTCAATGAACAGTGTAAACTCGCGTTGTGATTTGTGGAGTGGAGTTTGTGATTAGAGTATAGACGCACGATTAACGTCATCGAGTGGTGTGACCGGCGCACGTGATCAGAGCCCAGAGTCCAGCCAGAGTGACTGGTCAACAAAGTTTTGCAAACTATTTTTGCGAGTAGCGGACAAACAAAGGCAAATTTTTGCAAGAAAGGAAAACTGCCCGACGAAAAAATTGGATAAAGACCGTTGAGAGTGACCACAACCAGGTTTAAAAAAAATTGAACTTTGTTGTTACGTAAAAAGGAAGGAAATATTTGCTCAAATATTTTGGGGGCAAGAAATTCCTACTGGAATAAAGGTTATTATTAAATAAATATTGTTAGTGAAATTCTTTCGGATTATACCATAATTTGGAGGATCACAAATGCGTGTGTGTATAAATGGTCTTAAAGTTTGTTTGAAAGTTTTTGACTCGACTCAGTCAACGTGATGCTCGCTCACGAAATGTGGTCAATGTCTTTGTTATTGTATGACACAAATAGATTCCATTTTGCCGTGGGTTTGTACTCTGATAACGCACAGAGGACGTCAAAACGTGGTGAGAACATCAGTTACGCTACTCGCTTGCAGCTCGTAGCGCACTTCTTTGTTCTCACTACGTTTTGACGTCATCTGTGCGTCATCAGAGTACAGACGCACGGCAAAATGGAATCTATTTGTTAAATCAAGGCGGAAATTTGCGAAATTTTAAGAATATTTTAAGATGATAAACCCTAGGCTGAGATTTTGAAAAGAATATATTTGTGTGTTGAAAATTTGTAAATACAATACAAGTATATGTTTTTAACTTAACCGTATAAAATCATTCCTTTCTCTTAACGGCAAACTAGCCAACAAAACGAAAAAACCTGCACTAGCTGTAGCCAAATGTTCAATGTTAATGACAGTTCGATGAACGGTACATGAATACATATATGTACAGTATACAACACAAAAGAAATAAACTAAACTACAAAAAGTATCATGATAAATTCTTTCTTTGATATCAGATAGCCCAATACATTCTAAAACGGAAATGTCGTAAGCTATAATTTAAGAATAATACAAAAATATTTTTAGCCTAAAAACGGCAGTAAAAATAGGAATATTCAGCCATCGCCGGAAAAAAAACATTCTTATATAAAAAAAGAGTGTTTTGCTGCCATCGGTTATCAAGTGTAATTCTCTACGATGTCAAATGTCATCCAGCACCTTTGCAATATGCTTTATTCAGTATGACAATGTACTTAAAAAAATTATCACTTCCATTGAACGGACTGGTAGTCGCAAGAGTAAACCGCTCGCCATTCTCAAGCCATCTAGGCCTTCAATGTATTTGAATACTTAGTTCACCTTGATATTTCTGACTTCAATTAAAGGTGGATTTTATGAGCCACCCTATAGTGTATATTTTCTAGAGCTTCGCAAACGAAATCACGTAAATATAAAACGTTCTCAAGCCCAATCTATGTAAATTTCAGTCGTGTCGAATGCGAAAGAGGGGCTAGACAAACGAAAGAAGAAGAAGAAGTAAAATCAGCCTAATGTACTTAATTTTGAGATTTGAATGGGCGAACATAGTGCATGCATAGGCCGAAAGCCCAATACGATATTAAGTACGTGGTATTTTCGCAAGTAATGGAAAGAAATTGTTGTACTGAAATTTCAGCATGATTTCTTTTCAGTATTACCGTGAAAACCGAAGTCGCCTAACTAATGCCATAACGCCCAGGAAACTCTTTAGTTTCACCGAAAACAAAATCTTTCAGTTTTGGTTGGCTAAGCTGATGAATTACAATTCGCTTCTATACTCCTTTCTTGCGCATTTCACTCTCAATGGAGCGCCCCTTTAACAACAAGTTATAGTTAATATATCTTGTTGCATTTGGCTTTTTAGCATTAATTGACATTGGCTGCTACGATTTCGATAGTTTGTTGAGCAAATGTCCATTTGAACAACGGAAAACGCGATTATTGTCTAGTGTCTAGTGAAATTATTGAACAGAGGTGATTAAAGTATCATGTCAACATCACAGCTATTTTTTTTATTATATTGAAAAAAAAAAAGAGCACACCGAACTCATTGTTGCCATATAAAAGCAGTCGTGATTGTAAGAAGCCTGGATAAACAAAAAGAGGCCGATGATCTTAATTATGTATAGATAATCTTCTTATTCTTGCCAAGTGGTATAATGTTCTACTGAAAGACTCAATGTCAGATCACATAAAGAGTAAAGACTGTTCGTTAGCGAACAGGTGGATTGAAAACTTAAATAAAGAACTTACGCATTAAACGTTTCATGCAAAATAACCTGATTTGTCGGTGCGAAATTATACTGATAATTAACAACTAGCTATTGCGGATAGATAAAATAAAACCGTGAAGTTCACTCACACATTGTCCTGTACTCTGTCGGCACTGAAATACACGGAATTGACGGGGGACAGATTATCTCTTTTCTTGTTCCATACAAGGGATGACCATTGCGATGCTGCCTCACACACTTTCCCGTGGAGACACCCGGAGTCCAATCATTTCGCCACTCGAATCCGCGGCAGTACTTAAAAGTGCAAGAAGGAAGTTTGATCCAGCCATGGACCCCAGCAAGGACGAGACCAAACAGGCTAAAAACCTGAAGAAGTTCCATTTACGCACGTACCACAAAAAAACGTTTGACTTTGGACAAGCGTTTTAGAAAAACACCGCTTTGAATTTTAGGGTCTTGGAATTGAAGAAAAGTCACAGATATGGAGATTTTCGTCAATTTACACAGCTGTTGCAATACAAGATGCTAATACACGTTTTTAATTATAAACACATATTCCGTGAGTTTTCCCCCTCAAATAATTATAATAGAAAATATTCCAGTTGTAGTTTCAGGGTAAAGGTAACTTGGCAAAGCAGAAGCTCATCCCAGAACGAGTCCGTTATCAATCACTATGGCCATCAAAATAATTCGAAATTGTTTTCTTTTTAGGGGTGCATAATATTTCTTTCAACAATCCAGAGTCTCGCAAATCTTGGGCAAAGTCTCAGAAACCTGAGTTTCGTACGTAGATGTAACCCTAGTATAAGTATATTAAGTGTAAGGGGGTGCCTTTTGTACTGTCTCGGTGTCAGCGTCCCAGCGAATCTCAAAGTTACCTGGACTCGACACTCCCATATGCAATTTGTACCCAGCACACAGTGCATACACAGCCTTTGTAGTTGCAAAGTGCTAGAAACTGGCCTGCAATGGACACAGACTTTTAGCAGGCAATTCAAACCCGACATCTTGAGTACCAAGTAATTTACACCAATTAACAACACGATTATCGGACAATTATACTATTAACAGTACGGGTAGCCAGGTAAGGCGTTTTCCAACTTACACATTTTCCTGTGTTGCGCTTGAGGCATGCATGCTATCGGCGCCGGACATCGCTTAACCCACGGAGTTTTATGACTTTCATACAAGGGATGTCCAATTCTTTGTTGATTCACACACGTTCCCGTGGAAATTCCAGGAGTCCAGTCGTTTCTCCACTCTTGCCCTCGGCACTCTGACCACAGACAGTAAAAGATGGAAGGTTTTCCCGGCAAAATTACTGTTCCATGGCTATTAGTGAGGGCGAGGAATAAAACACCCAAGACGCGTAACAGTGCCATTGAACTAGAATCACTTTGGTGAATGCTCCATTTCCAAGTAGTGCCCAAGTTCAATTTGTACGAGGAATCAATTTTAAGGTCTTCATTCTATTATACGGAGTGACAGCAAAAGATATGGAAATTTTAATCAATTTACCCAGCTGCAATATATGAAAAGTTGTTGTTTTATTTCACTTCTAAGCCTGGAGAATGACAAGAAAATTGACTCGCTTACTGTAACTCTAGGTCTATTTTCCTTCTACTGAGTAGCAATATAATTGGTGAGTGATTAATAAATTTGAAGTGAAATTCAAAGGCTTTACGTGTACAATTGCCAAGCATCTTTTCCCATTTACTACTCCGGCAACAATGAGAAAGCCTGCTTGACTTGAAGTCTAATTTTTTCTACGAGCAATGAGTATCATCATCTCAGCGTAACCTTACGCAGCGCTAAAATGCCACCGAATTTTAAGAAACTTTCTGCGCCTACGCGTACGCTTAAGGGGCGCTCTATTTATTCAGGATGACCCAGTGAACAATAATTAGGCGAATTCGCATTATGATTGGCTAGCGCAAAGACTTTCTTATTTTCGATGATCTAACCTGGAAGTACATTAAAGAAAATTGCCGAACTCGCAGACCGACATGCTAGAAACATTTCCACCGATTTGATCGGGTCACTGGGTTATGCTCAAACAATTAGACGGATCCCTCTGTGCTGGTCGACCTATCGACTTTTAACAGTTGCAGGGTTCATGCTTTTACCTGTGTACATGTATATAGAGGATATTACACGGCCGCGAAGATATGAATTTCTGAGTAGTTAAAACAAAACGTTTTGTTATGGAATAATTTGGATTATAACATAGTGGGCGCGCTTTCCTATCTAATTCCTATTGGCGTCATCATGGTACATTTCTCAACATACGCACGGCCGTGTGTCCATAAAATGCCGTGTGCAACTTGCAGACAAATTCGGGTTTCTATCGCTTAGTTTAAATTTATATAAACTAATTCAAAGAAGCAAATAAATTTTTATTGACAATTTCAGATGGAACGTTCTCATTCAGACCATATCATTGTAAACACCTGATAAGAACCTTTTTTTTCGGAACAGCGAAATGAGAGAATTTTGTGATCAAGCACAAATAAAACCTGTTTTCCGCGTACTACTTTTCGATACTTTGTTGTCACTATGTTATAAAAGAATTGGTTTCTTCTTTTAGCTATGCATATCCTTATATCGAGTAATGGATGTATTTGGGCAGTTTGGACAGCATTTAAGAAGCTAGAGTTGGTCTCTGCTCTAGATACCTCGTGCACTAGGCTCGATTTCCGCTGCTTCCTCGGGTCCGGCTCTTGAATGCCGAAGTGAACAGGGGAATAGTGGTAGCCGTAAAGCAGTGCTCGCATCAAACTACGCTACAAGGATTCGTGGACGCCAAGCCCCATTGCGGGAATGCATTATGTATAAACTAGTAGTTTCCAATGGAAAGTGAAGTGCTGCGGGTAAAGTGCATGCAGAAGAAGAATGGTTTATTGCTAACTAGGCTTGATTACCAGCCGCTGTTCGGGAAATGGAAAGCAGGACCGGAGGGAGCAGCGGTAATCAAGCTTAGCTCACAGGAATCTTTGATCTATTGGGGTTATGCAATGTCAATAAGTGTAAGATTACAAATTGTCCTTGTTTAATTAAAAAAAAAAAAAAAAAAAAACAGAAAGAGGAAAAGAAAAAAAGGTTTCTTGGTTAGTTTTTGTCACTGTTGTACTAGTTGAAATATTGGCTCAAATAAATAAGCCCTTTGCCGTAAGGTCAGCAGTGCAACCAGTTTGATATTTTTGTCCTCTATTGCTGTTATTGTCTTCAAAGAACGGCCCGATGCTGAGAATCGATTATCTGCTAGTGTGTCAGTACAGATGGAATTGACTCATCCATATCTGTGTGACGTCACTGAGCAGTGGAAGGCCTCGTTCACTGAAATTGGTGGCCATATTGTTAACATGCCAATAGACTCAAATATGCCGTTTTCAAAAGCCGGAAAATTAACCCAACCCTTTTGAAGAAGTAAATCGAAAGAATAGGGAGTTCAAGAAGCTACTGCGGAGACGGCAACGAGAACGTCTCAAAACAACAGGATTTGAGGAGATAAACGAAGGCCCTACACGCGCGTTATAAATTTTGGTACATTTCTTCACCGTCCTCGACCAAACAACAATGAAAAATCACCAAATTAAAGGTTTTGTGATAAAATTTTCATTCTCTGTCTCAAATTGAACGCCGTTACCACCTGTTCTGTTATTGGATGGTTCGGCCACATTATACAGTCAACTCTCGCCTGGCGGACACCTCGCTATTACGGACACCCCGAAAAAACGGACAGCAGTTAAATTCCCGGCAAAAATAAATTACAGACGTTTTACTGAAATAATTCCCGCTACTACAGACTCTTGCTATTAAGGACACTAACTTGCGGTCCCGCAGGTGTCCGCAATAAAGGAAGCTGGTAGTACTCAACATTCCCATTCCTTTTTTGCCCACACAATTTTCTTGCTCTGCACACGAAAAATAACTGAGCAATAGAGAAATCTCAAGACAAGCGTTCCTGTATTGATAGTTATTACCATTTGCCAATCCTCCTATAAAGTTGGAGAAATTCATTTTGAACTAATTAATACGGTCAATATGAAATTTGGTGCACTATAAAGAAGTCAGACTAGAAAGCTTCAGTTTCCTTTTCCCATTTCTGTTGAAGTGTGTGACGACTGGACCTATGGTAGCAATTGCAGAAATACCTGTCTATGCAATCAAACTCAAACTGAAAGGTGGGTGCGCTGACTCATGAAAACCTACGTCGTCAATTTTTGGTTTTGTAATATCCATTCAGTTTGCAAATTAATAATTGTATGCACTTGATTGATAGTTAATTGAAGGGATGAAAGCGTACCCACCTAATGTAGAATTTTAGGCCATTTTTTTTTAAAAAAAGAGTGTGCATTTTTGCATGTTGCCTTCAGTTTAATCAAAAAACATCGCTCTGCTTTTTTCGTTTCAAAGCATCTGTTGTTTCTTGTTTTGTTGCTTTCTCTCAGGTTAAATGACACTGACTTGATATTTTGGCCTTAAATTTTTGAAGCTACCAGTTAATATAAGCCGGTGGGAAAAATCGCAAGGCGAAATTGTTCTCTAATTAAATTGAAGGCGAAATGACAAATCAGCCTAGAATTTGACTTACAGCGGTTAAGCTCTCAGCGCTTCAATTACACTACTGTACTCCATTTTATTACTGCCCGGCTGTTAATACCATAATCTCTTGGGGTGCTTACCATTTACAGAAACCACCCGGATCGAAATTTTCGGCATAAATACGAAATGATTTAGCTTGTCTTAACAGAAGATGGATAACACTGAGGAAAAATGTATGAGCAGCAGCTGTAACAAAAACAAAAATGCGTCACTTTGACCAGAAGGCCATAATTTCAAAAGTACTCCAAATGGAATGATGTTTACCATTTGATTTTCCAACTGGAATTTCCAGGTTTTCCATGTAAACGTTAAGCATCCTTGGTTTCCCCTTTTGAATACACTTCTGTTCTCTAGTTACCTTTTATAATCTTCTGAATCTGCTGGTTGTTGCTTTATTTGCGATGTCTGTCCTTTGTAGCGGTTGTCTTCAGATATTTGACTAACTTATATGCTGAACAGATCTGCAAATGTTTCTAACCTTTATTTTGCTTTATACTGTTAAACCTATTGTTGTGGCTGATGTTTCAGGTGCCATAAAATGACGGGAAAGTGTTTCTGCAAGAGGGGCCGGGGTTTACAGGCCTACATTGTGATAAGCAGATAGGTAAGAATCGACTAGTAATATAATTTATTGCTGCAAGGTGCAGAATGGAGTACTAATAGAAGTATGTCATGATCACAAATATATGAATTTTTGAAAATATGGGATTTATTGAGATGTTCCGAAAAAGCAAATCCTTTGAAAACCAACATGGCGACAAACTGACTAGGTCTTCCGACGAAATTAATTGTGTGTTGAAAGTAAATGTAACTGAGGTTTTTCCTGATCAAGATGACGTTGATTAATACTTTCTTGGCTTCGATAAACAAAATTTCACAGAAATGTCTTAAAACAATAACATCACGGTTTATTTTTCACACAAAGCTTTGAAAGCCTATTTTTGTGACCCAAGTATCGAGACAGAGAGTTCACGTGATAATCCATTGACTCATTGCTGTACCAGGTACGGAGACTACCACATGTTCAAGCCAATGGGATTCGAGGTCTAGCGGTTCTAATCTGGAATGGTCGTGATATTCGTCTTTCTTGTCTTCGTTATCAGATCGCTATCGGACATATCCCCCACAATTTCTTTCCCCACTCCTCCCCATTTCACCACCCAGCGCTTTACTGCCTTAATTTAAACTCGAACAGGATCCACTGCACCATAAAATAGATCGGGGCCTCTGCCTACACCCCCCTAACTCAATCTCAAAAGATGGTGTCTTCATTGCATAGCCACTTCTCTATCCAGCATAAATAAATGTCAATTAGATTTAAACCTTATCTTTTCTAGCTTGCTCTTGCTAGCCGCTAATTTTAAAGCCAATACAATTTTGAAGGTAATGTTCATGAGATAGGTGGTGTCTCTACCCCAGACAAGGTGGGTGCTCTTCGAACAAACTTGTTATGACCAGTTCAGTTATTGAAACAACTTTTGTTTGTGAATTTCACGAGTGTTTTAATTAACCTCCCGCAACCGCGGCTAGAAGTTTTGATTACCACAAACTTTGATATAAAAGACATTTAACATGCTTTGGCTCATTACTGATTTCTGAAAGTACTTTTCTTCAAAACATATAAGTAAATGATTTCAAAGTATCTTAATTATTATATTTTGTACTTTTTATACATTTAGCGCACGTAATTCAGTCACGTAGTCTGCCATGTGTTGGTTTTAAATAAACCATTTGATTGATTGATTGGACATGTGGATACACTGTGCTGACAGCTACTTTGTTCTCATATAATTTGCTTTTTTCTTTTTCTTTTAATTTTTTATTGGTCGTCTTGCCTGGACAAAAAATTCCTTTTTAAAGACCACTCATTAAATTATACTATTTTTGATTTCAATTTGAAACTTTTTAATAAAGTTTGGTGCGAAAAGTCATTGACCTTGATCTAAATTTAAATTCTACTGCCTCTAGACTGAAAGTCTGGTCAATTATTTATTTCACTGCCATACTTATTAACATGTTTCCTAATATCTGTTTTTGAGAATTCCTAACGGCCCCTATACTTTCCTTACCAGTTTCGTCCAAATAATAATAATTTATTTGGTGAAATTACGTACGTTGATGTCCCATAGAAACAGCAAGATAGTGATATCACAATTCTAGCGAGGTGCCTCGTGAAACGAAAGAAATAGGAGACTGTTGCCAGCAGGCTATACGATCAGCGGATACATATTAAAAGGCTTTATTGTAACACAATTGCTGCAAAACATGATTTTGCAAGCATACGTATTTCATCTAGGATACTAGGAGGGTTGAATACATCCGCTCTAGTTGTCAGGAAAGAGCAAGAAGCGCATAACACTGATGTCGCGCCGGCGTTTGCCTTGCTACTATTGCTGACTTCTCCAAACCATTACTACAGAAAACTGAACAGTAACTGCACGCATTCTTTATATAAAACAATATAGGATACAAGAATCTACCAAAAAAAAATACAATCCCGAATATCGACTAGAACGCACAATGCTTTCAAAATGTGTCGCGTACTTTGCTACGATTGGTATTGTTGTGGGTCTTCTGATAAATCCGGGAGGCGCATGGAGGCGTCGTCGTCGTCGTTGCACCCCGACAAATTGCCAGATGAGTTCTTGGTCCTCTTGGTCTCCATGCAGCGCTGTTGTATGCGGAAACGCTGGCTCTCGACAAAGAACAAGGAATGTTATTAGCAGTCCCAGTTGTGGCGGAGCAGCCTGTCCAGCAAATAGACTCGAGACTACCCTGTGTTATGGATCAACAGCTGCTAACTGCGTGATGAGTTCTTGGTCTTCTTGGTCTTTATGCAGCGCTGTTGTATGCGGAAACTCTGGCTCTCGACAAAGAACAAGGAATGTTATCAGTAGTCCCAGTTGTGGCGGAGCAGCCTGTCCATCAAACAGACTCGAGACCACTCTGTGTTATGGAACAACAGCTGCTGACTGCGTGTATTCGACTTGGTCCACATGGAGTGCATGTCCCCCATTTCAGTGTGGAGATACCCAGACAAGCAGAAGGCACATCGTATCAAGAGAACAATGTGGTGGCACCCCATGCAATATGACGGCGTTACGCAAAACACGACCTTGCAAACAAACGTTTTGTGTTAACCAGGGAACTTTACTTGACGGACGATGTTTCTGCAAGACGGATTACTATGGAGGCTGTTGTCAGTACAAAAGTAAGTATGCATGCATGCATGCACACTTTTGAAAACTTTTAGTCGAAACCTTCAGATTAGTAGTGATGGTACGCTAAGTTCACGTGTCCTGGATTTATAGTATCACTGGTGCCAGAGAAAGCTTGTAATTTTTTTCTCCTCTGCAACAGCAAAGGATTTGAGTCTATTGCGATCATTGGAGAATGATTATCTTTGTCAGGGGTTTTTTCACAGACTTTTGTTAACTTACTATTTGTGTAAAAAAGTTAGAAGCAGTCATCGCAACTACATATCTAAATGCCATCATTAAGCGCTAAATCTACTCAATCTCTAGCCTGAAATCACTAAATTATGAGACGAAAACTGTGTTGCATGACACATGGCAAAAATTATGTGAAATAACAGACTTATTTACTGTCCATTTAGTTTGAACAACAGATAGTTATTTCAGTATGAACTTTTAACCTGATTTAAGTGAAAATAAAAGTTTTTTTTAGTATTCTCATGCACATAATGGACATATGATCACTACATTGACAGCATCCTGTGTTAGAAGTGCCACAGGCCCTTTTTCAGCGTCTCGTCTAAGGGACGGGCATTTTTTAATGGGGAGGGGCCGGGATGGAGAGTGGAGAGTGCTTTAGCCATTCTTGTTTTTGTGACCATGCGTTTGATTTAATTTTTTTTCAGCAGGTTACAAGATATTTCCTTGCTTTATTACGCATTGCAGGATTGTGTTTCTTCTGCAAAGTTTTTTTTCCCGCAATTCAGTTTTGTTAGATAACGACCATATAGTGTTTCGTGTCAGGTGAAGACAAAGGAAGTAATAAAAACAATGAAACAGCATGAATCGGATTTCAGGTTCCGAGAGAGAAGCCTAGCCTGTTGGGTTTTTTAATTAAAGCAGCTTAGGAGACGAGAACCCTTAAGCCATGAATTGTTTTATGTTGGATGTGGAGCCTACAGCGCCAAGCTTTGGATCCATGAAAATATCTAATGGGAAAACGAGTAAAATAGGAAATGTAGATTGTTAGCGGGCTAGCACAAACTGGGATAACTTGTTGACTGAAAGGTTGAGACAATGAGATTAAACTTTGGCGCCCTGCCACGGTTCCCTTTCAGTTGTATTCCTTTAGCAAGATTTTTTCCTTAACGAATTATGATGCTCAATAGTCCTAGACGAAATGTTTCCACTACTAAACCCATTTGGAAGTATTGCCATGAACCTAACCTCTCTCAGGGAGAACATCACGTCAACAATCATAACCTTGCAATCATGTCTGAGCATCCGATATTTGCCCGGGCCTATTTCGGTTATCATATTTTGTTGTTTACGCACAAATGTTACTTATATTACAAATAGAATGGCTCAATCTGGTCTCATTTGGGAAAACGCCTCCTTCCGGCTCAAATAAGCATTACCACAAATTTTGAGATAACTGGCGCCTTGAGCAAGGATTTGTTGTAAATACAAAGACTTAAGTCCATGCAAATCTTTTAAAGTATTGACTGCTCGGGTCAGTAATTCTATGGTTTGGTTAAGTCAAGCCGGCTTGGCCCGGTAATATCTGTGGAGGTCTAATTAGATCTCAATTGAGCTCCTGGAGCTCTTCTTCTATAGTCTTTTGTCGAGTTTTTCTAGGACAACTTCCGCTCTGTTAGTTTCCCCTCTATACGAGTACAGAGCCCTGCAACTTTGGTGACCTATCTGTCTTCAACGAGGACATTAAAGCAAAATACTTAGAAATGTTGTCTTCTGTGTTCCCATAATGTTTGGTGGCCTTTTAAAGGCATATTGCGTCAACCAATACAGTATGATTTCTTCGGATGCTTTAGTCGAAACTTTAGCCTTAGAAAATTCTACTGAAACGGAGTCTTATTTGATCCGAATTTACTTGTGTTTTCGATTTATCAAAACATTTGCCCGTCCCAAAACTGAAAAGAAATTAGTTTTTCAGTTTTACGAAATTTTAAGCTGTCATCTTGCTGAAGAAACGTTTGGTGTTCTTTAAACGTTAATCCGAATATCTAAGGCGATTAAGGTCTTCTTAATAGAAATAACATATATCCACCGACAAAATGAGCGTTGGGTGCTCGTCCTTCAATGCCGTGCGAACCGCTGTAATCTTGTCATCCTGAATTGCCAGATATTGTATTTGAAATAGTATTAACACGGACAGTACCATAAAGCTCGAAGCCACCAAAATAATGATAGAACAATCTTAGAGCCTTTTTTTTAATGATAACTCCGTTCAATGGGTTTCAGTCTGTTTCATATAACAATTTGTTGGCGTTGACAAACATCGCGTAAGGTCAGACTGTCAAGGAAAGCCTGGCCATTAATTACCTTTCTGAAAAGTAATCGGCGGGATGACCTCTTTGTCACGTCAATATTTACCTTGACATTGATGGTTTGCATGTGACGTCATGGGGGCCATTTTGGTGGACAGGAACAATAACATTTTTCTCCTCAGGGAGTTAGCTGCTATTTTTATGCAAACTATGTAAGCACATTTTCTTTTGTTTTGTCCACCAGCATGGCGGCAATGCAAACCACCTATTGCTTACGTTAATATTCATTTGTCAGGAATTAAAAAAAAAAACAAAACATCAGTGAAGGTTTTTATCTTGTTCTCTGCGTAAAAGGCAAAAAAAGCAAACAGATTGAGTTCAACATCTTCGAGCTGATCAGCAAATTAAAGGACTGCGAGAAGATACAGATTAATAAAAGCTCTTTGCCTTCCTAATTTGTGTCAGATCAATCAGTTCTTTGTAAATTTTCATCTTTGTATTTCCTGCCAACCAGTTACTTCCTCTTACTTGCTTGGTTCCCAATTCTGGCCTTTGTTGAAGATGAAAGTTAAAATGTGTTTTTTCATTGCCAATCCGCTTGTAAATTTCTCATACGTAATCGTTCTTATATTACTATCTGAAATGAACTTGGACGAAACTATTACGAAATCGTGCCCATGCATTGAAACACGTCGCACGTCGAGCTTAATTTTGGACGTCAATCACAGCAGCTATTATGTATATCTAAACGAGCACGTTTCATCTGAAATTGTCATGAGAAATTTGCGTTTAAAGTCAATAAAAATGCAGACAATCGAGTTTCCAATCCCGCAAATGTTTAAGGATACTTCAATGTTGAAATCAAAGATAAAGGTATGAACTCAGTGTGTCTAGGGTTTCATATTCTTAGTTTACTCCTTTGGACATTTAAATAAACAGAATCCTGTGACAACATACAAACGTAATTGCTCAACCAATCGGTTTTAAGTACTATAAATACCCTAGTGTTGTCAAAGGACAATGGTATAAGATTAGAGCTAGAGACGGCTGGGAAGAGCGGACAGGAATTTTGACTGACCCCAGAGCTCATCACAAGCATTTGAACCGAAGATGAACCTTAATTGCTTTCTTTTCAAATGTGCGATTATTTTCCTTGCTTCGTTGAATGTATCTGGTCAGCAAGTTGCCACGTGCACCAACTGCTGCCAGGCGAAGAACTACCGAACGATTGACAATTCTCGGCGTAGTGTACAGAGTCAGTGGAAGGCAGATCATATTGCATTGTGTGACAAGGATCTTGTAGCAGGATGGTACCGTTTTACTAGCTTTGTTGGAGGTAAAATGCCGACGACAAAAGTGAACCTAAACCACTGTGGCACCAAGGGTCCGATATGGTTAGATGGTACAACTGGTAATCATCCTACGAAGACCAATGATCCTGTGGCTCGTATCAAGGCCTGTGTGAACGTAAATGGAAGAAGAGGCGGTTGCTTCTTTTCTTTCTACGTAAGCGTCAAGTATTGTGCCGGAAATTTTTACGTGTACTATCTTCAACCGATCTATTCATGTTATGCTGCCTACTGCGCCGGTAAGAAACTGAAAAATTAAAACACATTTCAGTATACTTTGTTTTTAAAGGGCGAACGATCATTAAAACTATGACCTCAATTGTTACTGGAGATTTTGTTCACTTGAAGGATTTAAAAGAAACTTTTTTCTGCCATATTCCAAGAGCATCAGTGCCAAAACGTTTGAGAAAAAAAGTAGACCGTGCGAAATTTTCGCAGCTGGATAAGTTTTTGAGAAATACGAGTGGTTTTGCTTTCGTCTTATTCTTGCGCAACAGTTGAAATGACGAGCATGGAATAATACAGAGTACTTTTTCAAACCAGAACTTTCAGGGGAAACAAAAACAGTGCAATACTGTACTAACACTTTACGACTGGTTAAGAGTAAATGTCCCTAAGCATCAGATATAATCGTCAAATCGCGGACCCAGCTCAAAATTCGATTTTGCTCATACATTTTCTATAGATAGGCCTTTGACCCAAACTAAACAAAACTGGGTTAGTTTATTTTAAAATTCGTTTCTTTAAAAGTAATTAAATAAATACTTTCGGGTTGGTTTTGAGACTTATTTGGAGCGGAATTTCACAATGTTTATGGCTTTTAGACTAGTGTTCATCAAAAAACCCCTGCAAATCTTCCGTTGCTAGAACTTTATAGTTTGGTCTATAGAAAATTCAGCAGGGATGAAAAAAGCATTCTTTTTTTCTTCCTAAACAACAGCTTTGGGTTTTTTTCTTGAAGCCACCCTCAATACTCTGTTTAAACAGTTTTGAGGTAACTTAAAATAACTCCCTAAAAATCATGTCGGTTCGCTACACTAAGACCTCAAACTATACTGCAGATACAGATAGAGAATAGATGTCAAATTTTTGTTTTGGGATGTGGGCTGGTTGTGTGATACGACTTTGTTGAAGTTTGCTAATTTGACAAATTTGCCGACTGATGCTATTTTGATAACTTAGGGCCAGCACTAAAAGCAGGAAAACCGGAATCCAATTCCAGAGGAATTCTCAAGATTCAGCAATTTGATTGTACAAAAATTGTCTGAAAATAATGTCAACGCAAATGTTATATTTTTCATTCGTGACACCAGAGGAAACATCTAATCAAGTCATTATTTCCAGCACATGAAAAATGATTGGTCTCACGGAAAAACCTGTAAAAATGATCGCGCGTGCAGTAAGGAAAAGAAATTTGATAGTCTATATCTTGCTTTTGAAACTATGTTAAGGTTTCTGGAGACCACAAATATAACCTACAGCTACGCTCACGAAGTTTCATTTTGCATAGCCAGCAGATTATCTGTTTTCATTTAGGCAGACTAAATTGCTCACTAATTTGTTACGTCCAGTTTGATGAATAGACATGTTCCACCAGCTTCAGGGAGATTAATGAAACCCCATCACTGGAAACCCAAGCAAATGTTTTGTCTACCCTAAGAGATAGTCAAGACTTTAATGGTCCCCCTTCCCCCTTTTGCCTCTCCCCACGATGCTGCAAGCCATCCCCTCGACAAACCATAAATAACGAGAAGCCCCTCATAACGATGATGGTTACGATGATAATAATGAAGAGTCATAACGATGTTGTTGATGATAATGATGATGATGATGATGATAATAATGATGACGACGTCGATGATGATAATGATGATGATAATGATGTAGGAACAGTGTTTCTTCCCTAATTTGTTAACTTTGTTTATATCAGGAAATGGAAAACCATGTCCGTATGGACAAACGGGAACATCGCTAGCAACTTGTAGTGGTGAGTACTTTGTTTGAGTTTACTACAAATATCCTAAAATCTAAGCAAATTAAGGACGGTGCCTACTGATATCGAAGTATTTTTGTGCGGTTTATGACTATGCGGGAAAAGCAGATCTTAGGAGGGCCTATTGGAATCCAAAACGAAAATTGGGGGTAGCCACGCATTTTTCAGAGAGAATTAAGCAATAATATCCCTAAAAAGCGCCAAAATATGAAGCAATGTATGGGATGTGTTCCTAAACTGAAGCTCTTTCTCTGAAAAATGTATGGTTACCCCCAATTTTCTTTCGAGATACCAAAAGCGTTTGGTAAGTTCTGCTTTCTCCGCATAGTTTTAAACCGCGCAAAAATATTCCTGTATTAGCAGGCACCACCCATAGGGAAACCCGAGTATCTCGAGATGCGCAGAACGTATGCGCAGTAACAATATTATGCACCGTCCTTAAGACAATATATTTACTGAGTCTTGAAACAGAAAATCTAAAATTGTTCTAAAAGACAGGATTCAACAGTATTGACTTGATCAAGTCACGCAGTAATTCAAAAACACACGTTTTTGAGAGTTGATATACTTCTTCTTGCTTGGACCAACCAAATGAGGCCATCTGTTATACCGCTTAGGCTTGGGAAACATATTTAGTTTTTGACGAGCTGAAATAGGCTTTTCCCTGCCGCTTAAATATTCCTAATAAATTGTTCAGTGTAACCCTAAAGATGACATATACTGGGATAATTCTCATTACACAGGTTCATGATTTTTTTAGAAAAATTAAAACTTTTGTTGATCCTGAAAATTTTTGATCCTGAAAACGTAACATTTTTGTTTGAAATGATAATGATAATGATAATGATAATGATAATGATAATGATAATGATAATGATAATGATAATGATAATGATAATGATAATGATAATGATAATGATAATAATAATAACAATAATAATAATAATTTAAAATTTAATAATAATAATTTAAACTTTAATAATGAAATATATCTTTATTAGAATATTCCACACAAATTGCTATTTACACGTTAAAAGTATACATAAAAAGGGCTATTAAAAACCTTTTTTCAATTTATTTCGATTAAAAAAAGAGACTATTTTCAAGAACAATTTCAGTAATAATTTTTTTGGGGTATGCGATCGCGAAAAGAAAAAAACGAGACTACTTTCAAGCGTGATGTTTTTGTAAATAAAAAGAAAAAAAAACTAATGTCATGGAGTTAAAAAAAATTAAATTCGGCATTTTAAAATCAGCTCCACTTGATTAAAAGAAAAAAAAAACACATAAACAAAATTATGCATCTCTCAAATGGCTCCTTCTGCAGTTTCAATGTCAATGTTCGCGTTCTTGATGTCACGTTAAATTCTTTGTAATGTCCTAGAACCTCTAAGACAGACGAGTGCAGATCTTGACAGTGCGAATGAAATTCGGCTTCTGATCCATGCCATGGTTTTGGCATATTGCTCCCCTTTCTTTCTTGATGATGATGATGATCATAATAATAATAATAATAATAATAATAATAATAATAATAATAATAATAATAATAATAATAATAATAATAATAATAATAATAATAATAATAATAATTATAATAATAATAATAATAATAATAATGTTTTTGAAAAAAAAAACAACACCGGAGCTGCAGAATTTCAGAAAATATTCGGTACCTATACCTTTAAGATTGTACTGAAAGATTATGTAATTGACCGATTCTTCGTGTTCCTACTAGTTCAGTTTGCTAAAAGAGAGAAAAAAAGGCCCCTTTAAAATGACTGGCGCAACAGTTAAATTAGCTGGTGCGTACCTTTCTTAAAGCAATCTTGCGAAATTATTAAGATGCTATTCAATTTAATGAAAGGAAATGACCAAGACTACTCTCTGTCGCCGGTATTTTAAGAGACTGTAAAAACATTTTGCCTTAAAAATTATAGCCATTGTTTATGTTTTGACTTTGCAATTTTTGTTTTTAACAAGCTGGACCAGTGAAGTTTCCAAGCAGGCACTACTTATGCTGTCCAAGAATAACATTCAAGGAGGAAACAGAAGAGCCAGTCTCCTTGTACTGCATAGTACCTATTGATAAGAAAATAAGGCAATGGAAGAATGTGACATATGAGATTAAATGGTTTGCTGATGGAAAGAAAGCTTACACAGAAAGACCATTCTGTCGTCCGCTGGGAGGTCAAACTAAGAACAAGGACTCGTGTCCAGGTGACAAAGAAATTCGCTCTCTTCTTACTCCTGATCTCTATGAACCTGGACAATGGGTGAGTTGTCATTGTTGTGTGGTTAAACCCCCCGAAGGCGCTCCTCTCACTGTTGCACGAAACAACAACAACAACAAAAGAAAATAATAAAATAAATAAATAAATAAATAAATAAATAAGTAAATAAATAAGTAAATAAATAAATAAATAAATAAATAAGAAACTAAAAAACAGACAAAAAACTGAAACCTATATTTTCCTCGACTTTAATCATTCATTTCTCATTGTACTATTTGTATTGCGTTTGGTTCTCATGAACAATCTATAATTGGTTTGATCAGTCCTATTTATCTCTCAATCTGACATTTGTAACTTTGTAACATTTGTAAATGTAACCCCTTAGGAAGACTGTTTAAGAGCCGTTGTCAGTAACTTTCAAGAATCCGGGGACAGAAGCGAAAATTCGAATTTCTTTTTATCTGCCCCAAAAGACCCTTTTGGTTAACTTTTTTCAAAAATAATTCTCAAAAGTTCCAGCGAATTTTCATTTTGGCAAAAATTGGGAATTTCGAAATCGACCTAAACGTGCCAAATGGCCCTATTGAAATTATGTAAATTAGTACATTTTCAAAACTCTCGTTCAAGACAAGGAAACGTTTTCTCGAGTTGATGTTTTCACAATCGTTTTTACATCCCTTGTGCTTGCTTCCAAACTATATTTTATCTCGACCTGAACATTCTTTCATTTGAAGTTGCCCACGTAAAGAATACAATGTTTGCTATTCTTTAGATAGAGTGATTTTTGCCATATTTCAGAACAATTGTTCTTATTAATCATGTTAAAATATTTAGTTTGGCCCATGAAAAGTGAGCGCGCTAGGTCGAGATGCGTGGAATGCACTTTGACACAATTCGCCGTTTCAGTACTTCATACGTCGAACTTTACATGAGCCGAACCTAATACCTTTTAAGGTCGACCCAAATAATTAAGTTCGGCAGTTGGGATTCAGACGTTGAACCTAACTGAAGTCGAACTTAAAGCTTAAGTGAGAAAATAGGTTTTCGTGGTCAGCGGCTGTTGTTTATACTCAAGAAGATTCAAAATGGCGGAAAAGATAAATTCTGACATGGAAGAGCTTGTTTGGTAAAATAATGAAGACAGGCCAAACACGGCTCCTATTGGTCGAGATCTTTGTAGATCCCTCTTAGCGGAGGCTGATTTTCTATCAAGTGCTATTTACTCATCTGAATGGTTTTAGGTTAGGCACAGAAGGGCGATATTCCGTAACAAACTGCAAAATGTTTTTGCGCGTTTTTCTACGTTAAAGAAAAGGCAAACACATGTACCTAAGAGCGTAATCTAGGTGCAAAATTATTGTTATACTTACTAAATCTACCGGGTTTTTTTGATGTTCTCGTTGCATCTTAAACCCCCAAATCGGGGGGGGGGGGGGGGGGTGGTAGTTTTGTTTCACCATTTTGCTAAGCCCCCTCAGTTGTTTTAGCCTTGCTACGGGCCTGTTTCCTGTAATGTCATTGATGAGAATTCGGCACAGACAACACAGAGTGGATCTCGGGGGAGGAAAACTACATGATTATCGTTTCAGTCCATTAAATATACCTTGCAGACCTTGACTTGCCTCAATTTCTTCCTGTTGTAATTTCAAA
Organism: Pavona decussata; assembly: GCF_977016875.1. Taxonomy (NCBI): domain Eukaryota; kingdom Metazoa; phylum Cnidaria; class Anthozoa; order Scleractinia; family Agariciidae; genus Pavona; species Pavona decussata. Next base: position 769,655 of record NW_028145448.1, on the reverse strand, counting down.
AATTATTTTCGCACTGTCATCACGAGCACGAATATTGACGTAGGTTATTCCTGTGCTTGCGTATCATATTTCACATGTCACGCAATGAAAGTTATTCGCGTTGTTCAAAACTTTGAATCTCTAATATGCGGAATTTAAGACAATTTTCAGCCTTGCCTCGGGAATGTGATATCGCCAGATATAATGTGAGTAACGATTGCAGACAAGTAAGAGCATTTCTTTATATCTAGTTTTCAGTCGTGTTATCCGGTTGTGATTGAATCAAGTAGTCAGTAACAATGTTGCACTATTCTTCAGTATTTTCGACAAACACGCAGAAAAAGAAGGCTTGTTTGGCAAGTGTATTTGTACAGATGGGCATAGAGAAGATTTTTTGTTTCTACTTTCTGGTCACAAACGTATACAAAGGTAAAACAACGGACGCGTTTCATCCATGTGGCAAGTCGAGAAATGGCTGACGTTTACATTTACGTCGGTGCGGGATTTTTTCAGTTTTTTTTGTGGTGGACTTCATTTGTAATCTTTTAAGCAAATTCTGTTTTAGGTCACGTAAAAAGGGAGCATTTACACTTTCTAGCTGAAAAATAACGGTAGTTTGGAAGTGTAGCATGATATGAGAGACAGGGTTTTAATTTCACTGATTTCCGAGTTATTTCCCTGTGATCTCGCTTGAACGTCTCAATATAAACTCGAAAATGTCACCTGAAAAGAATCATTTGATAACTTAATGCTAATATGGGGAGCACTCAGGTTTAAAGCTAGTTATTTACGTGCATAAAAGCATGAGATGAAACCAGAGACCTTGGCTTTTATCTAAAAGCTTCCGTGAACTGTATTGACACGTGCAAAGTAACGGGAGGAACGTGAAGTACTGAAATGGCGAATTGTGTCAAAGTGCATTCCACACATCTCGACCTAGCGCGCTCACTTTTTACGGGCCAAACTAAATATTTTAATATAATTAATAAGAGCAATTGCCCGTTAAAAAAAGTTATTTTATTGCCAGTATATTCGTATACCCCCGATGATATGGTCATCTGAAATATGGCAAAAATCACTCTATCTAAGGAATAGCAAACATTGTATTCTTTACGTGGGCAACTTCAAATGAAAGAATGTCCAGGTCGAGATAAAATATAATTTGGAAGCAAGCACAAGGGATGTAAAAACGATTGTGAAAACATCAACTCGAGAAAACGTTTCCTTGTCTTGAACGAGAGTTTTGAAAATGTACTAATTTGCATAATTTCAATAAGGTTAGGTCGATTTCGAACTTTCCCAAATTTTGCCAAAATAATAATTCGCTGGAACTTTTGAATATTATTTTTGAAAAAAGTTAACTAAAAGGGTCTTTTGGGGCAAATAAAAAGAAATTCGAATTTTCGCTTCTGTCCCCGGATTCTTGAAAGTTACTGACAACGGCTCTTTAATGCAGCCAAAATATATGCTTACCTTTACGAAGTCACACCCGAGTTGTTTGTCTTTATTTGTGATAACTATATTTGTACCTGGAGACTACTGTCTTTGTGGTTGATGTTTGTGACATAATGTAAATATAATAGAGATAGATAGATAGACAGGCAGACAGACAGAGAGACAGACAGACAAACAGAAAGACAGACACACAGATAGATAGATAAATAGATAGATAGACAGATCGACAGAGAGACAGAAAGACAGACACACAGATAGATAAATAGATAGATAAATAGACAGATAAATAGATAGATAGATAGATAGATAGATAGACAGATAGATAAATAGATAGATAGATAGATAGATAGACAGATAGATAGACAGATAGATAGATAGATAGATAGATAGACATAGATAGATAGATAGACAGACACACAGACAGATAGATAGATAGATAGATAGATAGATAGATAGATAGATAGATAGATAGATAGATAGATAGACAAACAGATTGTATACGAGATTGACGGATGATTGGTTGATGACTATCTTCACAGATATCATGCGAAGTTAAAGCAAGGTTCACTACTTCGACCGATCATCCTTGGTCCGATACTGTCTCCGTCAGAACACCATTTTTTGCGGGAATTAAGGTAAGAGGCTAGCTGGCTTGTACCATGACCATGAAATATAAATTGAGGGCGGTCTATTTTCTTTGCGACCCGGTGGCAAAGCTCCAAATTTACCATTACCCTGAAAAATGTTTTCGTATTGGGTATCCATTAAGGGGTCCTCACTTCACACAAGGTGCATCCTCCCTATGCCTGCGCTTCTGCAGCCTGCTGTTGCGTATTCTGGAATCGTCGAAAATGAGATTGAGGGGCGCCGGACCAGAGCAAAACATTATTACGACAGAAAACTTATGGGGAACGCCCCATGATGCAATTCAGCCAGGACATTGGGTATATGCAAAACCCAATCCTCAGCACAAGCATTCAGCCTGGCTCCATGGCGTTGTCGAAAGTGTCCTCGCCAATGTCATACACTGTCGTTACCCTTCATGGAAAGATACGCAGAAATCGAGTACAGATCAGATTGGCTGCTGCTCCACCCACTGATGCAAAGACCTATATGTCCCAGTATACAGATGGCCAAATAAAACAGTCTGACCCTGGTGACTACTTCGCATCACTATAGCCCAGCCGTTACATTTGGCAAATGGCCCAAAGCCTCCTCTTAATCAAGGGCTTCAATCACCGCAAGGGGAATCCCCTTACCCTGTGAACCAACGTCCCCCAGCAAAGAGCCAAAGTCCAGCTATTCCAAGTCCACACGTCCAGAACCAAAGTACAGATTCAGTGGTCAGCGAGTCAAATCAGACGCAACAAAGATCTTCAAGAGTGCAGGAATCATCTCAGCACACAGACGGGTCGATCATTAGTGATGCACAAGCACTCCAGTACCACCAAAGGAAATGAGGACTCGCTCAGGCAGACTCCACCTGAATTTGTAGGACCAGATTCTTTCTAGACTTAATTGTGTAAAATAGAAACATATATTTGGTCATTTAGATATTGCGTTTGTCTTTGTTAAGGAAACGCTCTTTCAGCTGATGAGCTGTGATCAAACTTTGAGCTGATGAACTGTGATCAAACTTTGAACTTTCTCGTTAGCCCGGATCATAAGCTGTTCATATTGAGATACTCTGTTATGATTAATATTATTTATTTTATTTTTTTTGGAAAAAGGGGGATGTTACATCATACCCCTAGCGTTGTTATATCAGGTCCCAGCATGGTTTGGGGTTTGTAATAAACATAGCATCCATTTTGTACGCTTAGTCCTCGTGTCTTTCAACAGAAGAAGGGTCGGTATTCTGAGTTCCACTTGAGCAGTCGCTAAGGTTTATGATTTACATCACCAAAATTAAAGAACGATCAGCAAGGACGAATACGGAGTGGTTGAAACGGCTTTTTTTAAACCTAAAACTTTTTCAATTTGTCCAATCTACGCCCTTCTGTGAATAATGCGTTCTTTTATATTTTGTTTCACATGCGCCATTACTATTATTTTACCTTCTATTATTCAACATGTTGATAACAAAGCGCAGTCCTGTGTTAAACTTTAGGCGTTTATGCACATAAATTGGGTAACACCAAAACTTGCCAATCGGTGACCTTTGCATTGTGTGTAGTATTTTTCTCCAATTGAACAGGATATATATTTTTTACTTTTCAGGTTACTCCGTCGACGATCGTTATCCCAGAATGCAAGGAGCCCTTCCATCAAGAGCTGACCCTGACTCCAACGATACCAGTGAGAAAAACCCTTTCCGTGAAATTTTATCTTCCTGACGGATTATGGTTATTGAATAAAGACAAGTGCTCCGTGAAAATAAAAGGAACCACGCCAGTGAAAGTGAAGATTGGCGCCACCTGCACGACGCTGCATGGTCTAGCAAAGCTAAAGGTTATCACTCCCAAAATCACCAACAACGAAGATACTGCGTTTTGGAAGTACTTTGGATTACCATTAGTCTGGGTACGTTGAACGCTATTTAAGTTTTGATCGTCATTTCATTGTCGTACGCAGTGTCTAACGTTTGCTGTCCCTATATATAAGGGGATAACTCAAAGTGACCCCCCCAACACCCTTGAACTTTAAGGCCCCTGAGGTTAAACCTCCTTCTTTCCTTCCGTCCTTCCTTCCTTCCTTCCTTCCTTCCTTCCTTCCTTCCTTCCTTCCTTCCTTCCTTCCTTCCTTCCTTCCTTCCTTCCTTCCTTCCTTCCTCCCTTTTTCCTTCCTTCCCAGCCATTCGTTTAGTCCTCATTCGTTCTCTTTTTAAATAGTTTATTTAGTGTTTAACGTTTTATTTTGCTTTCATTTGCAGGTTACTGTGTTGCAGAAGGACGAGCCACTCCATAAATGCAGGAGTGTTACTGATCCCCATTACCGCATGCTTGATAAACAAAACGTGTACGGTAGAATTTCACTTATTTATTATGATCCACACTCGTCTGATAAGTCCTGATACTAGTGACGAAGTAGGGCAAAGATCGAACTGTGAACTTTAAGAGTATTTGAAAGGTACGATGGGAATGGGGTGACAACACAGTAAGAATGTTGGGGAATCGATCGACAAGACTTCGTCGATTCCAGATCCTGACTACTCTCTCTCTCTTCCAAACCAGCTCCATTGCAGAGATCATTGATGGCTTTTTTCGAATTTTGCGAATCACTTTTAGTGTGTCCATCAGTAAAATATTTCAATATCTATTCTACATTGTGTTGAGTTTTAAGCTCTGATTTTTTTTTATTTTATACAGTAGCCCAAGATTGAGGCTACCGTGTAGGTGATAGTGTTGTTCTTTCTACGAGAACATAAGCTAATATATTAGAGATAACGTACAATGTTCTTCAACTAGTAATCGGAAGGTCTTAGGTTCGACTCCTGATAGGAGCACTCGGAATTTCTTTTCCCGAGTTTGGCTGTGTCACTACTGAATAATGTATCATTCTCATTTGTTCACCAGGCTTAAAATATTACGTCAAATTTCCTTTCATGCGACTCCCATGAGAATCCCAGCAGTATGCAGGATGTTTGTCCCATGAGCACTCGGAATTTCCTTTTTCTGAGTTTGCCTGTGTCACTACTGAATAATAATACATCGATCTTAATGCTTTAAAACGTTTTCACGACAACGTATTCTCGCGTAGCCTTTTTGTTTATGAGAGTTTTATCTTTGACTTTACTTCCGTCCGTCCGTTTTTTCTCGACCTCATATCAAAGCAAGTGCTTTTGTTTTGCCAGTTTCTCTTGAGGGAAGCGGCTGCTAGGGTCAGTTATATATTGCATTGAGTGCGTTTCTTTTAAATTCGTCTTTTAAATTCTTAGCGTTCACGAGAGATGGCACGACTTCTTTGGACATGGAGATTTTGTTTTGTATCGCAACAAAGAAAGAACTTTCGAGGTAAGGAATGTTGTTGGTACAACAATATAGAGTTACGTTTTCTATCTAATTTTATATAAACTGCCGCTAATCCTAACTCATATGTTGTTCCGTACTTTCACGCAAGTCCGTACCAGCTAGACCTTAGCCTATTCTTCAAAGTTAGGCTATGGCGTGACTGAAACATTTTGAACGATTTCAAGTAGAATGACTGAGATGCAGGAAAACGAAAAGGAACAAAACTGATGACCAAAAAAGGCGACAAAACAAGACACTTGTCAGCAGCGTTTCCTGGCAACTTCTTCAGTGCAAAGAAGGAACACGATTTTAAGACAAAACAGTTTTTCTTCTTGTTGTTTGTTAAATGTTTAATGCTGTCTTAAAAATGCAGCTTCAGGCGTTGCATTGAATTAAGGACGTTTTACACGTTTGCACCATTTTTGCTGGGAAGCCATGTGCCCCGTGCGAGAGCAGACGCCGTTTGTGGGTGGATAAGAGCTGCAACAGGTGTCGTCTGTTGTTGGAATAGCGACCTCGTTGTCGATGACGTTAGGCTTAGATGGTTAATACGTTTACTTTGTACTTTCTCACTTGAGGTAAACTATTTGGCCTCATGCACAAAATAAGCTCAAAGAAAAAAGGAAATGTGAACTACTAAACAATGGATAACAAAGCGGCTTATGCCGCATGATTTGACTTATTGAAAGGAGTGGGATAGAAACGTTGTTGCCTCCTCGATAGAATCCAAAAACTACAAAAATAACCATTGTTCTAATCTTTTCTTAATATTGTACGTATTTGCAAGCTTTTGATTGTGGAAAATTTTAACCTAAGTTGTTTGTTTTCGAAAATATATAAATTTTCACTTCTATATATCTGGCTTCGAGACCGTGCTACCAAAGTAGGCAAGATGGAGGTATCTTTTCGCTTGTAATTAGGCATCGAAAGTTTAATCCATAAACAGTCTGAACTATTTTTGTCGGAGAAAACGCTAACTAAGACGTTCGGAAAATTCTCCAAAGAAAAGAAAAGCAAAAGCGTATGCAATCATGATCTTGGATCAGTGTTCATTTTGTTTTCAAATGGTGCAATGAATGCGTCGCTAAATTGGTGAATTGTCAGATCAGGTGTGACCTTACCATTTGGTAAAAGCTTGCAACCTTGTCTCTGTTAATTTGTGTCAAGTCCAGATATTAACTCTTGCGTTAATAATTGTAAATTATGTTGTTTTTTTTCCAGTTTGCCGAACAATTTAACCGCGTTTTGCTTGTTGTAAACAACAAACTAGCTCCTTAACTTAATTTGGCTACGAGGTCCAGTTTTCCATGATTACATGATAATCTTAATCCTTCGAAAATAAATCTTTAGCCGGCTGACTGAAAATAATGTGTTTCCTGAGCAGAACAGGTTCATGTTTTTGTGATTTTTCTTGCCAGTAAGCCATATAATAAGTCCTTTATTGACCAAGCTTGTTTGGTCAAGACGGCTGATTTTTGCGTTTTTTACAGGAGCCCCACTGAATATCACTTTCGTGATGTGAGCTCCCCGTATAAAGATTGTTATTATTATTATTGTTATTGTTTTTGCGTTTTTATGGACCTGGCTCCAGTTGTTCAAAGAGCGGATAACTTTATCCACTGGATAGGTGGCTATCCGGCCGATGAAATGTGTGCAACTATTTTCCCGATAGCCCCATAATTTGTGAATAGAGTAGAAGTACCGTAAAGTTCCGATAGTAGCGACCCTTGTTACTTTCGGAATTAGCAGCGTTTGGGGCTCGTTACTTTCGGGGGGTCGTTATTTTCGGGGAACAAAAACCATGAAACAAGCTAGCGCTAGCTCTCTTCTCCGAAATGAAAAATTATATGATTCGCGCAGAGCTCAAACAACAGACAGAATTAACACCATTTGCACTACCCATTTCTGGTAGCAGGGACAGTGAAATGAAATGAAATGGTCTACCAGACTACCGCATGATAAATCAGCCGATGTAGAATCGAATTCTTCTTTGACTCAGGGGAGGAAAGATAAACTCAGTGCTTTTAGTCCATGACACACCAATGCGTTTTATACTGCAGTATATATAGAGTTTTCAATTTTAATTTGAAGAAAGGTTCCTGTTGTTAATTAATACGAAATTCTACCAGTTTAGTTTTCACATTACGCCATCAGCGAACTGATGTCAAGGACGAATGATGGCTTAAGGCTTTTTCGTTGTTGTAAAGTGCCTTATCGTGATCAATTTGTCCATGCACGAAGATATTAGTATTGCGGTACATTAAGAATTTGACTATGGATTGGAAAATAATAAAGGCATTCGGTATTTGTACAAAGTAATTTAAAAAAATGACTTGCATGGTCTCGCTACTTTTTGGGGGACTCGCTACTTTCGGAGGGGTCGTTACTTTCGGGGGCTCGCTATTTTCGGGATTTTTTAGTGGCCACAAAGTTTTGACGTTACTTTCGGGGGGTCGTTACTTTCGAAGGGTCGTTACTATCGGAACTTTACGGTATATGTCAAATTTAAGTATGGGATTGTGTGGAAAACTTACCAAAAGCATTATTTGAAGTACACCTGGTCCGCTGAACAGTGATTTATCCAGTGGATAAAGTTGTCCGCTCTTCTACTGATGGTAGCTGGTTCCAAATATGAGAAACAATATACTCATACGAACCATGAAAAAATCTACTATTATAAGAATTTTGTTCTACTTTTAACTCACTTCCCCTAAGGTTGTATGGTGTAACTCGGGGTTTGAAACAATTAGCTATATAAGTGGGCCTTTCTCTTTAAAGCATTTAAAAAATATCATTCAGAGATTGTTCTATACGTCTAGAGTTTATACACAACTATAATTTTCTATACGTACGATCTAGCTACAAATAACGGATGAAGGAGTTAAAGAAAGAGCCTGGTTTACCCTGGCCTTAGCTCCCACGAGTCTCCAGTAGCTCAGTGGGAGAGCACCCGAACTAGTAATCGGAAGGCCTTAGGTTCGACTCCTGATAGGAGCACTCGGATTTCTTTTTTCCGAGTATGCCTGTGTCACTTTCTAGAATAGTACATCATTCTCATTCATTCACCAGGCTGGAAATATACCATCACATTTATTTCATATAACCCTTCTGTTGTTCTTAATGGCTGGCAAAAATGGGGCATAACGTGTGATACATTTTCTAAAATCAAAAGTTGACATCCATGTACCATCATGGCGTAGTCTTTTTGCCGTAGACGGAGTTGATTTTAGAAGGAAATTTACCTGGAGAAAGCAGACTCTCTGCTACAATTGCAAAGAATAAAGGTCGTCGTCGTTATAAAGTTAGCAACCAATTTAATTTAAATTTAGTAATATAAATTAAAAAAAAAAAAAACTTTTTGCTATTTTTTTACGCAGATCGATTTTCGTAATTAGATCCCGCGAATTTCAGTTCATGCGAAACGGTAATATATAATAAAAAATATTAAATAAATAATAATTGCTTAATTATTTTGAAGGTGCAAACAAGGCAATGGTCTTGCAATAATGCCAGGTCGGTAACATGTAACTGTGGAGTTATCATTCGTGATCACAACGACCTCATCCGCTTAAGCTGCTGTGGCGACCCACCAAAACAGTTTAGAGATCCAATATCCCCAGTAATGGTTGATATACCACGCGCAAAGTGCCTGGCTCCAGGGATTACTTTACATCAAGTCATAAAAGGCATCAATAGTAAATATGAGGTATATGTTTTGTGTTGTGCTTAAACGTTTACAGCATCAAATATTCAACCGCTTGACACTTACAACGTAAGATTTGTTCGTGTTATTTCAATGGAAGGAGTTAAGGGTAATGATTGCACTAAACAGTCGAAAATGAAAAACAAAACAAAAAGAGATCATATTTTGTATGGAAAAATGAACGGTTCTGTGGTTGTATTTCCTAGTGGAATAAAACCGTGAAATCGCTTAGTTCAGAGTTGGAAGGAGACTGTGGAAATAGAAGTTGAAAGGAAAATTTTTTTTCATAATTTTAGGTTATTGTACCAACCGGAATAAAAGTGGTTTTAGAGAGAAATTCTTGGGGTATTGATGTTACCATTTATACCCCACGGACCAAGAATCGTGCAGATGAAGAAGGACTGTGTACGTATGACAAACATCGTCATGGTGATATAAATACATTTGGATATAACTACAGGTAATTATAAAAATTAATTTATTAATTAATTAAAAAAGAAAAAAAAAACTTTTCTCCTTCAGTTTTTATGCACCTCTCCGATACTTAATTATTGGTCACTGATCGCATTCCTTATAGAAACTCTACATCATCAGCAGTAGAATATTTTGAAAGCTAACCTGGAACTGATGGAAAACATTCAACTTGAAAACGGGACAAATGATTCAAAAAATTCTTGTTGTTTCCACACGTTACCCGCTTTATCTTTTTCTACTCCTCTTTCTTTCCTTCAAATTGAAATTGAGGTTTTGAAAACCAATGCACTTTGGCTATAATTAAGATCAAACTAAGAATATGAATTTAAAAAGGTGTGAGTAGATCAGCAAATGAGAGCTCTTCCTAGAGAGAAAGCGAAATCAAATTACACTTGTGTAAGAAAAATCATGTAAGTTAATTAGCAACGAGATAGGTAAATGGACCCTTAAACTAAGAAGGGGAGTGACGATACCCATTGAGGCCAAGAGTCTTTGGAGCGCACGAGAAACTGGAATAGTACATGATGACATCATGAAATTAAAGAACCTTAGGAAAACCTTGACACACCATGACCCGATCGGATTCTCTACCACTAAAGTCTTAGGGAGGACTCCATTTTTGATTTGGAAATGTATTTCAGGTTATATTTATTGCAGGAAATGGCCAAGCTACTTCGATCAGCTTCCACCAGAGATCAATCAAAACAGCGATGGTAAGAATTATGAGCAAGCGTGCGCTTGTGATGAAACAAAAGATAAAGGGACAACAAAGAAATGCGTGGACGGTATTGCTACTGACTGGCCAAGTTTTGAGCCAGATAAATATAACCGGATAAAAATGTGCGACAGGAATCCTACGAAAAGAGAAGCAGAGGTGTCGGATGAGTTAACAGAGGAAGATTATGAGTTGTTTATGAAGCCTCTAGAGGCTGTAGCTCATAACAGGCTGAAGCGATCGGTTAATGCAATTTCTAAGGAGAATGCGACCCGATACTGTTCCGAGAGATTAGCAGAAACACCTGTTGGGAAGATGTGTGCTAAATTGGGAACAAATGTACAAGCATTGGTTAAAGTGTGTTCATCTGACGTTGAGGTAAGCTGCATTCTACATTCATATTTAACTCTGGGTGAAGGCAAAAAGCGTAGAAGAAGAGTACTTCACTCGCTTTGATAGACGTTTAACAGGATCGATTTCTTGTAATAGTATGATTATGGTGTAAATTCCCTATGATTTTTATACTTGGTCAAAATAAAATCCATTTCCTCCCATTAGACTGGTCATCGAATTCTAATGCCATCGAGTGAATGATTTCTTGGCTAAAAAGGGTTGAGAATGCGTGAGCAAGACTTAATAATGGGACTTTTGCAAACAAGAAAGACAAGAAGTAGCTGAAAAAGTAACATAGTTGCCCAACATGAGAAAAAGCGTTCCGCGTTCGAATGTTGCCCAAAGTCAGCCGAGCAACTCGAGGACAGCCATAGACGCGTCAACAATTACGTCCACCAATTTATTGACACAGCCCACCGCCTTGGGGTCCGTCCTCTTGAATGAATGAATGAATGAATGAATGAATGAATGAATGAATGAATGAATGAATGAATGAATGAATGAATGAATGAATGAATGAATGAATGAATGAATGAATGAATGAATGAATGAATGAATGAATAAATGAATGAACTTTCTTAACGTGTCAATAAAATATCTAGTGGGGGGTAAGCCCTCAGCTAATAGGGGACGCCTAACTAAGCGTAACTAAGAATCTAAAACTGTGCAATGTATAAAAATTGCTTTTTTTGGATATTTCCAATGCAAACTACAGAAAACGTTATTTAAAGGAAATAAGAAAAGCTTGAATAAAATTTTCTGAACTTTAAAATAACGTTGAATTGTAGCCACAAATTGTACGAGAATGATTTTCCCTGTTTTAAAAAAGTGTTCCGATATCAATTTAAGAAAATGGTGTAAAGTTCAATAATGTTGACTTGGTTTTCGAACAAATCATGTGTTAGAAGTCTGCAGATTTACTTCCATTACAGCTGGTGTGGATGGGAGTAATGTCGCATTTTCTTTCTCTTTGCAGTCCACTGGAGACCTGTCTTTTGCAATAGGAGCTGTTTCAATGTTGATGAATGAATGTAATGATGTAATTATCGAAAACATTACAGTCAATTCAAATGACACCACTAATGAGACAACACCTACAATACCTCCAATGGTGGAAACGATTGCTCAACTTCTTTGCCCCAATGACTGCACGTTTAATGGCAAATGTGTCAACGGCTCCTGCGTTTGTAACATGAACCACACAGCTGAAGACTGCTCTGTATCAATTTATCAAAAACCAAATATCGCTAGGTAGGTTTTTGGAAAAAGACACTTTCAGAAGTAGAAAAGTCTAATCTTTTCTATTTTTTTTGTCAATCTAATTAGAAAAAGACACTTTCAGAAGTGAAAAAGTCATTTTTTTCTAATTGCGTTAGTAAGAATGGAGTTAGTAAAAATGATCTTCAATTTTACCCCTTTCTTCCCAATTTAATATATTTATATGTTGTTTTTTTTTTCAATATATTTGAATGGAATAGAGCTCCTCTGGAAGTATGTGCTAAATAGAGGTGAAACTTGCATTCTAATGCCAATTGATTAATATCCGGCAACAGTAATGGTTCCAAGTTGATCTTTGGGCGCATTTCTCAAAGTTGTTCTCGTCAGATCTGGTGTTTCTTGACTAATACACAAAATAATTGCAGTTAGATAAGCTAGAGCAAAGAGTAGGTAAGTAGACAGAAATGCGATGGAAGCAGACTGTTAAGAAGTTGTCAGGTTAGTAGCTGTCATCAGTTGATTTTCCATGACCTAATCCGGGCCGTTTTTATTTTAGACTTCAAGGTAATGGCTTGTGTGATAGACGAAAACGAGCGTGCAAGAAGGTTACTGTACAAGGAACTGGTTTCTTAAATTCCACAAATATGACCTGCCATATCACGGAAACGGAGGTACAGTTACATGTATTTGTGCTTGAATTATATCATATCGCAATCGCTTTTAGTATTTTACTAAACTCATAAAGCGCTTAATATTATAAAGTATTTACCACTGTGTCACGTTCTGATAGCTACAGTCAACAATTTTCCTTGTGCATAAGTGAGTGAACAGAAAATTAACTATTCTCCTAAAGCAATAATAATCTGCCTACGGTCTGTCCCCTAACATAACTTGGTACAATCCTGTGCTGTATATATTTATGTTTTTAAAAAGTTGCCGATCACTAGCGTACCTCGTCCATTGAAAACACGCATAGTTGAGCTATTGACGGCATTTAATAACAACTACTTGCTGTTTTTCTATACTGCTGTCAGATTGTCAATAGTTCTTGGATTCCGAACAAGAATGAGTCAAAATACCCAGGAATTATGACAGACCTTGTACTTGTGGAGTGCTTTCTGCCAGAATCACCGGTGCTGCGGATGCAATATGACGAAAAAGTTGAAGGAACTCCAGCTGCTGGACTGATGATATCTGTGTCCAACAACGGCGTCCACAAGAGCAAACAGCAGCTTAAACTGATATCCTTTGACTCAGTTTGTATGGAGTGCAATATTTCTACAGGATGTTCTCTGAAGGTAATGTTTCATCTTAAAACCATTTGTTAGGGCGTTTTCCTCCTTTGGTGACCGTACGGAACAATCCATTCCCCTTCACAGCCACTGAAGCGAAGGCGATGAATCTTGGATGACAAATAGTAGGCCCAAGAATTTGTCCTACCGGTTTCGCAACGGGAACTAATTATGTCATTGTTTCCAGAGACGTAAAAAAAAGGTTTCCATTAATACTAATAATAATAATAATAATAATAATAATAATAATAATAATAATAATAATAATAATAATAATAATAATAATAATAATGCCCTGTTTGATCGGCGTAGTGATTCTATGTTACAGGCAAAATGAGTTCATATGATTACAAAATAATTAGTGCTTATAACCTTCATTGCCGCTCACAGAACTAACAATTAGGAAGACTCATTGACTTGTTCTCCGACAATGATATAGAAGAGTTCATAATTATTGTTTCCTTGCACCTTACTAGAACAATTCATGCTTTATTAACCGGTATTGCTTTGCACCGAACGAGCCAAACCCGATGGACTGGTGCCAGCAATGTCTCCCTGACGTTGAAACAAACAGATGGACCAAACGACAAGGTAAACGGTGCGACATTAATCCGGTTCTTGTATGATATTTAAAACCCTTAAAAATGACGCTGAAAAGAAAGACAAGGAAAAGTTGAGACTTTTGTCAACTGAGTTCTCAGCGCTGGCCGTTCATATATTGATTGATTCATGTGCCTTTTCTCCTATCACAAACACGTGAAGTGCTAAAAGGACTTAATTGTGTTGTCAGTGACACCTTATAAAAAATAGATCAGTTTCTTTACTTCTCTACAACTTCTTCAAAAATGATAGAAACTCTTTAGCTAGGAAGTTTAAGATTTTTTTATATTTTTCGTCACGCCAGCGAATTCAACTCATAGTGACAACTGTACAGTGTCTCCAAATGTTTTTTAAAGGAGAAAAAAAAAAACGATGAAGTTTAATTTAGAGGATGCTAGTGTGATGTCGTAATCAGGAAGTGAAAAACACTATGTCAAGACTTAAAATGGTGCACAATTGTTACTCTTCCTCGGCAGAAATACATTGGGAGTCGACCAGTTCCCACCTGTTTTCACTCGAAAAAAAAATGAAGATGTATCACTGAAGACAACTTTTATAATTACTACTTTTCCCCCATCATTCTCATAACGTTTATGTAATATATTTCAGTGAATCACCCACCCAATGTCACATCAATAACCGACTACTACGTGGTATACGGAGAGAAACTCGAATTGCCCATTGAAGCCACTGATCCCGAAGGAATGCCAATCACTATCACCCTCATGGAGGGAAGCCCTAAGGAAGCACTCATGCAAAACAACATTCTACTTTGGAACGTCACTACAAACAAAACAACTCAGTTTTTCTTCAAGGCCACCGATGCATGTCAAGCTTCGTCTACTTTAAACATCACTATAACTATCAATGTCTGCCAGTGCAATAACAGTGGACTGTGCATTCCTCGGAAGCCTCGCGGACGAGGATATTATGTCTGTAATTGTGCACCTGGATTTACTGGACAATACTGTAATAATGAGATTGATGAATGCGAATCTTTTCCTTGCTTACGAGGTATGCGGCAGATTGTTGATTTTTAGTTTTCATTTTTCAGTTATTGTTCAGTTATTTTCAGTTTTAAGTTATTGTTTTTCAGTGTGACATAGACGTTTTTCTTAAACTTGGAGACAAGTTGTTATTCACCGAACGCCATACGATCAAGAGAAAACCTAATCCGTTTGGTAATTTCTTACTTGTGATGCTTCTGATTTACCAATAAACCTGGTTTTCCTGTGATCATTTATGAAAAAAGGCCGATAATTATTAAAAAAAAAAAAAAAAAAAAAAAAAAAAAAAAAAAAAAACACACCAGCTGTTTTTTTTTTAATTTCTTTATCGAATTGGCTTTTACTGTTTACTCTAAAATCAAAAGAATAGCCCTCTAGCTAGTCGTTTTCATATGACATTATGGTTCTAAAATTTTTAGCCATAGAAATCCGAGATTCGTTCACCGCCTTTATGCTAACCCAAAAGGTCCAGCACTTTGATAAATTTCCTTACGGCGGCGACCCCCCTGGCACTTATTTACAAACCAAATCATCTAAAAAGAGTAACGTTTCTCGTAAGAGGAACCTCATGGCACTTAGCCTGGAGCTGGTGAGCTTCAACCGATCGTCGCCGGTTTTAAAGGTCGATCTGTCATTACCCATGTCTCTTACTGTTGGACACACAGTTCAGCACAACAGACGCCGATAGCAAGCCATTGTCCGTCAAAACGTCCTTGAATTCAACCGGATGTTTTATGTCATACTAACGAAAAAAATTACTATTGTTGCAGGGCGATGTATTGACCAAGTTAATAACTACACATGTTCTTGTGATCTTGGGTTTGAGGGAAGGAACTGTGACGTTGACATCGACTATTGCAAGTCATCTCCATGTGTTCATGGTAACGTCTTTCGTAACCGTCAATCGCTCACTGTATAACGGCCGTAACAAGCGAGATGAACTAGTTTACGAGACTGAAAAAAATATGGGCTATCGAAGCTAATGTTCTCAGAAAAAATAAGCTGCTGCCCCTGATTCTTTAACCTCCTTTGAATATCTGTAGAGTTTGCAGGGAAAGTAAGTTATTTTTAGTTGTTGTTAGGGTAAGAATAGGGTCATTTAAACAAAGATCATTTCAACCATTTGAACAAGGGTCATTTAACTAGTTGCGTCTAATAGTGACGCAATATATTTGCACTTATTTATTCATCCTACACGGGTATATTGCGAACTCACAATATGACCAGCTTCCAGTTGGCTTGATAGCTCAGTTGGTAGAGCACTGCACTGGCATCGTAGAGGTCATGGGTTCAAATCCCGTTCAGTCCTGATCTTTTTTAAGGCTTTCGTTTCGCAACCGCTTAAGTTGCGTTGTAACTGCGAGGATCTATTTTCTATTTAATAGAAAGCGAAGCTGCGGGTTGTGATTCATTTTCTTCTCAGCATTCTAGCATTAAGCAGATGAGTGACCATCAACAGGCAACATGTTACTTACATATTTTAACCGGCATTTCTTTCACTTTAAAATATAAAAGATCGTATGTCAAACTGAGACATTTCTTTCCTCAGGAAACTGCACAGATCAAGTTAATGAGTACACCTGCAGCTGTGAACCTGGTTACTCTGGACAGCAATGCGAAACTAACATAGACGAGTGTAGTTCATCGCCGTGTACCAATAATGGTGAGTAAATGATGTAATTAATCATTAATTTCGCGTTTTCTTTCTTTCTCTGAGCTATTTTAATTTGAGGGACTTTCCATTATAAAAGTGGTAAGGTTGGGGAGGGGATAGGAATTTCACCCATTACACCCTTCTACGATTTTTTTGAACCATTTTTTGGGATGGGACCATTGGTCAGGATGAAACTCTTTAAGCATGGAGTTTTTAGACAGCTATCATTTGGTCTAATATTTTAAGTGACTGAAAGACCGTACAATTATAAATTTGCCTGGGAATCTCACAGTTATCTGTGTAACAAAGTGCCCCCTATCTAGTATATGTCTATTTCACTATGTTACCCATCTTTATATATAGTGACGTTGGAACTACTAACAAAAAAACCGATGAAGTCATATTTAGTATTTACTCAGTGATCGTACTTTAAAAGACGACGCTCTTGAAAGGTATTTTAGTTCTGTAGTGCTATACTTCTAACAATAACGGCAAGTTAAGGACTTTTACTTAAAAGCTACGCACTGGGCAGCGCAAAAAAATAAGGATACCAACGCCTTCACAGAACTGTGGAACATTCATCACTAGATGAAAACAAAAAGCACTCAAAAATTTGGAGGTAGCAAAAAATATTCGACCTTACCTCAAACTTGCCACTTGACTCGGTTTTGAACTTGACCCGCACTACGAGCAAACTCGAGTTATTCTGTCCAAAGCGTTCTTTTATCTGCGCCTTCATTAGGTGTAACAGCGTGTGCCTTTTTTTCTTCTTTAGGAACCTGTCAGGATCAAGTTAATGGCTATAACTGCCAGTGCCTTGTTGGTTTTACAGGACGAAACTGTGATGTGAATATTAACGAATGCCAGTCTTCTCCTTGTTTAAATGGTACTGTCTCTTTGTCTCTGGCTGTATTTTAAGTTGACCCGAACACATAGAACAGAATTGCTATAGTTGCCGTATTCTACTAATTTTGGTTCCAGTCACCGAGGAGACGAAATTTCCTGCTTTTGACCTCTCTCCGGTTTAAACTTCGACCTTCACTGGCTTGGGATTTTCCTAAAAAATCAGAATCCTTTCGTGACGGTGTTGTTAGAAATGCTGAGGGGGAAGTCCGAATGTTTGCCCGGCTTTTATTTCGAGTGGCAGGCAAGTTACAGTTCAATTTTGAAATGATCGCAATTTGGAAGACTTCGCAAAACATTTGGTATCGCTCAAAAACAGGAAGCATTAGAAACTGTTTTTTTTTTGTTAAAAGCTGAGTCCTTTGAGAAAATATAGACAAATAGTTAAAAAAAAGTAAAACAAATAAATAAATAAACGAAACTAAAACAAAAGAAAAATGATTATTTTAAAATCTGTTACTATTTCTTTGAATTCTCTTGTTCAGTAATTTGTTATACTGACGTGATTCTTTTTCCACTAGGCACTTGCATTGATAAAGTCAATGGCTTTAGCTGCAGTTGTCAAGCTGGATTCAGTGGCTTACTATGCGAAGAGAATATAAACGAATGTCTTCACGTATCTTGTGGAAATGGTGGGTTACAAGCAAATGATCAAAACATATTACGCCTTCTCAGTTTTACTCTTTGCAATTTCGACCGCTCGGTCGGTTTTCAAATTTAAAACCTTGGGACACACCGCTAAAAAGGGAATGTCAAAAACTTTATTCTTCTAAATGAGTTTTAAGATTAACTGACTGTAGATGACCAAGATACTTTTCCATTCTTTCAAACAGGGACTTGTCTTGACCAAGTGAACAACTACAGCTGTATTTGCAACGTTGGTTACACAGGCCGACATTGTGATGTCGTCATCACCCACTGTAGCAATGATTCATGTTACCCAGGTGTACCCTGTAATGAAAATAGTTACGTCATCTCTTGTGGCTCTTGTCCACCTGGTTTCACAGGGGACGGAAAAAACTGTAAAGGTAACTCTCACTTCGTGTTACGAAATTGTTTCTCATGTTTACATTTCGACTACCATTTGAGGAGCGAAAACTAAAATTGAATTTATTTCCTAATTGCTTTGCCAGACATAGACGATTGTGTAAATCACACATGCGCTAATGGTGGATCCTGTACAGATGGGATCAACAGTTATTCCTGTAACTGCCTGGTGGGATATACTGGAAAATATTGTCAGATTGGTAGGTTTAATTTGCTCATGGAGAGCTGTTTAATATCATGTGCATGCACCGTAAACTATTTTTTCAACTATTTGTCTATGGTCCTTTTTTCTGTGTTGCTCTTTCCTCATTTTCTTCATCATTTTATTTTCTTTGTGTGCAGACATCGATGACTGTGTCAATCGCACATGCGCTAACGGCGGATCGTGTGTGGATGGTGTCAATAGTCACTCGTGCAGGTGCGTGGCGGGATACACTGGGGACCACTGCGAAAAAGGTGAACTTTATGTCAAATTTACTTGCTTGAAATTCCCAGTCATCAGTTTTGGTCGATTAATAAAACTAACGATTACCATCGTAAGAAATACGGTTCAGCTAATCCACTGCAAAAACGTCAGAGGAATGGGTTGGGTAGCATTTTTGAAATATTTGGCAGAGCTGTCCACTAAGTTGATAAGGTGATTTCGCCGCCGTAAAGTGGTCAAATCAACAGTTATTCCTGTAACTGCCTGGTGGGATTTACTGGAAATTATTGTTAGATCGGTACACCGTACACTATGTTTTGTCTATGGTCCTTTTTTCTGTCGTGCTCGTTTCTCATTAATTTCAGCATTTTATTTCTTTGTGTGCAGATATCGATGACTGTGACAATCGCACATGCGCTAACGGTGGATCGTGTGTGGATGGTGTCAATAATTACTCGTGTAGTTGTGTGGCGGGATACACAGGGGACCACTGCGTAAAAGGTCAAGTTTATGTCGAATTTACTCGATTGAAATTCCCAGTCACCAGTTATGGTTGATCGCTAATACTAACGATCACCATCGTAAGAAATATTGTGAAGCTAACCCACTGCAAAAACGTTAGGGGCATGGGTTGAGTAGCATTTTTGAAATGTTTGGCTTAGTTATAAACTAGTTGATAAGGTAATTTCGCCACCGTAAAGTGGTTCAAGACATGACGTTTCGAGCGTAAGTTCTTCGTCAAAGCGAATCATATAGTTGTGTGGTTTGTATGCTTCATAATTATAGTGAGCACAGAGTTTACATAAATTACATCCCCTTTTCAGACATCGACGACTGTGTTAATCACACGTGTGCGAACGGTGGATCATGTATTGATGGTGTTAATAGATACTGGTGCAATTGTTCGGAGGGCTTTACTGGATCAAGCTGTGAGAATAGTAAGTAATATAATGGCCTTGTTTGCAATATCATTTATGACTTTAAATCGAAAACACAAAAATGTGTTATTTTCTTCTATGTTTATTTGAACCTTGGTCGAATATATCTGGAAAAAATACATGCCATTGATAAAAATGATGATAACAGATTTAGTAATTGCTATAGAGATCAAATGTCTTTATAAAGAACTGAAGTATTTAGGGCCTTGAAAGCATACATAAAATTATCTGGCATTGGTTCTACAAAATAAGATAAGGATCTTAGGTCCTAGTTTTTACTTAAATTCGGATTGACAGGAAAAAGTTGGCTTTTGGAAATTATCGGAGAATCTCACAGTGTTACCACCTCTCGTTGGGCACCACATTCCGAAAGAGTCGATTTGAATTAAAAAAAAAAACAAAAAACAAAAAAACAACAACAAAAAAAAAACAACAAACAAAAAAACAGCAGCATCAACAACAACAACAACAACAACAACAACCAATTTTTCAGCAGCTACCTCTTATAAAGGCGCCCGCGACTACTTTCATGGTTCATTATTTGCCCCTTTATCTCAGTGGCGGAGCAACCGAACTAATAATCGAAAGGTCTTAGGTTGGAAAATTGGTCATGCATTTATATGAATTAATTTTGTTTTTCAGACATCGATGACTGTGTTAATCACACGTGTAAAAACGGTGGATTTTGTATTGATGGTGTTAATAGATACTCGTGCAACTGTTCTGAGGGCTTTACTGGATCAAGCTGTGAGAATAGTAAGTTTAGGCTATGTTTGCAATATTGCTTAGTCGCATATTTTTTTTTCGTTTGTACTTTAGCCGAATGTACTTATATTAT
Source organism: Pavona decussata (assembly GCF_977016875.1). Classification (NCBI taxonomy): domain Eukaryota; kingdom Metazoa; phylum Cnidaria; class Anthozoa; order Scleractinia; family Agariciidae; genus Pavona; species Pavona decussata. The sequence goes on along the minus strand of NW_028145448.1, from coordinate 749,065 downwards.
GATTCTGAAATTAGACAGTCATTGTGTATTCCCTCATGAACATAAACTGTTGATTGAAAGCTGCTCCGATGATCACTTAAATATTAGCAAAATTTTGGGCGTGGTGTATTTCTCCACTCGTACACTGTATGTGGAGAGATTAGGTCTACAGGAGTTACACCATATATAAACGCGATCTACTCACGTATTTCTTGGTGACGTTCCGAATGGCGTTGGGAGGGATCTTGACGAAGCCATCAATTAAGATTTGCGAGGTTCTCTCGTGAAAAACTTAAGGCGACCATTCATCGAGATCAACCATCTGCTACTGATTGTGATCTTTGAAAAGGAGTGCTTTTTTGTACGTTAATTAAGAGGCAGGAAGTTACTATAGTCGGAACATTAAGGCAGACAACCTAGTTTCAACAGTTAATTAAGGAAGAAGTCAGAAAAACGGGACATGTCTTGAGCAAGTGAACAGCTACAGCTGCTGTTGGTTACAAAGACGACTTAGTGATGTCTTCATCACGCACTGTAGCAAGGATACGTGTTATCATGTTGTACCATGTACTAACATGAAAAAGCATTCGCTCGTGACTCTTGCATACCTGGTTTCACTGGTGAGGGGAAAAAAACTGCTAATGTTTCTCTCACTTGTGTTAAAAAATACCATGTTTACATTTGGACTACTATGTTAGGAGCGAAAAGTAAATTCAACTTTTTTTCCCTGTTCCTTTGCCAGATATTGATGATTGTGTAAATCACACGTGTGCTAACGGCGGATCCTGCACAGATGGCATCAACAGTTATTCCTGTAACTGCCTGATGGGATTTACTGGAAATTATTGTCAGATCGGTATGTTAAATTTACACTTGGAAAGATATTTAATATCATGTGTATGCACCGTTCACTGTTTTTTGTCTATGGTCCTTTTTTCTGTCGTGCTCGTCTCCCATTAATATCAGCATTTAATTTTCTTGGTGTGCAGACATCGATGACTGTGTCAATCGCACATGCGCTAACGGCGGATCGTGTGTAGATGGTGTCAATAATTACTCGTGCAGCTGCGTGGCGGGATACACTGGGGACCACTGTGAAAAAGGTGAAGTTTATGTCCAATTTACCTGTTTTTAATTTCCCAGTCACCAATTTTGGAGGCCGAGCGAAAAATCTGCTGCGAAAATGACTGGGTGGAGTAGAATCTTTCAAATATTGGTTTTATCACCACCTTAAGAGATTCTAGAGATTACGTTCCGGGCATTATCCCTTCGTCATAGCGAATGAAAGGAATTGTTGGATCTGTATGCGTTGTAACAGTTAGCATTGTAGCTATGCCATTGATGGAAGTCTGGTAATGGGGAAACTGACAAGAATGAAAAAATTAATTAGACATACTTTTATATGAATTAGTTTTCCTTTTCAGACATCGACGACTGTGTTAATCACAAATGTGCAAACGGTGGATTATGTATTGATGGAGTTAATGGTTACTCGTGCAACTGTTCTGAGGGCTTTACTGGATCAAGCTGCGAGAATAGTGAGTAAAGGTCTTATATTCACTATCGTTTATTCTTTTTACGACTTCAAATCAAAACGACCATTATGCAATTTTAGCCGAATGTACTTAACTCTTCCCTGGGCATCTAACCATGGCGACCAAGTACACGCACGCTAGACGAGTCCAATGTTCTACGTATCTAAGATAACCATTATCGAAAGCATATTACTTGTGTAATCATAGTGGTCCGCTGTCGCTCTCGTCCCTTTTTGGAGTTCAATATGTGGCAAAGATGTGCTTCAGTCTCTCTTTGTTGGCGTGGAAGTTAGATGATAGTACCGGTTCTACCACTGGATATCTGCTTCTCTTGTCGAATAAGGTTATAGTGACCATCTGGTTATGGTTCAGCTTGATCTATGGATATTGTGCCCCAAGGTCGCCTTGGTTTGTCTGTCATCTGGATGGGTTCTTCTCTGTTCTTTTTGGTAGCTACTTGGCTGTGTCGATCATACTGTTCATCATGGGGAAGGGGTATTTCTCTCTTAGTATCTGATTGGTTTTGGTCTTGCCCAAGTGTCATTGGCTCTGTCCTAGCTTGACTACTATTCCCCGTAGCACTAGAGGAAGTATCATACGTTGTTCTATGAATATCAGTTCTCCTGCGACCGATAACCGTTTTAGCTAGGGTTCAAATTCTTTGTCTCGCTTGTGCTTCTCCCAGTCTAATTCGCTGCATTACGTGATCTTACTGGGCTTCTTCTCTGATTCGCGTGATGACTTCCGCATGCTCTATATTCACAGTCTATCTGATGACCGTCTCAGTGTTGTTATTTCCTGTCGCAGGTTGCGCGTGTTTGGACAAGTATTCTCGGGGGACTACTTAATCCTTTCGTGGCTCGAACACTAGTTCATAGCCTACCACGTAACCGCGTCTCTCCGTCTGGAACCTTCTCGAATATTTCCTCCTTGGCTCCCCTTTTCGATCCATTCTTTTAGTGGTTTCTGGAGATGGTAAGGTACCGGGCGTCGTTTTTGGACTACAAGAATTGTCTCTGCGTCAACCACTACATTGACCTCCATCTTCTTCTCTGTATTCTTGTCCTAAAAGCATCCAATCGATTGCAATACCTCGCTGTATTGCCTCAATGTTGTTGTCTGTTGGCTTCACAGTCTTCATTCTAACTTCGTTCGTTCTCCTTAAGTGTTCCTTCCGGATCAATTTTGAGCATTCCGAGTTCGATCGTTGTACTCTCGCTTAGAAGTGGCAGGAATTTCATCTTCCCTTGGATCAATCTTGCTCTCTGTTCCTCGGTTCTTGTTTCGGAGTGTTGCAAAGAATTCACCTTTGTATGTAAGATCAGATTAGAGTGTCTTTAGTGTGTCGCTTCTCTTGTCTAGTTCTTTAATTATTGACACCATTCTGGTTTAATCTAGGCCTTTGAATTGATATCCATCCATAACGTTCGTGCTTCCCCCACTGTCTGTTTCTACAAGTGCATCGATATTTCCTATTCTGATGAGTATAGTGTCTTGATTCCCACCTAACCGTGCCTTTTTCAGTCGGTGTAAGTGTCGTGCTGTCTGCTGGAGAAGTATCCAGGGTTTCAGTTACTTTTCCTTGCCCCGCTCGACCTCTATGGTTTTCTTCATTTTTCCCCTGTTCATCTCTTCAAGTTTCTCCTGCTGAGATTTTGGTCCTGATCTAGAACAAGATGTAGAGCGGTTAACTTACTTTAGGTACTGTTAACGGTAGGCTGGCCTTCTGGCCTGGAGGGTGGAGTCCTATTTTCCCACAATGATTAAAACTCTTGCAAGTTCTTCTTCTTAATTTTTTTGTGGCGTTCTTGCTTACCGTGTGAACGCTGGGTTGGTTTTCTGCCGATAAGGCCTGAGGGTCTTCGAATTTGTCCACTCTCTTTGCTATGTCCTGGTTTACTCTTCAGTTGGCGGATACTTTTGCTTTTTTGTAGTCGTCTTTCATATCCTTCAACTGATGATTGATGACTTCAATCTGCTTGGCTGGTCTCCTCTAGAAATTGCTCCAGAATCTATTTTATTTTGGATTCTTCTCTTGGTCAAATCATTGTCCTTTATTGTCGTCGCTTTGCTCTCCGAATTCGAAATCCTTCGCTTTCTGGCGCCGTCGTGCAAGGTAGGTTACCACGCTCTCTCCTTAGGGTTGTTGTTTGCTGAATGTATACCTCATGTGATGTTTGATCTTCCTCGGAAGAAAAAGGTTGTTTAATTTCCTCTTCAGCTTCTCGTAACTGTCTTCTCCTAGTTGAGGGTACTGCTTCCGGTAGGTTGCGTGCGAACTTCTTTACTTCTTAGCTACCGCAAATTTTCAACACACTTAAACTTTATCCTCCACGTCCATAATTTCGAAAATCGCCGTTACTTCTTCGAAGCCTTTGATGCATTCCTTCCACTCTCGCCTAGTCTCTAAATAGCTTTTATGGATCTTAAACGAATCGATCTTCAATGTTTTCCCGACGCTGAGCACTCGCATTTCTGTCAGCGCACTGGTGGTTCATTTCTCGGCCGGTGCATCTGTCATGATTTCTCTCAATCACATGCTTTCTTGGCTAGTTTTTTCTGGTGTTTCTTTCGGTGTTCTTCGCAGTTTGCACGAGCCGCTAATTTCCGGTCGTCGGAGTGCTCCGAGGGTTTATCTTTTGGTTTCGCTCTCTTTGCCGTCTCTAGCGTAGTTCCGCTGCTTACGTTTGCTTCTCCTTGTCTCAGGAAATGCGAGACGCCATGATTTATTAAAAACTGGGGCACGTGGTACAATACTAGATGTTAATACAACCGGCGCACAGAGTCATGGTTACTACACGTAACCCCAGATTAACCGAACTGTCAGCCATTCGTTATTTCCTCATGAACATAAACTGAGGATGTGGCATTTTTCTGCGCGTGTGTGGAGTGATTAGGTCAGAGGAAATAAAACGTATATTCGTGATCCCGTAAATTATATCATAGCCGGGTTCATTTTATTCGTGTTCCCGTTAATGTCTCGAAACGCGTTACGTTGGGTTTTGACGAAGCCATCAATTAGGATTTACGAGATTTTCTAGAAATAAGGTAACCATTTATCGGGGTGAACCATCTGCTATCATTTTTGATCTTTAAAGAGGAGTGCTTTTTTGTACGTTAAGAGACAGGAAACAAGTATTATGAGATTATCAACGAAGGCAACCTAATTTGGAGAGCTTAAGAAAAAATGTCAGAAAAACTGGACATGTCTTGGGGAAGTGCATAGCTACAGCTACTTTTGCAACGTTGGGTTTACAGGCCATCATTGTGAGGTCGTCATCATGCACTGTAACCTGATGTACGACGTAGTGAGAATTTGGGGCCACTTGTCCACCTGGTTTCACGGGTGACGGAAAAAAATTAAAAGTAACTAACTTCGAGCCAAGAAAATTTTTCTCATGGTTACATTTCGACCACTATTTAAATAGCGATGACTAAAATTCAACTTCTTTTTTACTTATTCCTTTGCCAGACATAGACGATTGTGTAAATCACACATGCACTAACGGTGGATCCTGCACAGATGGAATCAACAGCTATTCCTGTAACTGCCTGGTGGGATTTACTGGAAATTATTGTCAGACAGGTAGGTTTAATTTGCCCTAGCAAAGGTGTTTAATATATGCGCACGGAACGTGCGCTTTTATTTTTTTAATTGCACACACAAGTGTGCAAATGGTGGATTATGTATTGATGGTGTTAATAGTTACTCGTGCAACTGTTCCGAGGGCTTTGCTGGATCAAGGTGTGAGAATACTAAGTAAAGGTCTTTGCGTGCAATATCGTTTATGACTTAAAAACAAAAATGCCGTTCAAAACATGATGTTGTGTACCTGACTCAACCGGCAGTTTATCCTTCAACTTCTCTACATTCTTTTTTTTTTTTCGAAATTCACGAATAGCTATCCCGGCTCTTTTCTGGACATGACCAACACTGTCAAGTTTCATCACTCTTGGACAATTTACATGACCAAGTTCATGGTCTTATCTCCGTTTCTCATGGGAAGAGAGTCAACCCATTTCTTATTACGTTGCTCTTCTTATCCATTCTCTCTCACTTATTACAATCGTCACAGCAACCATAAACATCCCATACATTGTTGTAAGCTTTGTTGGCACCGTCACAGACCATGTATTTATAGCGAAGGCTGTAATCAAGATAATTGCTCAATATTCTTCTTTCTATGTCTTTCTCCATGGCTCCAGTGCAACTGGAACTGTGGGAGGCATACCACGTTCAAAATTCTTCCAAGTTCTCTGTAAACTGTGAGTTGATTTGAAATAAACAAGCTGACACCACCACCACCTTCGTTATCTTTTTTAGCGGGCAGTAGACCTGTCCACTTCGTCTGCCAAATTGTAAGAAATTGTAACGGAACCTTTGAATAACAAGAATCTTGTTACTAATGTAATCCAAAAGTCGTGTATAGCCAATAATATGGCCAGAAATGGTTTGAAGGGCAATGTGCAGAGTCGCCATCAAGCTTTTGTACCACCTGCATGGAATACTTTCCTGGCACATTACCAAAATGTTAATAGGAAAAGAGTATAAACAAGAAATTTAGATAACTTGCGTATACTGATGAGCTTTAAATTTAACATTGGCTCACCACAAACCATCGGGTACAATGAGGCCCTCCACAATGAATGGGAGCGGCCCTCACTCAACAAACAGCTTAAACACTTTTACTTTAATTTGTTTTTTTCATTTCTCATTACTCTGTATTCTCTCAGTATTATACAATTTGTTTCACATCTGTCCTTGTAATCAGCCACATGTTTTAATCATTGTTTAATTTGTATTCCCTTTAATATTATGTAACATGTAATTAGCTACATTGTTCATTATTGTAATTTTCTACCGCTTGTTGTATATATATGTATATATATTTTCACAACTTGTAACATCCCGAAACTGACGATGGTAACGGTTGTATCCGAAACATGTTTTCAAATTCAAAAGTGTGTGTATTTTTCTCAAATTATTATTATTATTATTATTATTATTATTATTATTATTATTATTATTATTATTATTATTATTATTATTATTCTTATTCTTATTATTATTCCCAGTAGTATTTTGATTTTTAAACTTTAGTGTGTGTAAATAAAAGTTTTTGTATAATACTAATTTGTCGTGTTTTCTTTGCTTTGTCGAAGACATTGATGATTGTGTTTCTGCAAATTGTGCCAACGGATCAACGTGTGTGGATGGTGTCAATCAGTATACCTGCGTATGTCCCGAGGGATTTACTGGAATGCTCTGTGAAAGTGATAAAATTATTTTCAGTTCATATTTATGTATTTATTGGACCCTACGGCCTTCAAAAGAGTAGGAAAAAGTTGCGCTTTGATGGGCGTCAATCGGAGTAAAACCGCTGAAAACATTTTGAATTCTGACAAGATTGCAAGGCAACCCGACAATTATCACCTGTAGCGATTCTAAATTTAAAAATACAGTATCCTCTAAACGATGCCCTTTCTTATAGATAAACTTTGATAAAAATTACCATCTGTTAGCGGATAGAATTTTAAAATTTCTTGGTCTTGTTGAGAAATGTTGTCAGATTTAAAAAATAACTTCAACGGCTTTTCTTTGATTGACCACCACCAAAATGCAACTCTATCAGACTCTTATGAAGGTGATAGGTCGTGTGTTATTGGTAATCGCTGTGAAACTCTTTAACTAGGCACAATACCATGTTATTGATTATCCGCTAACGTGTTGCTTTTCTGGTCCATTGAATGAGCTTTCAGTGGCAATACTGAATTGATGCAATGGTAACTATGCACGTGCTGCAGTGTAATTTTACTTATCTATGGGTGTCATGTTATCATGCTTATTGATTTCCAGAATAAATTTAGATTTCGGCTTTCCTCATCCACTGTTGGATATTACCCTCCGATAGACACCACTTGAACCTTTCTATTGTATATCTTGGTCTTCGCCTTTCACTTCTGTCCATTCCTTGGTCCCCATGACGTAGTTCTAAAATATCTGTAGGTTTTTTTTTTCCAAAACTCAGCCCACTTACATCGTAACACGTGTCCCTGCCTTTGACTAACTTGCTGGGCTCACATCTTTCAACGTGATGCCAAGTATCTTGCGTCTAATCTCGACTTTAGGTTTTGAGAAAAAAGAGCCCTTTCTGTATACTCGTTAAAATAATCATCATATAATATTGCTAAGGAGAAGTGTACTTTTGTTGCTTTCCCATTATTTTACATGGGGTAATTGGAATTAATTTGTGCTTGGGAACGCGAACCGTGCTCCTTTACTGGTCAGTTTTCTTTTTTTCTGGGTTTCTTAATTTCTAAAACACATGGAAATTGGCGTATAAACACTTAATTTTTGTCACCTAACTCTGGCTTATAAGCAAAATAAAAATAAGTGGCTAGGTATTCGCCTTCTCCTCCTTCAAATAAGATACTATTAAATTTGTATTTTGGATATTGTACGTCAGTCCTGTCCCAAACGTCTTTTAACAATTCGATAACTCAGATTCCCTTACATATCTACACATTAAAATTGTGTTAAGTATTATAACACTATAACTGAAGATAAAGTGCCCGAGAAGTCGTTGTTAAAGCCTTATTTCCACCCTGCCCCCTAGTCTGTGTCTGTGTGGTATCTTCAGTAAATTTGATGAAACTGATAAATTAATTAGTGTTTCTCTTACGACGTCTTCTTTTTATAAACCGTACACGAACTGACCTTTACCAAAAAGGCGCAAGCCAGACAGAAACTAAGAGGTTTAGCTACTTCTATGTTATACACAGAACTAGTACTGCCGACCGCTGAACCAACTGCTACAGAGAGAGAAAGACCCTCGTCGTCGACAAACGAGGAAAACCTAACCACAGAGCCTACAACTGAAGAAGGGGAAGGTGAACGCAAGACAGGTATGTTTATTGAAAACATAAAAAAACCGCCTCCCATTTTAACACTAAACTTCTATACTTAATGCAACTATGCATGATTACGCAGACTGACCTTAAACGATGAAAAGGATATTGAAAATGATGTCTATTTTTTTTTCGAATCTAAAGAGGCAAGACGGAATGATGTCCTAAACTTTAGTAAAACAACACGAGTCGGATAAAATCCTTCCTCAAGGCTTTGAAACTGTTTCACACCATGGGGTCCTGTTCAGACTTAGTTTCAATTTTGGATGTCCCCTTTTTGACGCGTACAAGTGCATTACGCTTTTAAAAGGAAAATAATTACCATTTTATTTCCTCATGTTTAAAATAGATTTCACTTTTGAAATTCGTCTTTACGAGGAATGGGACGAACGATTCCGAGACAAAGGAAGTGAGAAATTTAAGAAATTGGCCACCCTAATGAAAAACGAGGTATGTATGTTATTCATGGTTACAATTCATGCATTAGTTATAAAGTGTATCTAAAGCATAGAATTATTTTGGTTATTAGGGACCTTAAGCAGCGACGACGACGACGTCAACGAGAACGTCAGAAAACAATAGTTTTAATTAGCAAAACACTGGCTCTGCACGTGCGTTATACACTTTGGTACATTTCTTTGTCGTCCTCTGCAAAACAACAACGTGAAATGACCAAATTTAAGGTTTTATGGAGAGCGTGAACGCATGATGATTAATTTACCTTTCTCTTTCTGAACTTTAAAGGCGCCCCTACGACGTTAGCTACTCGATAGTTCGGCTACATTGCACAAACTGAGAGAATATAAATCATCGCAAATTTATTCAGTATACGTGAAGGTAATTTTTTAAGTTTCGTCTTCGTCTTCGTCGTCGTCGTCGTCTCTGCTTAAGGTCCCTATTATTGGACAGCAAACAGCGTAAGCTATCAAAATAGACTCAGTAAAACAACTGCTATATAGTCTATTGCAGTAAAAATGAAACTAAGACTGTTTTCAAACCAAACTGAACCTATCTACTCATGGGTTGATTTGATGGGTACGTAGTTCTTTTAAAGAATAAGGAAATCGTTGATTGAAACGGAAACCAATCAGAGGAGAAGAGAACTTCTGATTGCGGCAACGAGGAACAACTTTGATAAGCTCTGTTTTTTAGGCGAAACCGGTTTGGTGGGATATCTGAAATCGTAATACCGGGGGATAAGACATAAAACATTCTACACGTGTGTAACTTTTTATTTATTTTTAAAAGTTCCAATTTAGATATAGCGATATCTCTCTAATAAAAAGCAACATTTTTAGATTTGGAAGGCATATTCAGGAAACTCTGAACTGAAAGAAGTTGAGATACTTTCAATGAGGTAAAGTATTTTATTCAGTCATTTACATTTATTATGTACATTTTAAGTGTTTCTTGTTTTTAGATTTATCTTTTCTTTTATTATTCATTCCCTTTGCTTTTTCGTAAAAAATAATAATAATAATAATAATAATTTAGAACAGGATGAGGACCAACAAAAGGAAAAGAAACAGAAAAAGAATTGCCAACTTTTAATCTAACTTGCCAAAACATTTCGGCCAGGAATATTTTTTCTCTATTTTTCTGTGTTTTCAGACCTGGCAGCGTAGTAGCAGAATTTCAACTGATATTTAAAAGTAAAGTTACTAAAGAAGTGGCCCTGGCTGAACTGAAAAGAGAAACAGCCAACGGTAAACTAGGAAGTTTAGGAGTGGATCCGACTTCCCTAAAGGCAGTCCCTAAGCAAGGTGAGGTACTACGTAGGGCTATATTAAATTGCCAATAAATATTATTTGTTTTGCATGCACAAAAACAACCTTATATTTATTGGAAGTTTAAGGACGGTGCCTAAAAGTACAGAGCTATTTTTGGCTGTTTATGTCTCTTCGGGAAAAAGCATATCTTAGCAAGAACTGTTGGAATCCAAAAAGAAAATTGGGAGTAACCATGAATTTTTTAGAGATAAGTAAGCAACAATCATTCTAAAAAGCGCTAAAATACAATGCATTGTAAGGTATTTTCCCCCCAAATTAAAGCTTATTTATTTTTTAAAAATGCGAGGTTCCCCCTTATTTTCTTTTCTCATCCCAGTAAACCTTGCCAATATCTGCTTTTTCCGCGTGCTTATAATCCGTTTTAGTAGGCATCGCTGTTAAGAAATCCCACTTTCTCGGACTCACTGAAGCTGCGCAGAACGGACACGCAGTAGTCAAAGTAAACACCGTCCTTAATTTAACGATCAATCAATCACTTCAAAGAGGAGAAAGACGAGAAAACTTTCTATCGTTGTCTCATAAGCCATCCTCTGAGTTGTCAATCAAAACTGAAAAGAAGACAGCCAATAAAAGCAAAAAGAAGACAAAAGGGAGCAACAGCAAGCTCTCTGTCAACAAAAAGAAGTTCAGCTCTTAGCAAGTGCTCGGAAATTTAATTTGATCAATAAAATAAAATCAGGTTTTGCTATCGGCAATACAGGTGCCTTATTGCTGTGTACGAGGCATAGTTATCAGCTAGCTGTAGTTCTCAATCCCTTGCTTTTAGTTATCCAGTTAAACAAGTTTCGCTCGGGCCCTTAGAATCATCCAGGAGCCTAAGCTCTTGAAGTACTACGTACTTACACTTGACTTAATTGTTATCACTAGCCTATAGATGTAATGCTGCATTCTATACTACAAATTTTTAGGTGCCAACAAAGAAACTCAATCAAGTACCAATCTACCACTAATCTTAGGCGTTTCGATTTCCGCCGGTGTCGTCCTTCTCGTGGTCTTAATAGGGCTTGTTTGCTACTGCACACGGCGTCCACCATCTCACAACAGCATAGCCTTGGGGGATGGAATGCCTACTGAGGAAGCCTCTCCGAGGCCGGAGAAATATGAGCTAAAACCAACTAATTTCGACGAGGAAGAAAATATCTTGATGGAAGACAAAGGAGTATGCAACGAAGGAATGGAATAAAACAGCCTTCGAAACTTCCAACCTGGTCCCTTGCAATAGACATGTCACAAAGTTCCGGCCAATCACTTTGGCTTTCTACCGTTCTTCTGTTTTTTTTTTTTTGTCATTTCTACAACGCCAGTTAAACATGCACTGCATATCTTTTTTCTGGCTCACTTAATTATGTTTGACAAAATGTTTTTTTCCCTCTTCCTTCCCGAATTTTTTTTTTGTAAGGGCATAGCTCTTGTTTCAGAGTTTTAATAGCGTTGATCTTGTGTTTGGGTTAGGACTTTAATAGGGAGCTTAAGCACGACGATGATGACGGCAAGGAAAACGCTGCAAAGCAATAGGTTTAATTAGTCATGACATGCGCTCTACACGTGCATTTTAAGTTTGGTACATTTCTTTGCCATCCTCTGCAAAACAACACATCAAATGACCAAATTTGGGGTTTTGTGGAGAACGTGAACACACGACGGTGAATGTTTGGTTTATTTCTTAACTTGAACGCCACTCCTACCAATTTGGTTCCTTGGTAGTTCGCCGTTTCTGTAGAAGTTGAACGAGTTGAAATAGTCGCGAAGTAGCACAAATGAAATAAATTTTTATTTTCAGGTGACGTTTTCGTTGGCGTTGCCGTCGTCGATGCTTAAGTTCCCCATTGTTAGCTCAGTTATCAACTTTTTAAATTTTTTTTTGTAATATCCAAGTTGTATGTCAGCGTATTTCTTTCATCCAGAATTTTAGTCGTCAATATCAAAGAAGAAAGATAAATAGATTACCCTTATTTAGTTTGATTTCGGTGAGGGGGAAGTGGGGGATTAAGATACACTTGTAATGTTTGCTGTGTGGGACAAGGAAAATCACCAAAGAGGATGTGGAACTGGGACAGTCCAAGGGATAAGATTTGGCCTTTTTGATACCTTTTTATTGATTGAAGACGACAAAAACTATTTGCTATCGCAAGAATTTTTTTGAAGGAGGCCTGGCCAATGCTATACAATTTAACATCTATCCAAGCTTGCGGAAAATTCTCATGAATTATGTCGAAGTTGGCTTTCACTTTTAAATTGTGTAATTCCCTTCAACAACACGGTAAGCTTGTTCTTTTTGTCAGATAGTTGCTGCTATAGAATGGTTAAAGGCGGTTAGTTAGTGTCTAAAAAGCGATTTCTCAAAAAAGTAAAAACTATAGACTTTGCTCCTGAATATTTTAAAATTTATATACATGGTAAGACAAATCACAACAAATTAACAACAAACTTTTTAGCTAGATAGGTACAGTTATGTGTGTGTTTTAGTTAGCTTTGGTCGTCACGCTGGCACGGCGACGTAGGGAGTGACAATTGGTCTTGGCCTACTGCCTTCGTTTAATGCTACTTATATTGTTACAAGCCTCGCAGATCCCGTTTTAAGCGTTTCTCTACGTTCGTCCTGACCAATCTGGATTTATCTCGTTGAACATTAAATGTGTTATACCTGTCACTTTCAAAGTCGGAGGGACTAAGAACTCTGCAGCACTGCACTTTAGAAAGTTTGAACGTTTACGGGTTCGCAGAAAAGAACTCTCGCTAGTATTGGCATTTCGCAAAGGCTCCAATTTACTGTTCGTCACTCCTCGTTTTGTATCACTATTGTCTTGAACATTTCTGCCGTTAATATTTACCGGGATAGTTCTGCAACAGTTCTGTAATGGCAAACCGCACAAAGCTAAATATATATTTTTTGAAAAAGTACTGATTATACGATCTAGTTTGGTTAGCAAAAGAGCATTCTGTCCAATTTATTTAGTGTTCAGTTCGGTTCTTTTCTTCGTTTTTCGCTAACGGAGATGTTCTGTTCTGGAGATGTTCTGTAATAGCAAACCGCACAAAGCTAAATATATATTTTTTGAAAAAGTAGTCTTGACGTGCGGTCATGATTATGCAATCTAGTTTGGTTAGCAAAAGAGCATTCTGACCAATTTATTTAGTGTTCAGTTGACCTAAAGCGTTAAATTCGTGTAATGTTAAATTACTCCGCCTTTTATAGACTGCTTGTTTGCTGAATAAAGATATGTTTACAAGATATTGAAGACTTTTGATTTCTGTTTTCCGAATCCGAAGCGCGGTAAACCGATGATTATGCGGTTTATTCTCTGTGAATTTACCGGTGTAACAAACCATTTTTAACCAATTAAAACTTGTGTAGTATCTCTTTTATGTTATCAAACTAGTCATTAATAGTTTAGCCTGCGCTAGCGGACACCTTTTCCGGCTTTTTTTTCACCCATTAGAAAAGGCGTCTGCTCTCACAGTCTACTAGAATTTTTGAGTTCCTGATAATTTTCCTTCTCAGATAGTGAATTATTATTACCTTATTTTTCACTGACGCCATCAGCGTGCTCAACAAATTTTTTTTAGACACTATTGGCAAACAAGAAAGGGCTTTTTACAATATATTTTTACAATAAAATACGTAACTTACGGATGGTTATACAGCTACGTGATAGACAGATTAACAGTTATCATTACTTTACAAAAATTAACAATGCTACAATGCTCTTACGTACCTGTTACGAGACTAAACTTACGGAGATCTGAGTACATATGAATACCAGTAGAGTCAAAGATCAACTTTTCCAGATTTGCATGGTTGCAAATTTTCCAATCCAACTCATTCAGTTGCCTTTTAATTTACACGTTGCGATGTTATGACAGTTACGTCTTTTCTTTACATTGGTAAAGGAAATGGGGCGCCGCCGCTTTTATCCCTTTTGGAAAGTGAGCAATTCCAGTCATCTCCTAATATTAACGTTGTCAAAATTTCTGCTAAATTGTATTGTTACAGGACAACAAGCTAACTCCTGAAGGAAATATACGCAATGCTGGTTGCATATATGTTATTTATATTTGTAATTAACAATTATTCGCTAAAGGCGAAGTGAATATTGGCCAATATTTTAAATAGGGTTGAAACACATGGATAACGATGAACAAAAGAGGGGCCTTTCATGAGCAGGTGATGAGTCACCTGACAAACGATATTTTGTGTCAAATTCTACATCGCATCTCATCGCATCAGAGAACCTCAAAACAACGGCACTCAGTGAACCTGTTTATAGAACTAAAGAGAATGAGCTCAGGACGAAATGAGCAGTTCAAAGTCTTTCCTATCGAAAAACAAACTAATTTACTTGTTAATGTTTGAATTGAAAGTGAACGATCATCCGTGGAAATTGCCCGACGGTAGAGAGACTTGTGAATTAAGACCAGTGGAATGGAGAACGTTTTCTTCGTTTTTCGCTAACGGAGATGTTAGTTGTTGTCACTGAGAAGCTTTCCTTTTAGCTGGATTTACTGAGATTGAGACACTTGTCCTTGGAAGAGATGTTATGGTGGACACGGTTGTTGGTGACATGATTTCATCGCCATAAATGAATGAATTAAGGTTACTCCAAACCTTCGAGGGGCTACTTTTTGCCGAATGTTTATTTTTCGATCAAATTAAAGTTAATTACTTAAACTTACATTTTCAAAAACAAATTATTTAAAATCTTAAAACACGCGCGAGAACATTGAGAAAAAGGTATTTTCGTAAAAAAGTTAATAAGTTTTCAAGGTGACATAATCTCTGTAAGGCGTGGACTCCCCAGCGACCTTTTCGCGGCAACGGCTTAATTTCAACTTATTAGCATTTTTTGTTTACACTCGAGTTTGAGTGCTGTGGTTTTGGAAATAGGCAAGTCAATTTCTTATCACTTTGCAGCACAGAAGGTGCTAAGTATCTTGAATCTTCCTAAGCCAGTGAGCAATGTTTCGTGGACTGCACATACGAAGGCTCCTGAGCCGAAAGCTGCAAACGAGCTCCTCGAAAACGCGATGCTACAAGTGAAAAGACACAGGCGTAGTTCTTCCGTTCATTGATTCAACTTGAAAAGTGGGAAACTCCTATCCTTTTAATGCTATAAATGTAGTTTGATTGATATTGAAAGCCTTATATATTCTATTTTCAATCTTGTATAATAGAATGTCGATTTGAACTTCATTTTCATTTGAAAAATTCAAGCGAGTTTTTTATTTACTTGCACGCATGGAAATTATGCGTCAGTCATTAACGTGTAATCAAAAGTTTGAAAATTCATATCTTTTGAACTATTGAACGGAAGAAAACCATGCTTTAAAACGTTATTTAATAAACTATTTGAAAACGTACTACCGAAAGTAGCTACACGTTTAGTTTTTCTTACATCTCCAGTGCGCGTAACGCCGGCCTCTCTGTTGATGCGTGTTACGTGATACTTAAGATGCAAAATGTTCAAAAATCTATAGCTCGGGTTTGAATCATTGTAAAATTCTCGTTCTTGCACTAAAATAAAGCTATTGAAATGTGCTATGAGATGCGATGAGATACTATTATGAGCGTTTGCTTTTCATTGAAAAATATTCGCATAAACTTTCGTTTCCGGTTTTGTTTACAAGTTCACGATTCACGCTGCGCACTTGTACTTTTTACTGATTTCGCCTTGAAACTGTGCAACTCTTATGTTGTTATTGCTGTAAATGTACTTTCATTAAATTTAAAAGCCTTATATATTGTAGTTTCAATATTCTATAAAAGACTGTTCATAAGAACTTCATTTTCAATTGAAAAATGGAAGCGAGTTTTTATCATGTGGAACGCGTATGAAATTATGCGTCACTCATTAACGTGTAACCCGGCAAAACGGTTTAAAAAGTCGTATCTCTCGACATATTCAATAAATAAAAAAATAAAACCATGCTTTTAAACCTCATTCATTACATCGTCGAGCCTGGTTAAGTATAGGAGATTGCCTTTGGGGGTTCTAGTATTCTTGCACATCTTGGTTTATAAACAAAAATACGCTCATCAATTCGAAGACTTGCAATGTTACTGAACACAAGCAAAACTTACCCGATAGCTTTCATGTCGACCACTAGCGCCTCCCTATGATGCTGCATTGGCGCTTGCTTGTCGGTTTATCTTCTTTTCTTTTTGTTTCTTTTTTGTTAATTGTTTTTTCCCCTAGGTAATACCGAAAACGTGCTCGCTGAAGCTAACTGGGAAAAACATGACTGAAAAACTATATCTTTCCCGCGAAGCACCATTTTGCTTCCTGTGAACGTCAGGGGTTCTACTATGTTTTTGGCTGGCGGCTCACAGTGTGAGCCCGGTGTTGACATAATTCTCCATGAAGGCGTGACATGCTTCTAAATCTTTAGAAGGCGAAAATTCGCGATACGATTTTTGCAAAGTGCCTCCTCTTCAAATGAATTAATAGGGTATGTAGAATTGACGGAATTTCGTGAAATTTGGCCCGAAAGTTAATTGAACAACGAGGAACAAAAGGGGTTCTACTATGTTTTTGGCTGGCGGCTCACAGTGTGAGCCCGGTGTTGACATAATTCTCCATGAAGGCGTGACATGCTTCTAAATCTTTAGAAGGCGAAAATTCGCGATACGATTTTTGCAAAGTGCCTCCTCTTCAAATGAATTAATAGGGTATGTAGAATTGACGGAATTTCGTGAAATTTGGCCCGAAAGTTAATTGAACAACGAGGAACAAAAGGGTGTCGGCATTTTTTTTTTAAATCAAATACTTCCCTCCTGGCGGCCTCAGAACGCAACACTTTTGCAAATTCTTTTTTACTGGAACTTGACAGATATATTAAAAGAAAACCAATAGGAATACGGGGAAATGCTCACACCCTTTGAGAGATTGATGATTTGTGATTAACACTGTGCAGCTACATTTTGTCAGAGATCACGTTTGATACCCGATTAATTCGACGGAATGGCGCTCTGTCATTTTACTGTTTACCGGCTTCCTTCGCCTTAGCAGAGGAATAACCAAAACAGCTTATAATTTTATCGAATTGTGCATTAAATAAGCTTTTTATCGATATATAGATTGTGAGGGTTTCATAAAAACAACGCGCGTACGAATTTTTTTCGGGAAGGCACCCGCGAAGGTTTGGAGTATAAACCTTAAGAGCTCAAGACACGTGGTTGAATTGATCGATGCAAGGTGGGCCTTTCCCAGTAATTTTTGATGCTTGCATCCCTGGTGTGATTTGTCGTGTCTCCACATTATTTGAACAGTGATTGTGATTGTTTGGCTGAACAGTGGCAGTAGTCGCTCCAGAGAGTGGTTATAAGTACTGCAAAATGCCAGCTCTCTCGGTCATGCCAGTTTGCATTACTTTGCAGCATGTTTTCCAACGTGGAAAGGGAGTTTTGTGAGTTTTTACCAGTGCTGGTAATGTGCGAGATCCGATACTGGTTGAGCGCCTACCAACAAGTGTTTCCGCGAGACTGACTGAAAAGGATTTTTCAAACTAAAAGTTAGGATAAGCCATTACAGTGCAGGAATCAGTTTGGTGTACTTTTAATTGAATCAATCAGATTATACTTTTAGTAAAAAAAATTATCAAGCGTGACAGGATAGATAAATTTCTGAAAAAATTCACGATGTTTGATATCGTTAGATCAAATTTTCATAAAGTTATTTACGCCCAGAGTCGGCGCGGCAGAATCCGGATCAATGTGAGTCGAAAATTTCCAAACTGACGGACTTATATTTGAGAAGCTGCGAGCCTGTATTAAACAAGCGATGAGAGCAAAAACAATAAAAAACAATCAAACAACAGCCAGAAATGGCGTCTGATCTCAAAGGCTACTTTTCAATTAAACATATAGCTGTTCCAAACAAAGTAGGGAATTTCCATCGTGATTTTTTCCACAGTCGCATTTAAGTGATCGAAACCCATGAACGAAACCCTTCAGACCCTTTTTTAAAATACGCCATTTTAAGTCACAAGGAGGATCAAACACGACGACCATTAACTCCTCGCTTACTTGTTTAGGGATAAGGGATAAGGGAATATCCCGCAGTGATGAAGTGTTGCAGGCAGTCAAAATCGTCATCGCATAACTTTCGCATTGGTTTGCATTTTCAGCCTTTTTGTCATTTGTTTCTTGACTGTTCAAATTTCCGCCTCCCCGGCGGGCACTTCATTGACGAACGAGAACATGATTGCTCCTTGGGCACCAAGGAGTCTGAACAACATCCTTTTCAGTGACCTGACCGGGTACAGGGCACCTCAGTCTGAACAGGGCCAAAGAGTCGGAGCGAAAATTGTTTGTGGTTTTGCTTTAGCACAAACGAAAGTTTTCGTCGAATCAAAATTATGGCTAGTAGACTAAGGTCAAGGTTGTTGTAGCAGGGAACAAGCCCTAGCAACACTACCGCTCTGGTTACGATACGTAGACGAGACCTTTACAGCAGAATACGATTACTTCTCACAAAGCAACGACCATACAAACCTTAACAAGGCGAGCGCAACTGATTTGACTCACCTGACAGTCTCGCAGACGAAAATAACTACTTAGACAACGTTTTCAACAAGAGCAACTATAACAAGGACTTTGTTAGACGTAACACTTACAAGGACACTGAACCTAACGTCACAAACAACGGCTTTTACTTCGGGTAGAAGAGCACAGAACGCGTCATCAGAATGGAATAAACCGAAAGCAAAATTATTCATAATTAAGGCGCTGCAGAGCAAATTTATGCATGAAAATATTAAGTTCCAAGTGTGGAAGTGTGGAAATATGGAAAGGAATACTTAAGTTGCCAACCGTGGAAGTGTGGAAATGTGGAAAAATGTAAATATGTCGTCAATATTAAGTTACCAACTGTGGAAGTGTGGAAATGTGGAAATGTGGAAATATGTAAATATGTCTTAAATACTTAAGTTACCAACTGTGGAAGTGTGGAAATGTGGAAATATGTAAATATGTCTTGAATACTTAAGTTACCAACTGTGGAAGTATGGAAATGTGGAAATGTGGAAATATGTCTTGAATACTTAAGTTACCAACTGTGGAAGTGTGGAAATGTGGAAATATGTAAATATGTCTTGAATACTTAAGTTACCAACTGTGGAAGTATGGAAATGTGGAAATGTGGAAATATGTAAATATGTCTTGAATACTTAAGTTACCAACTGTGGAAGTGTGGAAATGTGGAAATGTGGAAATATGTAAATATGTCTTAAATACTTAAGTTACCAACTGTGGAAGTGTGGAAATGTGGAAATATGTAAATATGTCTTGAATACTTAAGTTACCAACTGTGGAAGTGTGGAAATGTGGAAATGTGGAAATATGTAAATATGTCTTGAATACTTAAGTTACCAACTGTGGAAGTGTGGAAATGTGGAAATATGTAAATATGTCTTGAATACTTAAGTTACCAATTGTGGAAGTGTGGAAATGTGGCAATGTGGAAATATGTAAATATGTCTTGAATACTTAAGTTGCCAACTGTGGAAGTGTGGAAATGTGGAAATGTGGAAATATGTAAATATGTCTTGAATACTTAAGTTATAAACTGTGGAAGTGTGGAAATGTGGAAATATGTAAATATGTCTTGAATACTTAAGTTACCAACTGTGGAAGTTTGGAAATGTGGAAATATGTAAATATGTCTTGAATACTTAAGTTACCAACTGTCGAAGTGTGGAAATGTGGAAATGTGGAAATATGGCTTGAACACTTAAGTTACCAACTGTGGAAGTGTGGAAATGTGGAAATGTGGAAATATGTAAATATGTCTTGAATACTTAAGTTACCAACTGTGGAAGTATGGAAATGTGGAAATGTGGAAATATGTCTTGAATACTTAAGTTACCAACTGTGGAAGTGTGGAAATGTGGAAATATGTAAATATGTCTTGAATACTTAAGTTACCAACTGTGGAAGTATGGAAATGTGGAAATGTGGAAATATGTAAATATGTCTTGAATACTTAAGTTACCAACTGTGGAAGTGTGGAAATGTGGAAATGTGGAAATATGTAAATATGTCTTAAATACTTAAGTTACCAACTGTGGAAGTGTGGAAATGTGGAAATATGTAAATATGTCTTGAATACTTAAGTTACCAACTGTGGAAGTGTGGAAATGTGGAAATGTGGAAATATGTAAATATGTCTTGAATACTTAAGTTACCAACTGTGGAAGTGTGGAAATGTGGAAATATGTAAATATGTCTTGAATACTTAAGTTACCAATTGTGGAAGTGTGGAAATGAGGAAATGTGGAAATATGTAAATATGTCTTGAATACTTAAGTTGCCAACTGTGGAAGTGTGGAAATGTGGAAATGTGGAAATATGTAAATATGTCTTGAATACTTAAGTTATAAACTGTGGAAGTGTGGAAATGTGGAAATATGTAAATATGTCTTGAATACTTAAGTTACCAACTGTGGAAGTTTGGAAATGTGGAAATATGTAAATATGTCTTGAATACTTAAGTTACCAACTGTCGAAGTGTGGAAATGTGGAAATGTGGAAATATGGCTTGAACACTTAAGTTACCAACTGTGGAAGTGTGGAAATGTGGAAATGTGGAACTATGTAAATATGTCTTGAATACTTAAGTTACCAACTGTGGAAGTGTGGAAATGTGGAAATATGTAAATATGTCTTCAATACTTAAGTTATAAACTGTGGAGGTGTGGAAATGTGGAAATGTGGAAATATGTAAATATGTCTTGAATACTAGAGTTACCAACTGTGGAAGTGTGGAAATGTGGAAATATGCCTTGAATACTTATGGCTGGTTTTCACTAGCGATGGAGTCGGAGTCATAAGCGGAGTCGTAAGAGCGCTTATGACCTAGTGAAAATCAAAAATCGGAGTCGTAAGCGAAGTCATAAGCGCGACGGAATCGGAGTCAAAAGAATCAGAACGTTTCCATTTTCTTTCGACTCCGCTTACGACTCTGTCGCTTACGCTCCGGAATTGGAACGCTGTTTTCACTAGATCATAAGCTCTACGCTTCTGATTACGACTCCGACTCCGACTCCATCGCTAGTGAAAACCAGCCTTTAATAGATTGTACCTCTAAAAATCATACAATTGATTTTGTATTGATGGTTGCTTTATAAAAAAATGTTTGGGTTGAGAGGCTAACATTAATTTTATAACTCAACTATAAATATAGATAAATGTACATTTCATCATTTCTTACTGTGACATCCACATTATCTCTAAAGTAGCACTGCAAAATCAATTGCATGATTTTTAGAGGTACAATCTATAGCTTAATTCAAAAGATACAACAAAGTGTTCACCGAAAGTTACAGTAAGAAATGATGAAATGTACATTTATCGATACTTATGGTTGAGTTATAAACATTTTTTAGAAAGCTGTCATAACAACAAAGCATACTGTCATTATAAGACAAAGGCCATTTATGTCCAGTGCACTTCAAATTCGAACAGGGGTAATCTTCGAGGGAGATTCAACAATTGCAGTAATCATCATTTCTACCCTTCTACATTTCCAACTTTCTAGCATTATAAGGAACAGTAAAGGAACGTTTCCATATATCCAGCTTTCCACACTTCCAGAATTATCTGCAGGGGTAGGGTGGGTTGCTGGTGGGGGTAAGACTGCATACTTCCACATTTCCACACAAATTTCCACTAATTTAAGTATTCAAGGCATATTTCCACATTTCCACACTTCCACAGTTGGTAACTTAAGGATTCAAGACATATTTACATATTTCCACATTTCCACATTTCCACAGTTGGTAACCTAAGTATTCAAGACATATTTCCACATTTCCACATTTCCACACTTCCACAGTTGGTAACTTAAGTATTCAAGACATATTTACATATTTCCACATTGCCACATTTCCACACTTCCACAGTTCCACAGTTTATAACTTAAGTATTCAAGACATATTTACATATTTCCACATTTCCACACTTTCACAGTTGGTAACTTAAGTATTTAAGACATATTTCCACATTTCCACATTTCTACCTTTCCACACTTCCACAGTTGGTAACTTAAGTATTCAAGACATATTTACATATTTTCACATTTCCACATTTCCACACTTCCACAGTTGGTAACTTAAGTACTCAAGACATATTTACATATTTCCACATTTCCACCTTTCCACACTTCCACAGTTGGTAACTTAAGTATTCAAGACATATTTACATATTTCCACATAAAATAAAAAAAAAATAAAATAAATAGGAATTTCAGTGGAATCCACGGGGTGGCTCTTCTCTCCACTGTTTCCAGGTCGAATTGGAATTTGGAAATGTTGGTTTTTGTGGAGGGAGGAAAACCCTCGGAGCGGGGACGAGAACCAACAACAAACTCAACCCACATATGACGCCGAGTCCGGGAATCGAACCCGGGCCACATTGGTGGAAGGGGAGTGCTCTCACCACTGCGCCATCCCTGCTCCCCCTTATTTATTTTTATTTATTTTAAGTATTCAAGACATATTTACATATTTCCACATTTCCACATTTCCACACTTCCACAGTTGGTAACTTAAGTATTCAAGACATATTTCCACATTTCCACATTTCTACCTTTCCACACTTCCACGGTTGGTAACTTAAGTATTCATATTTCCACATTTCCACATTTCCACACTTCCACAGTTGGTAACTTAAGTATATTCAAGACATTTCCACATTTCCACACTTCCACAGTTGGTAACTTAAGTATTGAAGACATATTTACATATTTCCACATTTCCACACTTCCACAGTTGGCAACTAAGTATTCCTTTCCATATTTCCACACGTCCACACTTTGAACTTAATATTTTCATGCATAAATTTGCTCTGCAGCGCCTTAATTATGAATAATTTTGCTTTTGGTTCATTCCATTCTGATGACGCGTTCTGTGCTCTTCTACCCGAAGTAAAAGCCCAAACAACGAAGCGACTCCCGTATTAAACTATGTATTCATTTGATAATGACTATGCATTAGATTCGGTACATGAAAAAGTTCGACGTTTGAAACGAAGTCGATCTTTAGCCGTTCTATTCGACAAGCCCGGTCGAATAGAACGGCGGGGCGACCCATATACAAATCTGTCGAACCACAGGTAACCAAAGCGTATGTGACACAGGTTACCATGCAAGCGTGATTTAAGACTTTGTATGGAGTTAAAATTAAATAAAAATTTAGACAACAATATTCCCACAAAACTCACCAAAAATATAATAAAGTCTGAAAAATCTTGCCCGGTGTGTTTTGCTGTGTTTTCAATGCTTCTCAGTGCTTCTAAACGCTGTTTTGAGCGGTTTATCTCTCAGCAGCTCTTCCACGTGCATCACTGTATTATGTTAATGACAAGGTAGGAAACTGAAAGTCGAATTTGAATAAAATTTGGCCCGTCATTTGAGGAGAGCACTTCGAAAACCTCGCTAAAATTTGCTTGAAACTTAGGCACTCGCTTAACTGTCTCTCCATATGGCAAGAAGGATGATGTGCGGTCCTTCCTGGGTAGATAATTTTCGGCGAAGTTTATTTATTGAGACACAGGCCTTCGTTGAAAACAAAGTTCATTTCAAATTGGGTGCCATTTTTGCCGCCGACAGAGCCGTGTCGCTGGAATGTTGGAACAAACTCACGGTCAAACCTAGGCACGAGTACTAAAATGTGCCCAGCCGGGGAAATCCACGGGAAGCCTTTGGCAAGTAACAAACCACACCTGAAACCACACAAGCCCCCTCCCGGCTAAGTGCAGTTCTGTACCTTGGCGTGACAGCAAGAAACGTCTCTTGGATTGTATTGACTGTGACCTACCGAAACGACCAAACACGCATCGCCAGATCTTTTCAAACGACTCAGATTACTTTTCCTTCCTCCCTCCTGCTCGCAATGAATAAGCCGGTAATGAGAACTTCGAAATACAAAAGGTTTAATGAGCAAAACAATGACCTTACACGTGTGTAAAAAATGTTGCCGTTCTCGGCAAAACAACAACTTTGCGAAATTCAAGGTTTTTTGGAGAGCGTGCATACAACAGATACAAAGACAAATTTTTAGTTTCTTTCAGTCAGCTTTTATTCAATTAAAGCCAACTCGTAAGTTACGAGTTGGAAAATCGCGAAGTCAATTCACAAAAAAAAAGTAATAATAATAAATGCAAAAGTCAATTCATATTCTCAAGAGACGTTTCTTGCTGTCACGCCTAGCACGGCTGGCTGGTACAGAACTTCACTTAGCCGGAAGGGGTGTGTGGTTTGTTACGTGCAAAAGGCTTCCCGTGGATTTCCCCGGCTGGGCACATTTTAGTACTCGTGCCTAGGTTTGACCGTGAGTTTGTTCCAACATTCCAGCGACACGGCTCTGTCGGCGGCAAAAATGGCACCCAATTTGAAATGAACTTTGTTTTCAACGAAGGCCTGTGTCTCAATAAATAAACTTCGCCGAAAATTATCTACCCAGGAAGGACCGCACATCATCCTTCTTGCCATATGGAGAGACAGTTAAGCGAGTGCCTAAGTTTCAAGAAAATTTTAGCGAGGTTTCCGAAGTGCTCTCCTCAAATGACGGGCCAAATTTTATTCAAATTCGACTTTCAGTTTCCTACCTTGTCATTAACATAATACAGTGATGTACGTGGACTAGCTGCTGAGAGATAAACCGCTCTAAACAGCGTTTAGAAGCACTGAGAAGCATTGGAAACACAGCAAAACACACCGGGTAAGCTTTTTCAGACTTAAGTATATTTTTTGTGGGTTTTGTGGAAATATTGTTGTCTAAATTTCGATTTAATTTTAACTCCATACAAACTCTTAAATCACACTTGCATGGTAACCTATGTCACATACGCTTTGGTTACCTGTGACTGAATAAGGGGAATAAGTCGAGCGGTATATGGCGAGGGAGGGGGGAAATATATATTTCCCCCTCGTCCGTTGTTATCAGTTATTGTTTTCAACCCCGCCCTCCCCTTTTACAACCAAAGCCGCACCCAGCTTTTCAGACAGTTAGTAATTGACAGGGACTATTGCATATATTCAACCGAAAAGAACAAAGGAAACCGAGCCAACCGAAAAATAAGAAATATTAATTTATACTGCGCTAAATAGTTCACCTAATATTTTTGAAAATTCAAGGTGGCTCCTAACCCCCCCCCCCCCCCCCCTATAACATCTTTTTTTTAGTGAGTTTGCAAGAAGGTGCGTATTGGCATGCTAATTAGAATTCCATAGTAAAACGTTGGGATCATACAGCTCGTTTTTGTGTTATGCTAACCTAAGCTAAAACAAGGGATGTTTTTAACGGCTATATTTTTGTTATTGTTGCTTATTAAGTCGAACAATTATGACTATGTTTGCACCATTTACTGATAAAGAATAGCAGTACTTATCGATCAAATTATAACTGAAGAGAAAAGCTGCAAACCGTTATGAGCGACCTCAAAATCACAAACAGACATAGAAGCAAAAAGCTATACATGCATAGATAAGGAGATTAAAAACTATACTTTATTTTTCGTTAACAGGAACTGATTCTAGCTCTTTTGCTGGATTTCGAGCTTGCAAATGCCTGCAGTCGTTTTATCGGACAGATCTGTTTGGGGAATGCAAACCATGTGGTGCTGATGGTTTAGAATGCGCTGATGACTTCGCAACTTTAAAGTCTGGTTTCTGGTGGTACTGGGAAAATGAGACACACAAACATCTCTATAGAAAATTCACAAGCAATGTCCTTAATGTTACCGCTGAAGTTAATGCACACATTAATGGCTCGCTACCCAATCGGTCTTTAACTAAGTACCCACACGCTGTACCAAAACCTCATAGATGTCCTCGCCAAGAATCTTGTACTGGAGGTATAGATTCTAACTGCAGCACTGGATACAAAGGTCCGTTGTGTGAAGTTTGCAGTGATGGCTACTACAAGCAATTTAAAAGCTGCGAACTGTGCCCAACAAAAAAATGGATGATCGGGCAGCTTTCTATCTCGGCTGCAGTCATTATCATAATAATCGCTATCCTGGTATGGTCAAGCAAAAAGAAAAGCAAAAAGAATGTCGGGCGTTCTTCAGTGGACATTGTTCTTGGGCGGCTCAAAATCGTTATTGGTTTTTACCAAGTAACGTTTGGACTGCTTGAAGCATTTGCATACATTAAATGGCCCCAATCTCTTGCCCTGATCGGAACTTATTCCCAGGCTTTGCAGTTAAACGTGTTCCAGATTGCGCCTGTTCACTGTCTCTTCCCAGAATTGAAAATTGATGCATTTGGAGATCTTTTTTCCATACTCACGCTAAACGCTTTAGTTATCATCCTGTCGATCTGTGTTTACGGAATCAGAAAGTTTTACCTCAGATTGCGTTCCACCTTGGATGACCAACAGAAAGCCCTCAAAATGTCTCAGACGAAAGAGTTTATCTACAGAAACGCGTTTTTCATCCTGTATGTTACCTACCTCAGCACGTGTTTGAAAACAGCAGCCGTACTGCCTCTCGCTTGTCGCACGCTTTGCAGTGATGATGAAAAGGATGATTGTACCAGTTATTTAAAGGCGGACTTTGGCATCAACTGTAATAGTTCAAGATACAATCGTTTAGTCATCGTCGGATACGTTGCCGTCGGTTACGTGCTTTTCCTGCCAGCAGCTTCATTCCTCACTCTCCTCTTGAGTCAACGAAGGGCGCTGCAAACTATCCGAAACGACGACGAAGGTGCCGGTGAAAGTTGCGACGACGACAATGAAGCAAAAAGGGCTGAATTGCTTACGGGATTACGATTCCTGTTTGAAAACTACAGGCCTTCTGCATGGTACTGGGAACTTGTTGATACAGTGCGCAAGGTTATCCTGACATCTGGTTTAATCCTAATCGGCAGTGAGAGCAGGTCCTATGCAGGAATCGCTTCCATCATGTCAGGTATCTATGCAATTGGCTTTGCCGTCAAAAAACCAGTGGTAGATCCGTTCGAGAACAGGTTAATGCTAACATCTCTAGTGGTTACTTTCGTCAACTTGGGAATAGGAGCCGTGAGTAAGATTCCCAGCGAAAACATCCCTTCATCTGTGGATCATTCCGTGGATAAAATCATGTTCGAGTTACTGGTAGTTGGAGCAAATGCTTCAGTGATCCTCCTTCTAAGTGGTAAGTGCCTTTTTGTAAGTCATCTTTTTATCCAATTCAGCCTGGAAAGAGAGGGTGGGGAGACTGATCTAGAATCAGCTCGTGACGTTTAAAGTACAAACGCAAACACCACCAAACTTGCTGACTTTTCCGAAGATGTATCAGCTTACAATCTGGTATAACAGTAATTTTATCAAGTGGCTTGCTGTTACCATGCCGACAAGATATTGATAACATTGTCACCCATTATGCTTTGCACTCCTCGACGGGGAAATCTACCGTTCTCTCTGATATAAAAATTCAAGGTTTTTTTGTTTTTGTTTATTTATTTATTTATTTATTTATTTATTTGTTTAATTTTTACACGGTGGAATGAAATTCTGCTGTATCTTGCCTTATACAACATGTTCTGGATTTAATTCACAACTACACACTTTTAATTTACCAGTGGTTTTATTTGATGGATTCATTCATCATTGGAACATCTTCTTGGATACCCGTGTGTAGACACGATGGCCCGTTGCTAGGCAACTTTCCTCCGCGACGCTGTTCTGGTCATGTGATGTGTTTGTTTCTAAAATGGCATCCGTGATAATAATTTATGTAGATATATTTGCCTGACGTTGTTCCAGGCCAATATTCTCATTGTTCGTTTGTCATTTGAATTTACATAAATTATAACTCTTTCTCTGCGTGAAAATCTAACGGGGAGGGGCTCAAGGCTGTTGTGTCTCCCGAGTATCCCCTAGCCAGGGTAGGGACATGGCAGAACACAGGCCAAGGCACAAAAAGAATAACTGGGTTGGCTAAGCTGGTGGCTTTTGATCTGCTTAGCTTCGAACCTATGGCTTTCCCGATCTCCTTCAAGTACGAATCAATCAGTGGATCACACATTTCCAATTTGTTTCCGATCACCTCCTCTAAAAGCGAATCCATGTTTGTCATACCGTAATTCGGCTTGTTATTTGCGCTCCTCACCGACTTCTTTCAATGGAGAACTTCATGTTGATTATTGAAGTATTCCAAAATGTTGCTCCTCTCTCGGTAGCTGTGGAACGTCCCCTTCAATCAAGCAAAGGACGTTCGTTCTTGTCACCCGCTTTGTCATTGTTGTATGTTTTGGTTGTACACATCGCTGCGATTGATGAGCCCGCACAAGTGGGAGAAAAATACCAGCAACAGGCCATCGTGTGAGGAAATGATATTTCATAGTTTGTAGGGCTTTTCAAACCTATTCGCTGACATTTTACTCCATTAAGCGTGTTAGAAGTCCCGGTAGTCTGCCGGCGGACTACATACAGCCCGCTAGGTCGTGTATTATTTTATTGACTTTATTCTTGACGGTACATTGTGAAGATTTACGTTTGCAATCGACCTCATTTGTGTCAAATTTTATTCTAAAAGGGCGTAAATAAAATCCGGAACATGGAACATTCCGGAACATTCCGGAGCATTGAATAGAACGAAATAACTAAAGGAAAAAAATAGAAAGGATATATGAATACTGAAAAAAGAGAGAAAAATTATAAAATACATAAAATAAATCAGCTTAACTAGAATAAAAAGTCAAATTGTCGTACCAACTAACACAACAGCTTGCAACAAAATCTAACAGCCCGAATGATACTAATTGGACGACCCAAGGGAGGTTTCCTGCCCTATCACTACACAGATGTCAACAATAACAATAGTTAAAACTATCACGAGCTTAAACGAGCCAAACCAAACCCAGCTGAAATGGCCTATATGGCATCAAAAACACCATCGTTAAACACACAGAATAAGAGGTCATATTCAAAATGAGGAGATTTTCAAATATTAAACATACGATTGATGAATAAAAGGCTCTATCAAATCCGTCTTGACCAGATACAAAAACACCGGTATAGCACAGGCCTTGATAAAACCAATTTTACTCTGAAAGACATACTCGTGCAAGCTTAATCTGTATTCACATAATGTAAGCGGATCAGTATCTTCAAGAGGAACAATCTTCTTATACAGATATTTTTCTTTTATTGTAGTTAATCTGATTTATGTTTTTTTTTTTTTTTTTTCATAACTAAGCTTTTCAAAGTTTTAGTTTTCAAATATATTTTTTCTATTTTTTCGTTAATTTATTTCGTTCTATTTCATGTTCCGGGATGTTCTGAGATGTTCCGGAATATCCCATGTTCCAGATTTTAAAGAAACTCCAAATAAACCCCATTTAACACAGATTTCATTGATACGCGACCCTCGAATAAAAACTCCCGCGAGCATTTGGCCATTCGCTTCCGTCAATCATGCGCTCCTAATATGGTGTTATAGGAATGCCGCTCTTGTATTCAAAAATATGGCGGCCACTTTGTAGCCTGTTCGTTCGACATGGTTGCTTCTTCTTCTTCAAGTTTACGTTGGCGACTGGTGTTTTGCTCGTGCAAGGGTTGAGCGCAATCGCTATAGCAAGACTTCGATCTGAAAGTGGGGTTGACATTTGTGAAGAAAATTCGGAAAAATACAGAAATACCTCCACGGTTGATTTCACAGCCCGGACGGGAAAAGCAAGCCAAATGGACGGTAGGTGAAAAAAGAATCGCATAAATCGGCATAAATAAACGACCATGCAGTAGATGACATTGATCACCTTTTATCATTTACAGCACATGATGTATTGTTTATAAGGAGAGTAATTGAGCAATATCCAGGAGTGTACGAAGATGAAAATATACAGGGATGGCTCAGTTCAGTACGCAAGAGGAAAGACAGTCAGAGCGGTGGCTTTTTATCAATCGATGCTCAACCCCTGCACGAGCAAATACACCACTCGCTAACGTAAACGGGAAGATTAAGAAGCAACCATGTCGAACGAACAGACTACAAATTGGCGGCCATATTTTTGAAAACAAGAGCGGCATTCCTATAACACCATATAAAGAGGGCAGGATTGACGGAAGTAAATCGCCAAATGTTCGCGGGATTTTTTATTCGAGGGTCGCGTATCAATGAAATCGGTGGTAAAAGGTTTTAGTTTATGGCGTCATGGCTTGTTGTGTAACGGGATGTAAATTGTTATTGTCTTATCCTGTGCGAATTCGGTCATGCAATTTATTCAACCGAACGTTGTATTTATGCGTACCCCTCGATGCCATTTCTTCATGTGGTCTACGGCCATGGAAAACTAGGATACCCAGTAAAACATGGTTTTAATTATTCGATATTCATACAAATATATAAACAATAGCCTCCATTTGGCGCGAAAATATGCTCAGATATTTGTCCGCGGACATTATCTGTTCCGAGAAGCGAACAGTTTTCCGAGAGCGAAGCTCGAGGAAAACTGTGAGCTTCGAGGAGCAGATAATGTCCAAGGACAAATATCTGAGCATATTTTTAAAGTCAAATGGAGGCTATTGTGTTTATTATCCTTCAAATATGCGGGAATCTCGGGGGAATCGGCAGGATCTGCCATTCTGTCATATGTCAATCACGTCAAAGTTTGTCATTTGGCTTCCAAAATCTCCACGTCAGTTCGCTTCCGGTCGAAAGCGTTTGTTTGGGGAAAAGGTAAAACATTTGAAAGGAAAGTAAACTTGTTTAATTCCGTGAAAGACAAAAGCAAGATACAAGTGGCGGATAAGGTTACAGGGAATCTAACTACCTCTCGAGGACAAGCTAAAGATCACTGAAAGCGAAAAACTGTAAAGTATCGCATTCCGAAAAAAGTGTAAACTGCCGTCGACGAAACAGCCGGCGCTTTGTCGTTCTCTTCGTTTATCTCGTGTTCAATTGGAGCAGCACTTTATATCGAAAATACACCCGAAAACGACCCGTGAAGAAATCGAAGCTGAACCTGCAGTCGGATACGACGCCACCGGTTGTTTTTGCTGGATTCCATCAAAGCGCTTTCTTTGCTAACTTGACATTGAATGGAGCCAGCAACGAAGTCATTCACAATCACTGAGGATTAAACTTGTTGCTCGAGAGTAGGACGAGCTGCTTCTCTTCGTAGAGAATTTCGACATCTCGGGGTATCATGGCTGGTTTTTGTTTCGTGGACGATATTTTATGTTCGTTAGCGATCTCGACCAGGTGAGCATTGATAGCATCATTTACCGGCTTGAACTCTGTCAGTAATGGCACTGAAATTTATGTTTTCGTTATTTAAATTCTTTATATCCAGGCCAGCACGAATTGCTCTCGTTGAATTACAACTGTAATATTATGCCGTCGTGTGAGCGAGCTTCGAGTTTATTAAATAAACTCGTTTAATAGCTTGTTGATGGCTTTTTCATTTCGCCAGACTGAAAGAAAACCATAAATACTCTTAAATGAGATGGGCTAAAACTTTTCGCCTTTCATATTTTTCAGTTTTACCACATTTTTAATTCAAGGACTGTTAAACAGAGTTCAAACCAAGAGAAAATGTCGCAAATACGAGCTTGAGTATTTCAACATTTCGTTTACGAACAGCTTACCGTCAAAAACGTTTAGAGCGTATGTTGTTTTCTGGTACTGGTTTATCGACCAGCAGGTTTATCTCTTCTTCTGTCACAAAAGCAAACCGTTCCCCCATCTTGACATTCATTTTAATTGCAAACTTGACGCTCCTTGAAGGTTTTGAAATTGGGGAATATCACTTGGGGAATATCCTCGGATATTCCCCAGTTTTAGCTGGGGTATATTCGGTCACGTGAGGCGTTTAGACCAATCGCACGCGAGCGAAAATATTTGATGGATTATAATGAATAATATAAAATATTCCATAAATATTTGCATCGTGTCATGTATCGAGGGTTGAGAACACAAATACCATAATAATGCAAGTTTTACTGTTAATCTTTCTCGCACGTTGATGGCAAATTTAGCCCGTAAAACAACATCAAAGCCGTGGTTGACTAGGATCCATTAAGGCGGCTTACTACAGGTGTTGCACTATGTGAGCGTAATATGCGCGCTCTCCCAACACGAAAGCATCACACGCGTGCGAACCGATGCGAGCTTGCGACCACGCAAGCAAAAATAACAAAATGGCGGCCCTCGGAAAAAAAAACAATTTTACCATATACCGAGTAGGTTCCAGAAGTGTACTAAGTAGTTAAATTATGTTTGGGCTTGAAAACTGATAAAACGTGTTTCCTAATGGTTGCTGGTCCTTAACAGCCTTGAAGCCTTTGCAGAGCTGCGGAAAATCCCTGAACACGAAGGTAGCATGCGCTCACCAGTTGGAGCGCGCGCGCACGCTGCAACCCGGGTTTTCCCTGAAACAAGCATGCGCAATGGCTTTCCTACCGTAGATTGCGAAA
Source organism: Pavona decussata (assembly GCF_977016875.1). Lineage (NCBI taxonomy): Eukaryota > Metazoa > Cnidaria > Anthozoa > Scleractinia > Agariciidae > Pavona > Pavona decussata. The sequence goes on along the minus strand of NW_028145448.1, from coordinate 716,454 downwards.
ACCATTTTTTCTCGCTAAATTTCTACAAATCTAGCCGTACAACCTACATTCAAATATTTGCTATATTTTAGAAAGTTTCAAATAAGGCAAAATTTCAAAATCTTGTCATTTGCCAAATTTCTACCTGACAGAGGTTCGTGCTCTTACCTGCAAATACGTATTTTTGCCCACTTTCCAAATCCTGAGATTTTAAAGTAGGGTAGTACGGCCAGATTTAGAACCAGACAACTCTAATGGCAAACTTTATTTCTGACTCAAAAGTATCTCAATTGTATTTATTGTGCTAAAAAAATTGCAAAACATCTCCTTCTGGCGTTCTTCTTAAGTTTGATTCAAGGCCTTCTTTCACACCAGAAAACTGAAGTAAGCCACCTCAAGTCTGTTCAGTCCAGTCCTTCGCATTTCGCGTGCCTGACTATAGATACGGCAAATACAATTTCTCTTTCTTATCCTTACGGATGGATACTATCTCTTCTTTGAAACAAACGATATAGATGTGCAAAGGCGGCATTCTGTTAAGCCATTTCTCATTAGCTGATCGGACAGCGCCGGGTATCATCCGAACATTTCTAATTAACTTTCAAGCGATTCCAATCTCTTCTAACGATCACAAGACCTCTAGACAAAACTGAAGAGCTACAAGCCATCAAGGTATCAACTACACTGTAACTGGGTAGTTGTTCCCAATAAAAATCTACAATGGCCATACTAGTACTCAAACAAAGGTTAGGCATCTCAAACAGGTAACATATGATGAACGTTTCATAGCTATCAGCTAAAAAAATAAACTTTTCCACTTCTCAGCGGACAGTTTAAATTTTGGCCAATCCTCAGTTACTGTGTTTTCAAAAGGTAACACAAATTTCCCTGGGACTGATGTCTCTAAGGAATAGGCCTTTTGCAACAGTTGATCACGTGACCAAAAATTGGCAAACTTGCCAATAGCTGCAGCTATATGAATTACAAAAATGCAAAAAGATTTTGTGCCAGTTTAAAAATTGGAAAATTTACAAGGATTTGTATGGAAAAGCACTAAAGCGTGACTGGATGGCAAGCTGGCTTTTTCTCACACAAATCCTTCTAATTTTGAACGTCCATAAAAATTTCTCTTTCGAAGATATAAGCCTGGCAATTCGCATGCCAGGTTGTTTTCTTTTTTACGCTCTTTTCAGTTTTGATAAAATTATTTGCTAAAAATAGGTAAATCATTGTGTTTAAGAGAAGTAGGTAACGTGATCAACTGTTGCAAAAGGACTATTGGGGAATTTCCATATTTCAGTAATGTGTAAATAACGGATTCGAGGAAAAAACAGAGAAGCAGACCAACGAGTATTGCATTGCCCTTTTTCATTAACGGCGGCCGATTTATTATTCTTTTCAAATATGTTAATAGGCCTTACCAACTTCGTTTTAAAGTAAAAATTCTACTGAATTTTGCCTTTGCTAGCTAGCCTATTAAGGCTAATTTCCATGAAAATGAATTAATAATTTAGCGGCTGCCATTTATGGAAAAGGTCTATAAGTAAAAGCAATCAATACCCAATGAGGCAGGTTCAAAGGTTTCAAATTTCTAATTTCTCAATCCTAGAAAAAGATTCTTTAACTCTCCCATTACAATATAAGTAATTTAGTTTATTTTGTCTTTTCAGTCCAGTACATTATATACATTTATCGTTACGTCAAAGAATGGCGCAAAAATCCAAAATGGTCCCTATCTTGTTGCCTCGCCCTGTTGTTACCTTTGAATGAACTTCAGGGCGAAATTCGAGGATTGGCTGGGACTAACGTTCTTAAGCAACAACTTCAGACAGGTAGAATTGACATGCCGTCCATGACAACCGCCATAAAAGACAGCGGCGTGGTCAACTTCACCCTCGAAGAAGAGGAAGAATCAACTGAGAATCCTTCAAGGAAAGAAGACGAAGAACGGCCCGGCAACGTCGAATCCCACACTGATGTGACCGTCGTCACTATCCACACCGCTAAACCAACAAAATCATATGATACTAAACTTTGAGCAAATGATACGCAATCAACGTTGTAACTGTTTTTTTTTTGTGGTGGTGATTGTGCTTGTTTTTTGTTTGTTCGTTATTTTTATTTTGTTTTCTTTTACTTTTTATGTTCTTTTCTATTCACTTGCGCAAAAAGAAACGCAGCCTTCAGTTTTTAAATATAATTTATAAGATAGAAGTGTAAAACGTGATCTAGGCGTCATTCCACTCTGAAATAATTGTATGATTTAAGTACGTAGAAAGAGCGGGGGCTAGATTACATTGCCAACGCTGTTACAAAAAATCAATCCGAGAGACATAGATACCTATTAACTGCTGCTGTTCTGAATTACGAATTAGTGAGTGAAGTCCAAGTGAAATAATTTTAATAATCAATTAAGTGAATCATAATTATTAGTATTGTACCAGTAAACTAGTACAATTATGATTACTGATCCATTAGTTCATGAGTAGACAAAAATTAAGCTATGATCCCACAGGATGAATGACTTTAATAGTAGCGAATCCCAATAAATAACAAAGGGAAAAGCAAACATGAGGGAATAATAAATATACCTTCTCTGTGGCATGCTAATTAGTGAGTTATGGGATGCTACCTTCCATAAGAGTAAATCGCCTGAAAAATGGCTCATAACAAGAAAGATTTAGTAGATAACATAAAAGAAAAGAGGGAGTAGATAACATAAAAAGAAAAGGTTTAGTAGCTACGAGATATAGTAGATAATATAAAAAAATTTAGTAGATAACATAAAATAAAAAGATTTGGTAGATTATATAAAAGAAAGGATTTATTAGATAACATAAAAACGAAATATTTAGTAGATAACATTAAAAGAAAAGATTTGGTAGATAACATAAAAAGGAAAGATTTAGTAGATAACATTAAAAGAAAAGATTTAGTAGCTAGGAAAGATTTAGCAGATAATATAAAAAGAAAAGATGTGGTAGATAACATAAAAAGGAAAGATTGAGTAGATAACATAAAAAGAAAAGATTTGGTAGATAACATAAAAAGGAAAGATTTGGTAGATAACATAAAAAAGAAAAGATTTAGTAGATAACATTAAAAGAAAAGATTTAGTAGATAACATTAAAAGAAAAGATTTAGTAGATAACATTAAAAGAAAATATTTAGTAGATAACATAAAAACAAAATATTTAGTAGATCAATTAAAAGAAAAGATTTGGTAGATAACATAAAAAGGAAAGATTTAGTAGATAACATTAAAAGAAAAGATTTAGTAGCTAGGAAAGATTTAGCAGATAATATAAAAAGAAAAGATTTGGTAGATAACATAGAAAGGAAAGATTTGGTAGATAACATTAAAAGAAAAGATTTAGTAGATAACATTAAAAGAAAAGATGTGGCAGATAACATAAAAGAAAAAGATTTAGTAGATAACATTAAAAGAAAAGATGTGGCAGATAACATAAAAAGAAAAGATTTGGTAGATAATATAAAAAGGAAAGATTTAGTAGATAACATTAAGAAAAAAGATTAAATAGATAACATTAAAAGAAAAGATTTAGTAGCTAGGAAAGATTTAGTAGATAACATAAAAAGAAAGGATTTAATAGATAACATTAAAAGAAAAGATTTGGTAGATAACATTAAAAGAAAAGATTTAGTAGCTAGGAAAGATTTAGTAGATAACATGAGAAGAAAAGATTTAATAGATAACATTAAAAGAAAAAAATTAGCAAAAAACATTAAAAGAAAAGATTTGGTAGCTATGAAAAGATTTAGTAGATAACATAAAAAGAAAAGATTTATTAGATAACATTAAATAAAAGATTTGGTAGATAACATTAAAAGAAAAGATTTAGTAGCTAACATTAAAGGAACGATTTAGTAGATAGCACTAAAAGAAAAGATTTGGCAGATAACATAAAAGAAAAGAATTTAGCAGATGAAAAAAGAAAAGTTTAGTAGCTAAGAAAGATTTAGTAGATAACATAACAAGAACAGATTTAGTAGATAGCATGAAAAGAAAAGCTTTAGTAGGTAAAATAAAAAAGGAAAAGATTCAGTAGATAAATTCAGTAAAAAAAACACTTGATTCACGTAATTTATCAACTAAAGTGAATATTGATTCGTTAGACACAGGTCAGACTGCACCCTTAATGTTGCCAGGGAAACGATACGGTGTAGAAGAGAAAATAAGGACCTCAGCAGAGACGACGACGACACCAACGAAAGCAAAACTTAAAAATTACATTAGTGTTTTCTGAAAAAAAATTCGTAATGTTGTGTAATGTGGCCGGACTATAGGAGCTAACTTCGTGGGGGCGGTTTTAAAGTTCAGAAAAAGAAAAGAAAATTAATTATCAAGACATGCGTTCACGTTCTCCATAAAACTTTACATTTGGTCTTTTTACGGTGCTGTTTTGCAGAGGAAGGCAAAGAAATGTACGAAAGTGTATAATGCACGTACATAGTTTTATTCTAATTAAAACTATTGTATTTCTGACGTTCTCGTTGACGTCGTCGTCGTGGCTACTTAAGCTCCCCATTAATAGATAACTTAGGTGGCCATTTGCTCATTGTAGGTGTTTGTTTACCCGAAAGCAACAATATAAAATAAGGACAGTCTTGATCTATTTCTTGATACGTATTAAGTCATTTGTAGAGTGATAGAAACAAGACGGTACAAAACATATTGCCATGAGTGATTAGTAGTTAAACATCCAATGAAGCTGCTTTTTTTTTGTAGCGAGCCACTGTGACTACCTACAGAAACGGACGCTAAATGAGGTTCATGGCTAGGGAGTTTTTCTTAGGAAACGTGCAAGGGGCACAAATGCGCCAATACGTATGTTTCCTACAGAAACGGATGGAGAACTTACCATGAGCACAATTGCATTTGGAACTGATAGTGTTAATGGACTCATTTTGTGTCCAGTCGTTGGAATTGGATATACTTATTGTACAGTAAAATGTTTCAATCCATCAAAAGAGGTTGAACGGATTGTCCGTATTATGAATTTGTCCGTCATATAAAGGGAGAGTTTACATGTTCATTTGGTCTTACTGGGACCAAGTTAACTGTCCGTAATATGCCGCCTGGCATACAGAGGTGTCCGTATTATGTGAGGTTTTCAAGGCAGAGGCTCTACTGTAGCAATTAATAAGCATATAACAGTTCGTGAAGACCGTGTTAATAACTCGATTACTCATTAAACAGCTCAGGTTCTTATGAAATTCCAACTAACATGTCATTTGCAAACGTGGCGGAACAATTGGGTTTTTGTAATTCAGTCATTCTGATCAGCTATCCGTTTATTGTCTGGATTACTTTTGAAATACCTCCTAGAAACCCTATTTTGGCGTTTGTTCCGTTGTCAAGCATGTTTGCTGGAGCGTGTACAAAAGGCTCAATTAAGGGTTTTAAGATAACATTTGGTAATATAATTGTAGAAACTTAAAAAAAGATAACGTTTGTCCAGTTACCAAGCATGCTTGCCGGAGCGTGTACAAAAGGCTCCATTAATGCTTTTGAGATAACATTTGGTAATATAACTGTAGAAAATAAAGAAGGAAACGTTTGCCCAGTTACCATGCATACTTGCTGGAGCGTATACAAAAAGCTTCATTAATACTTTTTAGTTAACATTTGGTAATATAACTGTAGAAATTAAAGAAGGAAACGTTTGCCCAGTTACCATGCATGCTTGCTGGAGCGTATACAAAAAGCTCCATTTATACTTTTTAGGTAACATTTGGTAATGCAACTGTAGGGACTTAAAGAAGATAATTTGTAAAATAAGAGAAGCCTTAAATAAAGCCTGTGAACCTGAAGCTGCAATTTTCACATGAAAAGTCTTTGTGTGCAGAGACTGGTTTAGACGTATCCATGTCATTTCTTTCAACGCCTCAAAGATGTTCGCAAAATCAGGCGCCTAGCCTTCTTCCTGTCTCACCAATGTATAAAAGTTTGCATAAAATAAGTACATTTTTATGCAATGAATGATAATACGTGTATCAACAATAGGAATGCTGATTTGTTGTAACAGAGGGCATTTTTCTTAATTTTCCTTTCACCGAGGGCAAAATTACTTTCTCCTGATTGGTCGAACGGCGAAAATAATCGCTCCTCATTAGCTGAGCACACCAGGTCTACATTTTTGTTGGTTTCCTCATTTTGTGTCCAAAAACAACGAGTTCTTTGAGGTTCATGGGAGTTCAACTCTCTAATTAAGCCGGATTGTTTGAACCAAAAATACATGGAAATCAAGTGCTGTACCTAGAAAGGAAATTCGTAAAGGTTAAGTTTTCATGTCTCTTACAAAAAACATCAAAATATTTTTTGCGTCAAGGCTAAAAACTTGGATCGGATTGATATTTGCTTGGCTGAGAAACTGAAATCAGTCGTCATGGCGACCAAGTGCTTTCACCTCGTTACTTCTTCTTACAACGAACGATAACCGAGCATAACAGTGTCCTTTAGATGGGAGGAAGGAGCAGGTCAAATTCAGTAGAAGGGGTTCCTTCTTTGGATCCACCGTTTGCTATTTTTGTCAATCTATGTTCGTGTTATTTTCAAGGGGCAGGAAGCTTCACAACGCATGTAAACAATTAATTGATGCCCCGCCTTACTTTTTATCGTTGTTAGTTTGCTCCTGAATTACACTTGAATTCTCTTTTAATTACATCTGTGTAATGGTAACTCTTCTCGTCAGTTTTGTTTGTTTTGTACACTACGAAGAAAAAAAAGTAATTTGTTTGTTTTGGCTTGCTTACAGTGAGTTTTTTACTGACTGTTTTACGAATTCCTTGATGGTTTTAAGAACATTTTGCCCTCCAAGCGTAATCGCAATGATTCCTCGTAGATTAAGGATTAATTTTTACTTGTAATTTTAAAGTCTTCGCAAATTGGCCCGGTCTCGCAATTTGGGAAACTTTTAAAATGCGCTTTGAAAATTAATCCATAATTCTACTCGGCCTCGTGAGAATAATACTACATGTTATACAGGAGAGTACGGAAAACCATTTCAGTAGAAATGACATTCTAAGCTACATGATTATGTGAGGGGATGGGTGGGTGGGGGGGGGGGGGTCCAAAAAATATATCAAAATATCATGTTTACTGTAGGTAAATATCGGGATGGGCTATTTGTCGAGTTAAGGGCCGTTTTAACATTTGCCCAACAATCGTTCAACAAAAAATGTTGAATGGATGTTGGGTAAATGTTCGATTCTGAAGCTTAAATAACTCTTAACTTAACTTTCCTTCAAACAAATGAATAAACTGACCACTTCACGCACTTTGCTGGAAATGAACATATTCTGCTTCCGATTCCACGATCGCTTCTTTTCTTCGAGAGATGGTGATTTTGAAAATGGTTGCGGGGCTTGGGTCCGAGGTCAAATTAACTCTACCCGATGTGGTACAGTCATTTCACGTACAGCACTTACCCCATCCCCACAGCGACATCTCGGCCAGCTCTATTATTATGAGCGACCAATGGCGAGGCGACGCGACGGGATATCAACAGACAGCAAAATTTCAATATTCTGTGGGGTTTTTCTCGAGCTATAAAACATGTCATCAAAGGTGAAGGGACCACTCGAAAATGACCGTGATATCTCCTTTTTATGAAGGGAATAACAGTGATTTCAAAGAACGCCCGTAACGGTAAAATAGTCCCCAAAGCACAAGAATACAACAGAGGTGAGTCAGTTTTATTCATTTTATTGAATGACAGTCAAATTTAGCGATATTAAACTTCAGAATCGACAGTATTTCATTTCCCATACAGAATCTTATAACGCGTTTAAATTCTCAAAGGCTGCCTGCAACCCAATACCGCTTGCACCCAAAGGTCATCGTCCCACCAGTAATTAATTATTTCATGCTCTCTAATAATGACGCGAGCTTGGGCCGCCTATGCTGTAACTTACTCGATGGTCGTCTTCCTTATCATCACTTCGTCCTAGCCTTCCACGCAGTCGTTTTTAGGGGACTCGAATTACCTCCTCCCCACAAGGAGGTAATACGAATCCCCTAAAACACGACCGCGTGGGAGGCTACAGTTCATCCTTGCGATGAATTCCCTTACAAGAGCATACTTCAATTAAGAGCAGTTTCGTGTCCCAAAATATATTTAAAAAAGTTTACTCAGTCAATGTTGCTCCTACTGAGATCTAAATAAACGTCAAGAAAAGGAGAACACAGAAAATTCACTCCTTGTACGTTGCTTGGCAGTGATCTTTAAGAGCATGATTAAGCTCCGTGTGTGTTATAACTGCATGGGAGCCGGGCGGTGCGAACGAAACTGCCCCGAGACAAATTGTGCAAAAATTAGTTTATCCACGAATATTTGTCCTATCAAAACGATTGAAATATATTTGTCAAGCTTGAAACATGGAAATGAGACAAGAAAGTCCACAAGGATTCCGATACTTCACTGGTTTATTCGTTTGTCTTGGTTTTCACAACGTTCACTAAATTGGAGCCCTGCGCGGCGAAGGCGCGCGTGCGGAGCGCCATAGCCAAGAGAAATTGGTAAACCCGTCAATGCGATCCGTACGACCGTGCGTCCGTACGCAGCACTACAGAAAAACTCAAGTGTGTGAAGCTGTGTTGTTTTAAGAAAATTTTGCACTCTATAATAAACACGTAATTGCGATGAGTCCTCGTACAATTAAGGATTAATTTGCGAAAACTTTTAAAATACGCGTGAAAATTAATCCTTAATTCTACTCGGCTTCATGGAATGACATATACATATTAGCTTTCTCACACACTGACTTGTCAAAGCTATATTAATCTCGGTTACTCGTTATTTTTACTGCTAAATAGAGGAGTGGCTATGCAATAAAGAGACCATCTTTTGAGGTTGAGGAAGGGGAGTGCAGGCAGAGGCCACCATCTATTTTGGGGTTTGGTCTTCCCTAATGCTGTTCTTATCTTATCCGCAATTTTAAACGTGAATCATCCAATCTAATCATTTAATTTCAACAATGCAGAGCCTCCAACAACTTAAAATTCAACACCAATTCCGCTAACTCGAACTATTTTTGTTTTCCTTCTGATTTGAAGTCAGCGGGATTCTACTGTGACTCCAAAGCTTGCTATGAGGAATTTTTCAGTTATCAAGGTGTATTTAAGCTCAAATTAAACGCCGCCAAAATTGTTGCCTCCAACAAAATCGTTGTTGACTGTGAGTATTTTTTTATTTTTCCCAGGAATGGTTAATTGGAGCGCCCCCAAAAAATTCGTCGTCTCGTGGGAAGCAATCTTCACGCTGGCTCGCTTTACTATCCCCAAAGAAAAAGCAAGGATCTACTCGCAAATTAAATCATCGAGCTAAATTGCCTGATCACAGAGCATTCAACCAACATACGTTGGTCCAGCATAATGGGGAGCAGAGTGCTAAACATTCTTACATCAAAAATGCACAGAAATGTTGGAACATTTAGCTGGGGTTTTAAACACACTAACGACAATGCTGTCAGGCAATTATTTATTTATTTCCGCAAGTCTTCTGTCGGTACATGTTATATCGAGGAAAATCGAAAGAATCTACTTTGCAGTACAATGTTGACTCGTAGGTAATTTTGGCCGGTGTTTCTGAGGCGTAAATGAGTCCTTCCTCAGAATAAACCCAACCAGCAATACGTCTCCTGCTACTGATTTTCAAGTACCATTTGCTGACCAGGAAAAAAAAAAAAAAGAAAAGAAAAGAAAAGTCCGGCTTAAGCCGAGACACTATAATTTATAAAACAAAGACTAAATTTGAAGATAGCTACTGCCCATAAGGATCCGTAAGAAAGGCAAGTTCTGATATCGTAATGTGAAAACAAGCTGCTTAAAATGTCGGCTACTTAGCCCACATACAAACTCTCCTTCCCTAAAGTTGCCCGCAGAGATGTTAACTCGCCCAAAATGTCAAAATAATTATGCCCGTATAAAAGAAGTACCTGTCTTTAAATAAACAGATGCAATAATGCGACACTCTCAAAAGTAAATAGTGACTTGTATGTAAAATTGGAGCCATGGCATGGGCGACTTAACTCCACTAAGGAAGAATTGCCATGTAGGAGAAGTAACCGGTTACTATGTCTTGTCGGAAATGAAATATGAATAGCCTTTCCTAAATGTAAACTACAAAACGAATCCTGTTTAAATGCTAATCCTAGAGTAAAAGACATTTTTCTGGTTTGGCCGGTTTGCTCCCAGGATTTCTGGGTACCGTTCTTTCTAACAACGATGGCTGAATTCGCTGGATCTGTTGCATCATCAGCAGGAATGATTGCTCGACATTCAGGCCAGTCTAAAGAAAACACAAAACAAATGTCAGAGCAGCTGAAGCGCTGAGAATACAGCTACACCAAGGCTGCTTTCAACTGAATAACACAATTAAATCAGGCATGTTTCCAATTGTGAACACCTATATGAATGCTGCTTTTAAGCGTGAACACTGCCACACTCGTATAAGGCCTGTTTTCCAACTATAAACCTATATCAAGGCTGCTTTCAAGCGGGACACAGCTTCATCTCATTGTTTTCAAGTGAGAACACAACTATAAGAAGGCCGCTTTCAGTTGTGAAGAGAACACAGCTATATCAGTGCTGTTTTCAAGTGTAAACACAAATATAAACTATCAGGGGTAGTAGTATATCTTCAGCAAAGATAAGCCTTGTTAGTGGATCCCCTTGGATCCCCTTAATTAATATTCCTAAGCGTCGAGTCCATGACGTCATCTATTGTTATAACCTAGGCAAAAAATGCGTTCCTCTATACTAATGAAGTGTCGAGGTTTACTAATGAGCGTCACTCTTGCACAAAGGAAACAATAGACATGCCCAGGCTTGCCCGCTCTATTCCCACCCTGATTGGATCTTAAGATTTGTATGGCCAGTTTGAGTAAAAAGCGGGTAGATTTCGAAAGCGTCATTCCTTCATTCAACTTAAACTCGCTGGGAAAACTTTTTCCGATTTTTAAAACGTTAGTACCGTTGAAAATGGCTTTTTTCACAAACGTTGTTGATCTTCAAGCTGCCTTGAGCGCTTGTTTAGCTGTCCGCGACTGGGAGGTGTTGTTTGAAGCCCCGTTTGCTGGGAAAATTTATCTCCGATATTTCAGGTTGTTCGTGACGATTATCGATCATTACCGTCAAAAAACAAAACACACACACACACATATATACACAAAGTGGCGCTGAAAACTCTATATTTCAAGTTTGTTTGACTATTGCAAGACCGTTTTCTCCTACCTATCTCGAGGAAATAAAAAACTATTAAAGTCACGCACCGTTAGTCAGTTAATTATGCGGATCCACGAGTCTTAAGTTGCATACAAATTAGTTCAGTTCTGCTGGAAAAACCCAAGGGAGTATCTTGACGCATTAGTATATAATCAATTTTATATAACTTAACAAGGATCAATTAAAACACGCGACTTATAATTGCTAGCAATAGAACCAGACAAGAGATACCGTTTAAAAAACTTTATTAAAAAACAATGAGGAAAAAGAGTCAAATACTCAGCGATTTGAAAGGAAAAGGAATGAAAATGAATCATTTGACTGACTATTACAAATCCGTTTTTTCCGTTTTATTTCGAGGAATAATAAATATTCCTTCCGTGTCTACACAATTTTCCTATGGCCTCTAAGCCAAGAGTTCGACTTTCTTTGTTTCTTGCGGTTTGCCTTGTTCTTTGAAGTCGGTCTTTTAGTTTTTGCTTTAAAAGAGGCCTCATTTCTCCGCTGTCTTGACAGTTCGTACACCGTTTCTTGTGTCTGTGCTGGATTGTGAAAGTGATTTTTTCCGAAATTATCCGCTTCACTTTCGTAAACGACGACTTTAACTTTAGGTTGCAGTTTCGCCTCTTGTAAATACTGCCTTCGCTGTATGTGCCCTAACTGATGAACATCCGCGAGATGGTTAGCTAATCTGACAAGGTATTTAGCCCCGCACGATGGAATCGGACAGTTTCTGCAAACTCTCTTGTAAACCATGTTGACAGTTTGGTGACTGAACACAAATGACATCTTTTTCGCAAATAGTCAGGTTATATAGAGTGTCAGAAGGGCCAAACACAGACCAGAAAGGCCATAACCAGGCCAAACACAGGCCTGAAAGGCCAAAACAACGCCAAAAGGGACAAAAGGAGACAAACGGGCCATTTGTAGTTATATGTTTTTATTATTATTATTATTATTATTATTATTATTATTATTATTATTATTATTATTATTAGTAGTAGTAGTAGTAGTAGTAGTAGTAGTATTTTTCTCAGACACACGCGTGGGTGTCGCGCGTCGCTAGTCACGCAACAGCTCTCAACTTTGGAATCATCATCTTTATTTAAAAGTGTCATCACAAATAACAGTGTTTAATTAAAAAGTTTTGATCTTACTTTAGTAATTTGTATTTCAAATTTCAGATTTTTTTAAATTTTTGTACAAGTTTACCGATTATTGTTATTATTTTCAAGTCATCAATCAACACACTTAAAGTTTGCTTGTTTACAGTTTTATTGAAATGCAACAATACAAAGATCCAGGAAATAAAAAAAAAAATCCATAACAGTCATAGTAGGTTTAGTCTTGATCTTGTGGAATGGGCTACTTTTCGTACAATCGATTGAGTAAGAATTTTCGCTTATCGATAGCAAGTTCCGTCGATTCCAACCAATCAAATCCTTCTGTGTCTTTAAGCTCTTTTTGAGTTTCCATCACTTTTTTGAAGGTGGGATCTTTTTTCATTGCACGCATCCATTGTAGATTCTCTAAGAGCACTTTTCTCAGCTCTTTTCTGTAAACAGGAACGAGAGCGTTTACGGCTTTACTACGAGCCACATCTTCTGAATCGCCGTTTTCTTGGTATTGATTGATCAAAGCGTTAAGCTGGGTCTTGTGGCGGTTCTCGGCTTCATCAAGAATGCGTGACCACGGCTCTAAGTTTTCTGTTTCTTCTTCTTGGGAAGACTCCGTTCCTTGACTAGAAACTTCGCTTTCTTGGGAGAAATCGCTTTCTTCATTGTCTTCATCATTTCCAGCACCTTGTTGCAGTTTTAAGGTATAGTTTGTGCTCGTCATCTTTGGTTTGAACCGCACGCCTTCTGACAGGAAACTAAACTTCAGAAAGTAACGCGTCTCTTTTATAGAAAATTGATGAAGGCGGGGTTACTAAGCGTTCTCCTTCATAAATAAAAGAAGACCAGAAAGGCCATAACCAGGCCAAACACAGGCCTGAAAGGTCATAACCAGGCCTGAAAGGCCAAAACCACGCCAAAAGGGACAAAAAGAGACAAACGGGCCATTTCTAGTCATGTGTCTTTATTTTCTCAGACACACGCGTGGATGTCGCGCGTCGCTAAGTTTTAATTGTCTTATAAGCTCTCTGTGATAATTCCCTTGTTCCGTTCATGGTTTTGAAACAGGTCGCTAATAGTTTCTGATATTCTATTTCAATATCACCATTCTACACTTTTTCGAGGGTGTTTGGGGTTCCAACAGTAAACTTGCTAGCCATGTTTTTAAGGAACTGACGGTCTGAGAATCGAAGTCGATGAAGATTTCGCATAAAATAGATTGCGCGTAGCCGGTTCGGGTATTGTTATCGACACTGACTCTGGGACTACCCAATCAGAGTAGGTGTTGGATATGACTTATTGTTTCTCAAACAAAAGACACACGAGATAATTCACATGCAAATTTTAGAGCTCGAGTCAAACATTTGTTAAACATAATTAGTGACTAACGCGGTGTAAAGATGAATAAAACTTTATTTCACTCAAAACCTTTAAAAATCTTTCAAAGGATCTCAAGACAGCTCTATGTCCACACAGACGGTAATGCAATATATTTAATTAGAACAAACAGGAAGATCTTGGTTCCTTATATTGTTAAGCATAGCAATACATTTTGATCTGCGTAAATCTCGTGCAAAAGCTCTAGAATAAGAAGATAACTGTTTATCTCTTTCTATCTCTTCATGTTCTTCGGGGCTGATGACATAACCTTCAAAAGGTACGTGTTTGCCTTCAATATGTCTTTCATATAAAACCTTCAACACTCGGAAACTTTCGGGATGATGGCCGTCATCACTTGCGTACTTGAAATACGCCTGACGCAGCAAATCGTCTTTATCTAAACAAAGTGAAGGATCTGGGTCGTCTCGAGAGTCTTCTTTCATTTTTTGGACATAAAACTTGTAAGATTCCCATACTTCGTCCATCCATTTTCTGTATCTAAGACCGTGAAATATTTTAGGACTTCCTAGACTGTTGAATCCGTTGTCACACATTAAAAATCCTTCGTCATATTTGCGTGCATGGCGCTGGCGCTGAATAAGTCCTTTCTGTTTAACCTCTTGGCGATGATTTTCAAACATCTCCTTTATCTCTCTATAAGGATGAAATCTCGTGAACCGTGGCTGAGGTGAATATGAGAGCCGCTCCTTGATAGCATGTGATATTGGCTGGTCTATCCACATGAAAAAGTTACACTCTTTTTTGTGACACGTCAGAAACATGCGATCCTGGCTCCACGGTTGTTTACTTTTTCTCAATGCTAGCTTGTTAGAACAATCACAGACCAACTGAGCTGCATACCTTTTCACATCAGAGTGTGTATGATGTGCGATACGCTCTATGTACTCTTTCCATTCTGAAGCAGGGGCAAACATAAAGCACATTTTCTCGGGACAGTAAACATAGCTAAATCCTTGCGCTTTTTCTACCAATTCTAACGTTGAGCGGGGATGAAACGGGCAGAACTGACCGGGTAAGGAACTCGCTTTATCTTTTGTCGACAGAGGTGTAGCGCTCGATTCGACTTGCATGTTTGGAACCATCCTTGCGAAATATAGCAGCGATAAAATAATCTTTACTCTAGTTGAATGATAACGCTTTCAAATTTTGCGCTGTTTTTATTAACTCTAACAATAGAGTCTTGACTATCAAATCAGGGTGGGTATAGAGCGGGCAAGCCTGGGCATGTCTATTGTTTCCTTTGTGCAAGAGTGACGCTCATTAGTAAACCTCGACACTTCATTAGTTTGGAGGAACGCATTTTTTCCCTAGGTTATAACAATAGATGACGTCATGGACTCGACGCTTAGGAATATTAATTAAGGGGATCCAAGGGGATCCACTAACAAGGCTTATCTTTGCTGAAGATATACTACTAGGGGTACATGTATTTCCAGAGCAGGGTTTATTCTAAAGGATGGCATTGCCGGGCCACCGTAAATAAAAACAAACAGGCACATACAATTTGCAGAAGTGTGTCAAACGTGGCGCTCAAATTTTACCAAAATTTCAACTAAGAGTCTTACAGACTAAATGCATCGTATCTTTGGGAGCAAGGGTAATGTTTTGAAATGGTTTTTTACCACACTTAAAAAACGCCACATTACAAATTTCATCTGGTATCAAAGCAACCTATAAAAGTGGGGTTGGGTATATTCGTTACAAGTTACATTGTATGTGCTGGCCACTGGGTATATAGATGTTAACGATACTGTTATAAAGTCTGAAAACTTGCATGGATTTAACATAGAACAGGTCCGTTTCTCATAAGCATTTTTCAGATCCGTTTCTACCAACTAGTGATCGCTACTTGTATTTACTGTCCCATTGTGATTAGAGTTTCAATGTTTGTTAGATGATAAAAATTGTCAGTAATGGAAAAATATTTACGACGCAATTTTTTTGGGTTAAAATAGTTAAAGGAATTTTATTTGGTGTTGATAACACCTTGTTCACCTTCCTTTGATGAGTTTCTACCCAACTTGATCTTTAACCAATCCTTTCCAGGAAATAACTATTGCTACTATTTTTAATCAATTTTAGTTCATATTCTTGGGTTCTTTTACCACATTAATGGCAGTTGATGTTACCTTTAAAAATGAAGATATCTGAATAACGATATCTGTACTTTTAAGATGTTTGAAAGTAAATACTACGATTTTACGGTGATTATGAAGGTAAATATCCATTGTGGTAATTCTGCTATTGGCCACATACTGAATACAGTGTATATAATTTGAGTGATAAATTGGACACTGTGCACGTTAAAATAATACTTTTTCGGAAATAATTATTAGGAAAAACATCACAGGTCTCAAAGAGGTTACGTATTAACTTTAGAGACCATGTTTACATAACTGGGCACCGGGAAATTACATAATCAGAGGTCTGAAATTGGAGAACCAGACGGTGCAACCTCACAAAAAATTCTAACGATCAGCCACACTGACAGCAGGGTCATCTTCACAAGGGTTTCTGTTCTGCAGCCAACTCAAAATGTACCAACAGCTAGCCACGTTATCAGACACTGATCATGATTTTCCGTTCACAGTAACTTTCCCCAAGACCTCTTTGGACTTGGCTCCATCGACCTGATATCACTATTAAAGGGTTTCTGTTGCCTAATGCTACAAGATATTCTGCGACGTCTGATGTGAAGGATGCGTTAGGTGCTGTATATGAAGTTCTTTTTTTGTTTTGGGTCACATGAACTACTAGGATTGAGAATACGTTTTGGGTCATTTTTGGACCACGAGGTTGTTCTGGAGTATTGTATTTTGTTTTGGAAAAGGATTATACAGTTAGTTGGAACCAACGTCGCTTCAGTAATCATTCCACCTTGTAACAGTGTAACCTACCTTGGCTGATGTCTCAATTAATGGGATGTTCACATCAGATGAATTGCAGTATTCTAACACTTCATCTTTCATTACTTCTCTTTCCTCTTCTAAATCCTAGAATGAGAAATCGGAATTGTGTATCAGTCATCTTGACCCCTTAATTGGTTAAAGGGAAGCAGGGACCAGGGGAATCAGAACTCATTTGGGTTCCCACATACATGTATGTTGGATCTGTCTTGAGTTTCATGGTGTCATTTCCAGCACGCATACATGTAGCATGTTAATCAGGTGTACAGCGCTGCACATTTATCATATTATTTATTTGCATCCTATCTGTTTACACTTGGTTATTTATTTATTTTATTTTTTTTCTTGTAATATCAGATAATTTACGGTAGGCCAGCAACTCAGTCACAAAAATACAATAAAATAAATAAATAAATAAATCACTTCATTTAAGTGTCAATGTATTTGGTGCAGAGCACTAATTGGGGACACTTTCCAGATCGAATTAGAATTTAGAAGCATTGGTTTTTGAGGAGAAGGGAAAACCGGAGTACCCAGGGAAAAACCTCTTGGAGCAAAGACAAGAACCAACAACAAACTCAACCCACAAATGACGCCGACTCTGGGAATTGAAGCCAGGCCACACTGGTGGGAGGCGAGTGCTCTCAGCACTGTGTCATCCCTGCTCTCCAGAAATTGTGTATGTACATGTATGGCAGAAACAAATGTAAGATTTTCCAACACACTTGATATTAGGTACATGCAATTTGGCCACTGTAAAGAGATTCGAGTAACTGATGTTTCAACCGTGAGCCTTTTGTGATTCCCTCTTACATGTGCATGTACAAAGGACTAACACTGGAAACATCAGCACTTGAATCTCTTTACATATGAATGGTGTCTGAATGACCTGATTAACTCTGTTGATAAAAAAAAAACATTCATTTAAAATCCTTACTGTACAGCACCATTGTTTCTTAAGAAACTAGAGGTAAATCACCCATCAATGTACATGACTTGTATAGAAGAACTTACCAACTTATTTCCAACAATGACCATCGGGATAGCTGAAGTGAGTTGATGATCTTGGATGATCTTGCTTCTGAGATCCTGGAGTTCATGCCACCCGGATACAGAATTGATGGCAAACAACACTAAGAATGCATCACCTGTCGCTACTGATGAATCACGGAATGAGCTGTATTCTTCCTGCCCTGCTGTATCAACTATCTCCACATCATATAATTTGCCATTATATTCAATCTGCATCAAAAGATTGTAGAATTAAAATAATTACTAATTTTATAAAACTGGTGAGGCCATCACCTTTGTCCATTTACAAGAGTAACATCACAGCTGTCATTTATTTTACAAATTTTGGGTTAAATTCTGCAAGAGGTGTCTGAAATCTACAATCGAAGGGGTGAGTGGAAAAAAGCCCTAAGTGACATCTGATCTTATGTCAAATTCTCCTTTGCTCATACAAGGAAGAACAAGGCAATTTACTTGGAGAATTAGGCACTCAATCAGATGTCACGTAAGGCTTTTTTCCACGCACACCTTCAATTACATGTACATGTATGGAGGCAATGTAACCCAACACCATTGGAAAAGACAAAATAATCAATTGGCAGTCAATAAGCACATAAACTTTGCTGCAGTGCAGGTATGTGCTAAAGCTGCATTGTACAGTATGTATACCTATTATAATTCAGAGATTTGTCGATAATGTTAAATACCCTCTGCAAACATGGTTAACTTTGAAATTTGTTGCATACTACACACCTGAAAATGCTACAGTATGCTGGAAATGTAACCTACATGTACAGCTATCAGAGCACCTTTCATGTACAGGTCAACATGACTGTTAATGAAACGGTAAAAAAATATCAAAAATGTAATTATTTAATTTACACATCCAATCTGTACATGTATGTGGTGTTAAATCAAGTATATTCTGTAGTTCAAGTAGAAATATCCTGGGTACCCACAAGGTGCGGTGCAGAGGAGTTTTTGTTCTGCAGCCAACTCAAAATATACCAACAGCTAGCGACGTTATCAGCCACAGATCATGATTTTCCGGTCACAGTAACTTTCCACAAGACCTCTTTGGACCTGGCTCCATCGACCTGATATCACTATTAAGGGGTTGATGTTGCCTAATGCTACAAAATATTTTGAGACTTCTGATGTGAAGGATGCTTTGAGTGCTGTATATGAAGTTGGTTTTTGTTGTTTTGGGTCACATGACCTACTAGGATTAAGATTTACGTTTTGGGTCACTTTCGGACCGAGGGGTTGTTCTGGAGTATTGTATTTGTTTTAGAAAAAGATTATACAGTTACTTGGAACCAAACTTCGGTAATCATTCCACCTTGTAACAGTGTAACCTACCTTGGCTGATGTCTCAATTAATAGGATGTTCACATCAGATGAATTGCAGTATTCTAACACTTCATCTTTCATAACTTCTCTTTCCTCTTCTAAATCCTAGAATGAGAAATGAGAAATTTGGAAGTGTGTATCAGCTATCTTGACCCCTTAATTGGTTAAAGGGAAGCAGAGACCAGTGGAAACAGAACTTATTTTGGTTCCCACGTACATGTATGTTGGATCTGTCCTGAGTTTCACGGTGTCATTTCCAGTGCATCTACATGTAGCATGTTAATCAGGTGTAAAGCGCAGCACATGTACATGTTTACTGAACCCTAGTGTTTTTTGTTGTTTTTTTCTTGCTTTGTGTACATGTTTGTGTGTGTGTCCTATCTGGTTACGCTGTTTTTTTTTTTCCTTTTATAATTTAATTGCATCCTATCTACTACACTGGTTTATTTATTTATTTATTTATTTATTTATTTATTTATTTATTTATTTTTTCTTGTAATATCAGATAATTTATGGTAGGCCAGCAACTAAGTCATAAAAATATAATAAAATAAATAAATAAATAAATCACTTCATTTAAGTGTCAATGTATTTAGCGCAGAGCACTACATGTAATTGGGGACACTTTCCAGATCAAATTGGAATTTAGAAGTGTTGGCTTTTGAGGAGAAGGGAAAACTGGAGTACCCAGAGGAAAACCTCTCGGAGCAAAGATCACAACTAACAACAAACTGAACCCACATACAGTGTATGACACTGAGTCTGGGAATCGAACCCGCGGATTGCTGGGAGGCGAGTGCTCTTAGCACTGCGTCATCCCTGCTCCCCTGAAATTGTACATGTACATGTATAGCTGAAACAAATGTAAGATTTACCAACACACTTGATATTAGGTACATGTAATTTTGCCACAGTGACTGTAAAGAGATTTGAGTACTGACGTTTCGAGTGTAAACGCTTTGTGATTCCCTCTTACATGTACAGTAACACTGGAAACATCAGCACTTGAATCTCTTTACATATGAATGGTGTCTGAATCACCTGATTAACTCTGTTGATAAAACCAAACATTCGTTTCCAATCCCCACTGTACAACACTATAGTTTCTTAAGAAACTACATACATGTATGTACATGTAACTCACCCATCAATGTACACCCAGGTGGAAATCTTATTAAGATCTTGTAAGATCTTACAAGATCTTGTAAGAATCTTATAAGAATGAAAATAACACTAAGATCTTAATAAGATCTTGTTAAGATTTCATATCTTAATAAGATCTTACAACACTTCTTAATAAAATCTTAATACAAACTATACAATCTTCAGCATTTTAAGATCTTATAAGATCTTGCAAGATCTTACTAAATTCTTGTAAGATACTTGTAAGAATCTTGATAAAATCCTCAACCTAACAATCAATAAGATCTTAAACAGCTCTTAATAAGATCTTATCCATTTCTTAATATTTTCTTATTAAGATCTTATCAAAATTTGTGACAAGATCTTATTAAGAATTAACTTACAAGAATCTTGTTAAGATCTTACTATAAATTAAAAATAAGATCTTAAACATATTTTTATAAGATCTTACCTATTTCCTAATGTTTTCTTAATAAGATCTTAATCGAAATTTGTACCAAGATCTTACAACCATTCTGATTAAGATCTTACCACCTTACAATAATTGTAAGGTGGTAAGATCTTAATCAGAATGTAATAGTTGTAAGATCTTAGCATAAATAAAGAATAAGATCTTTTAAAAACAGTTCTTATGAAGATCTTGTAAAACAAAGCAAAAACTTCTTCTTTGGTTCAATTCTTTATTAAGATCTCATAATATCTTACAAGAATCTTGACAGGATCTAAGAATAAACATGCCAGCCCAGCAAGACTCTCACACTGTGACAATCTTTTTACTTTCTTTGAAATTTAGTTGTTTGTTGTGACATGTGTATCTTGTACATCTTAAACTGTTTTCTTCAGTGTTCTAAGTTGATAAACGCTATGTAGACATGTGTGTTTCTAAACAAAGGCTTAAAAGATATGACTGTTAAGACTTACAGTTTGCAGTTTACAGATTGTATTTGCATAAAGAAAACTAAATGCACAGTCCTACACTGAAACTCATTTGTGAAAACATTATTACTTACAAACCTGAATTAATGAATCTCAACTCCATTTAATGCCAGAAAAAACAAAAATGCTTTAAATCATAATTCCTACGATTTTCATGCACAATGCTAGCTTTTAAAATGAGCAAGAAAACGTGGAAAAACGTGGAATCACAGCAACACCGGCAGCCATCTTGGATTTCATTCGGACTGGGAAGACTGGGCACCATTTTGGTCAGCAGATATGCCACTGCAGGCTCGGAGAAAAGACCGTTTAATGTCAGATTCAAGTATACAGCACACAGTTCCTCTGGATTTTGCCTCTGTTAAGCTAAAAAAACGATGGCTTTAAGCAGCAAACTGTGGCCAACCACTTTTTAGAAAGAGGTAAGTTTCGTTACCAATTATTTTGTGAAAGACTGCTTGAAAATGTGTGATCGTCCACGCGAGTTACCCCTGGACATTTACATATGCATGCTGCTTCTTGAAGATTGTTGAGGTAGTCATTCCCTATTTAGTTTTTATATGAAGCCTTTGCAAACCTTTTTACGGAGTAATTTGTAGCCAGGTTAATATAAGCTTAAGACTGAAGACTTGAGTGATCGATCTTGATTTGGCTTGAAGATCAGTTTATGATCTTCGTGGAGTGTATGACTCATTTTACTCACATCAGGAACTAACAAGATTGTTATGGGTGAGAAGCTCAGTGCAACATTGTCTAAATTAAAGTTAATGGCAGCTTAGTGGTCACTGTGATCACTTAGAAGAACTCATTTAAAGTGCACAATTTTCTGTTTTACTGTAGATTTTCAACTCCTATCTCCATTTTGTTGTCAATGTTGAGACTCAAGACTGCAACTTCAGAGTCAAGTCAACAAATCCTGCTCAATAAAGTCACTTATAATTATGACCGCTGGAATCTATTTCAACTGATTTAATTTTGTTGTGAATTATGACTTCTGCTAATTCTACTCAGGAACAATAATACTAAATAAAATTTTGTAACTTACATAATGGCAGTATTTGATCAGTACTTGATATCATAGTTGAAAACAGCACGCAATAAATTATAAAGGGAACACTAAGTAACAATCCTTTTGATCAATGCAATCATTTTTTCTTATAAATTAGGCTTTTATGAACTTGTCAAACCTGCATTAGGAATAGTAATATTTAGCACATTGTAAATGGTTCAGCCTACACTCTGGAGTTTGTAAGCATAAAAGAAATGTAAATGGGCAATTGCCCTAGAGAAACCCTCACAAAATAAACTGAAAAGTGGCATTCTCGTGCAGTTCACACAATGACGATGTAATCCTGCTCTTCAGTGGGTTGTGGCTTTATCCAGCTACATTCCATCCCCAACATTTGTAAAACAAATAATTATTGTTTTTAGTTGCTTCACTGAGTATCTCTTGTATATTGATGCCATTCTTTTGGCTGAATTGTTGAAAGGCTCTGCTCGCAAACAGTATAAATTACTCCCCTGAGTGGAAAGTCTACAATTCAACTCTCAATAGTTGTTGAAACGCAGCTCCCCTTTCCTCTTGGTCAACGTTGTTTGGGCAAATCGGCGTGCAGGTCATCATTGCTTCCATTGTACTTTACTTAGGAGGAGGAGGGAGGGAGACACTTCTAACAAACAGTGTTTCAACATTTTGAAGCCAATAGAAGGCTGCTGTCAGCATTTGCTCAGAGGCAAACAGTACATGATGATTTGACCAATGGAGGCATACACTTAACCTTAGTTAATAAATAATTATTGTTCTAATTGGTAGCTTTTTTAGCAAGGAAATTAGCAAAAAAAATAGGAAAATAGCATAAAAAAATGATGATATCTTGCTCTTTTGTTTTTAATTATTTTTCTTTTTTTCTCCACAGGGGCCATACAGGATAATTTCAAGCTTTCATGTTTTATTGCTTTTAACATGCAACTGAAAGGAATTATTGGGGTTTTTTGTTTTGTTTATTTTTTATTTATTTGGTTATTTTTTAATACTAAAGAACATTATTGCACCAGTGGAAAGCAAGCTCTTATTCATATGTACAAGTGCTCTGTTAGGTTGCTTCTTTCTTAGGAAAATAATACTGGCAAATTATTAGTCTCTGGAGCTGCCAGATTAATTAAGTCAAATAGATTATTATTAGTGCTTCATTAATTGATGCAAATAGAAGAAAAAGTTACATGTAGAACTTTATCCTAGTCTAGAGAACATTTGTCGGTAAAGGTTTCTTTCTGTCACTCTTGTGGATTACAATAATAATTATAGTGCTGTTGATCTTGTGAGCATGCATCACAAGAACTTGAATATATGCCTTGTAAAAAAGCCGTATATGGCATTGTAGTCAATGAAAGTTTCCATCATGTTAACTTGTGAAGATTGTTGTGATAAATTTATTTCACAATAGCCAAGATTTAGCAATAAAAGGTTATCACACTTATGATTTTTCTTGTTGGTTATGGTTTAACAATGGCCCATCCTTTGAATCTAAGCGCTATGAGTCAGTTTCTAGGTACATATGGATTTTGTGTTTTAAACAAGCTGTGATCAAACTCTCAGGCACACATGATTCTAGTTTAATTTTGAATGAACCAGTGTAGGTCATTGCCAGAAATGTCAGGGCAATCCAAAAGAAAATTTAAGTATACACTTCAGGTTTTTCCCTATTTTGCAGCTTGCTTGAAAAGCAAAATCATCTTTCCCCTTCAATTTATCCTGGTTATGGATCTCCCAAGACTTTCTTAAAATCTACCATTTTAATTGGTAAGATCCTGACAATATCTTAGAAAAACATTTGAAGAGATTTTGTGGAAATCTTGTAAGATATTGGAAAGAATCTTGTAAGATCTTGGTAAGAATCTTATGAAATCTTGTAAGATCTTGGTAAGAATCTTATAAAGTCTTGTAAGAATCTTATGAAATCTTGTAAGATCTTGGTAAGAATCTTATGAATTCTTGTAAGATCTTGGTAAGAATCTTATAAAGTCTTGTAAGAATCTTATGAAATCTTGTAAGATCTTGGCAAGAATCTTATGACATCTTATAAGATCTTGGTAAGAATCTTATGAAATCTTGTAAGATCTAAGTAAGAATGTTTTAAGATCTTGTTAGAATCTTATAAGATCTTACAAGATCTTGTAAGAATCTTGTAAGATCTTGTAAGAATCTTGTGACAAGATCTTGTAAGATTCTTGTAAGATTCTTAAATAAGATTCTTAATAAGAATCTTGATAAGAAACTTACTAAGATCTTAATAAGATCTTAATAAGATTTCCACCTGGGCATGTAAATGTATAGAAGATTAACTTACCAACTTATTTCCAACAATGACCATCGGGATATATAGCTGAAGTGAGTTGATGATTTTGGATGATCTTGCTTCTGAGATCCTGGAGCTCGTGCCAACTGGATACAGAATTGATGCCAAACAACACTAAGAATGCATCACCTGTCGCTATTGATGAATCGCGGATAGAGCTGTATTCTTCCTGCCCTGCTGTATTGATCTCCACATCAAAGTGAAATAATTTTCCATTATAATCATTTCAATCTGCATTAAAAGATTGTAGAATTAAAATTAATAACTAATTTCATAAAACTGGTCATATCATCACTTTTGTCCATTTACAAGAGTAAGTGTATCACAGCTGTCATTTATTTTACACATTTTGGGTTAAATTCTGCAAGAGGTATCTGAAACCTACAAATATGTACATGTATGGCACTCTCATGTATGGAGGCAATGTAACCCAACATACTAAGAAATTAGAAAAAAATCATCAATTAGTAGTCGATAAGCACATAAACTTTGCCGCAGTGCATGTCTGTGCTAAAGCTGCATTGCACAGTATGTATTCTTATTAAAACTAATGTCCTCTGCAAACATGGTTAATTTTCAAATTTGTTGCACACCACACACCTGAAAATGCTACAGTATGCTGGAAATTTAACCTGCATGTACAGCTATCAGAGCCACTTTTATGTACAAGTGTACATGACTGTTAATCAAACGGTAAAAAAAATTATAAAAAAATGTAATTATTTAATTTACACATCCAATCTGTGTACATATGGTGTTAAATCAAGTATATTCTGCATTTGAAGCAGAAATAACCTGGGTACCCAAAGGGTGCAGAGAAGTCAAATTTAATGTAAATCGCGGCTAAATTCACTGCGAAATTGCACAGCAAATTAAGTTTGTTGATACAAAAACGTGATCGAACAAAGCATCATGAGATCTTACAATGCGTCTGTTGAAAGATTATCCCCAAGACACATGCATCAATGACTGAGATATGTCCAAAAGTGCATGCTAATGAGATTCATGAACTGTATGATAAGGTGTCCCCTAACCTTAATTCTCACGAAAAAACACATAATTCTGTCAAACATGAAGTCATATGAAAACGACAAAAAGGCCTGTTTTATATGAAGTACCAAATTCAGGGTTGGGTGCATTTGGGGGTGCATCATCGTAGCTTACACACAGGCGACTATTGCCAGCTATGTAATCTTTCAACAACGCCCTGTGGGGCACCAAGCCTTAACGTCTCCAATGGGTCCTGGTGGGTCCACAGAAATCATTTTCTAGAATGAACCTCTTAATAACAGTACACATTAGCAACAGACATGTATAAAACTTTACAAAACACAAAATTAATAGTTTTGCTTGTCTCTCACTACAGATCACTCTCCACAACTCAGATGCATACTGTACCTCCTTTCTATATGTTTCCTCTAACACCGAATACAATGTATATGGAAAGAGTAACAAGACTGTCTTGTCTGACATGGTTTAGTTCACAACGTGGTTTAAAACATGTCCCACCAGATTATAATAGGATCCCATCAAGAAAAGAAGAAAATGAAAAGAAGACCATACATGTACAAAGTGTTGCTTTTGTGGTTTGGAACTGTTAGTGAAAACTAGAGAATTATAAGCTGATGTTGAAAATGAGGTTAAGTTTTAAATGTACATGTACATGTACAGCAGAACCCATGTTAATACAACCACCTTAAAAATGGTGAAATAACCCCATGGAACTCCATGAAAAATTTTCCATGGAAACCCATGGAATTCTATGGAATTCCATGGAGTAAGTTTTAGGACATGGAATTCCACAGAAATAGCTCCATGGGGTTGCTGCATGGAATTTAATGGAAAATTTTCCATGGAATTCTGTGGGCAAAAGTTCCATGGAGTTCCATGGAACACAACTGCATTCATAATGAATTTCCATGTAATTTGATGGAAAGACAAAATCCACAGAATACATTGATGAAAACATTTCACTGATCATGCTTTGCCATAAAATGCTATGGAAACAGCTTTAATAATTATTATAAAGCTTAAAATTATACTAAAGGCTTTGACCACATTTTAGTGACTGAAGGGGCGCACCAATTTATTACTTTTCTGTGATCAGGCTTTACATTCACAGTTATTTGCTATTACTGAGAATGATATTTTTCAGTGATGAAAATTATTGTACCTAAATATATATAATTTTGTAACTGCTATAAACTGAAATTAATATACATAAAAATCATTGAATATACTACAGGATAAATACTGCACAAAATAAGCTACATGTAGTATAAAACGTTTCAAATTGAAAAGAAAAAAATGAATTGAAATGGTGCATTAAAAGGTTTGAAAAGAGAACAAGTTTTACATTTTAAACCACACAAAATTCATGCTAGACTTTGCTAGAATTATGGCGAATTTCCTTGAGCGTGTTGTTTAGGCTATTTATAATTATTTGTGCCTCTGTCCTATCTGGCCATCACTCTTTCACTAATCCAGCAAAGAAAAATGATTATTTTACAGTCTTAATTTATTGACACTAATTTATTACGAAAAGGTCAATCATGTTTCACTGGTTGCCGGATTCATAAGAAGGGGTGTGTGTTGATAAATTCACTTATCATGTCTCTCATAAAATACTTAACAATTTGTATGTTAGTTGTTTCTGTAACTGATGCATGTGAAAAACTAAAATATTTCTTTCACTTTCCAAAAAGTAAGGGGAGTGAGACTGAATCCCCCCCAGTCCCACCCCCTCCACAGTCTCTGATCTTGTAAGAGTATTTACTGTCGCTGTCACAGTGATTTGGGCATCCCCGAGTTTTGGGCACCCCCGTGCCCAAATCCCTAGTGATATGGGTATCCCCTTCCAATATGGCTGCCGTGTTTTCGGTATCCCCCGGTACCCTCCCCCCGTGCCCAAAACACTAGTGATTTGGGTATCCCCTAAACATGCGAGTAGAATTTTGCAGGAATACGGAAAATCTTCGAAAGATGGATTCCCAAAAATAGAAATGTTTTAGAATATGTCAAAAGCCAGTGCTATCCGCTCGGGTTTTTTACGAAACAAAAAAAGTCCGGTTTTAGGAAAATTTTGCGAAAAATTTCGAGTACGATCAATAAAAGGATTCCCTTTTTAACATCGATAAACTAAAGGATACAAGAACGTCGAGCAGCGTTACTGCTGGCCAGATTATTACAAGGATACAGTTGAAATGGTAAGGATTGCTTTTCACTGCCGTGCATGCTTCTTCCCGCGGCATTGATTTGTCGACATCAATCTATATATTTTTAAATTTAAAATCCGCAAGCAAAGGAAGCTTCTAAAACTTAAGTCAATTTTGGCCTAAATATAACAACAAGTTAAAGCCTAAACTTTAACCCCCAAATCTCCCCTTAACCGGTATCGAACGTAAAAGGAGTTACTTTGGTCTAGGTCTTGCTGCAGAATAGCGTTTGACCCACAGTCTGCCCGCTGTCACGCCACTTCCTTTGTGGACATTTACTGACATTTTGGGGGGAGGGGAAAGTGGGTTGAGCAGTTACCACAATAAAAAATCCTGAACAAGAATGAATGATTTATGAAAGGCAATGCCTGGCAATCCTGCTTTTGCTCTGTGTTTTTGGAAGTTAACTGATTATTTCCCTTTCGGCTGACATATGAGATGGGGATACTCTTATATCATTGCCCAAATCTTTCAGTCCCTTAGTACTTCATAAACCTGTTTTGTAAAACAGATTTCTCGTTTTCAATGAAACTATTAGCCTGGGTTGTTTATTTTTTTCCTTACGCTGTTTCTACGGTAAAGGGGACGACCGAAAACACTACAGCCATATTGGAAGGGGATACCCATATCACTAACTAGAAATTTAGGTATCCCATATGTTTCATTCTCCCTAACTACTTTAGAAAACTTATTTGTAAGGCTGATTTATTTTTTGAGTACTCATTTCAAAGTTTTTGGTCTATGTAACTTAGCAGATATTTTTCCTGTCGTCCGACTCCACTACGGATTCACTTGGGATTTAGGTATCCCATGTATTTAATTCTCCTTTACTTTACAAAGCCGATTTGAAAAGCTGATTTTCTTTTTTGTTTTTTTTTGAGCACTCATTGGAACGTTTTCAGTCCATGTAAACTCAACAGAGTTTTTCCTGTCGGCCGATTCCACTTCGAAGCCATATTGGAATTCGAATGGGATACCCACTAGGGATTTAGATATCCCAATATTTCATTCTCCTTTACTTTAGAAAGCCGATTTGTGGAGCTGATTTCTTTTCTTGATTAATCATTGGAACGTTTTCAGTCTACTTAACTTTGCAGATATTTTTCCCGTCGGCCGATTCCACTACGAAGCGATTTTGGACCGGGGGATATCCATATCACTAGGGATTTAGGTATCCCACTATGATATTTCATTCTCAGTTGACTTTAGAAAGTCGATTTTTAAAGTTTTTTTCTTTTCTTGAGTACTCATGCGAACGTTTTCAGTTTATACAGTCGATGTACAACTGTAACCCTGCAGATTTTTTTTCCTATCGGCCGATTCCACTACGAAGCCATATTGGATGGGGATACCCATATCACTAGGGATTTAGGTAACCCATATATTTCATTCTCAGTTGACTTTAGAAAGCCGATTTTTAAAGCTGATTTCTTTCTTGAGTAACCCTCCAGATTTTGTTCCTGTTGGCAGATTGATATTGGACGGGGATATAAATAACACTAGGCTGCACAAGGGATTTAGGTCTCCCGATTCTTTCAGGTTATTTAATTTCCCTTACTTTATGTTATTATACTCATTTTATTATTTTCGTTTTTCTTTCTTTGTATGATTCAGTGGACGCCCTTATCTCATTCTCGTCTTTACCTGTCGTGATTTATATAATCGAATGAGTAAACATCAATTCAGAACAGAAAAACTTGACATTCAGGCGACTTTCATATTGCGTGACTGCTGTACCGTCAGTTATCATGTTCTTGATTAGTGATTAAATTTTGAAATTATCGCCAAACAAAGCTGGCTTTGAGATGCCCAGATTTGTCTACGTTTACCTGCATTGGAAAGATTTCTACCAAACACAATTGTTTGCACAAGTTAAACTCAGCGCGTAGTCAGGAAAACAACACAAAGACAAATTGCAGATGAGGGTCAGATGTGTGTTCAGCGACGTCTTGTTTTCATTTCGCGTAAAATAATGTCCCTAATTGAGACAACAGGATAAGGGCGCGGTCACTTTCTAAAGATACTGTACATGCGGTGGTGCTGCTTGGTGGGAAACGAATTGGCCACGGTAATAGTCCAGTCATCTTGTGGTTTGAAGTCAAACTAATTGCAACAGAATTTTTCTCACTTCCAAATGATAGATAGTGGTCAACTTACTAACATACTAAAAGTTCCCCAAAATTCGTGTGGTGGAACATGCTTAGATTAAGCATTATAATATTTCGAGCATGTACCACAGGGTACCCACGTCCCGGAAAGACATTCTTTATTAATAATTTAACTTTAATTGCAAGAAAGGCTAAAATACTGTTACTAGCTAACACAAATGTGTTTTTTGTAATACTTGCATAGCACGTTTGGTGAATTTGATAAAGAGGGTGTAACATTTCGAGCATCCAGTGATGTTTGGCATAACAAGCACAGGGTTCGGTCCATACTTCAACAGGTCAAAAAAAAAAATACCCTAATGTTTATGATTTTCTTGGCTTATCTGGTAACCTCTACGTAATTCTTTAGTTTAACTGATCAAACTGTATGTTTTGGGGGATTCCGATTGGAATGGGAATGGGGGGGGGATAATCTACCCGTTTGTCGCATATTCAGGAGGGTATTGATGTGATTTTTATTCATCGTTTTCGCTGAAGTCTGGTGAGGCGGAATTCGTGCAAGTCTGTCCTCTACAAGTACCGCATGCAGTCGAGTAATCCAGTCCATGTTTTCTGCATGAACATCTCTGGGAGCCACAGTCAGATTTACAGTTGCACCTAATAATCTCTAACAAAGACACCTGAGCTGCGGGTAGGTCAGTTCTTATGGGTAGGAGACTTCGATCTACTACTATCAAACCCAATTCTTGTGGCCGGAGCGCAAAACCTCTCCACCGCTGTACCTGGTGGTAAACCCTGAGTTTGGGGTAGACAGCGGCTGCAGAAGTCGAAGGGAGACATTCGAGCTGTACAAACGAAGTCCCTGTTGAGATATTCTGGCAGAATCTCGAATATCGTAACGAATATAGACTTTCTTCAGACCGGCCGTTGTATAGACAAACAAGGGTTTTTTCTTCAGATGCAATAATATCACTCTTTGAGGCATCTTAATTATTAAAAACCTCAGCCTGCACCTGAAGTTTTACATCCTTCATAACCTTCTTAAGAGCTAAATCTTCCCCAATCCCATGTATTCCTGACGTTGTATCACATCCTAGAACTGCGTGAACAAAAAGAATGTTTGCACAAGTTTCTGGTCCCAGTGCTGTCTGGGTTTTCTTGATGTCCCAAATCTTTCGCGTCGTTGACCTTTGGCTGAGGAATGTAAAACAGATCACAATCGCTTGTATCAAAATGACGACAGAGCAAAACTAGAAGGATGGCGTCATCTCCTACAAGGACTGTTGTGATTGACTTGGCGGACTGAACGGCCATTTGGACCATCATCAGGTCTGCGTCTCCTGTGGCGTGGATAATATTACATCCCGAAAGTTGCAGTTTCTCGCCAAGTAGTTTTATGAGCTGTTGCTTTTTGGCGGTATTACTTAGAAACACGTCCTTCTTCAGCTTCAAAACTATGTCGCTATCAAAGTTCACTGATGGACCAGAGACACCGGATCTTCTTTGATGCCACAGTTCTATTCATCAAAAAATACCGTAGCCTGGCTGTACCTTTGGATCACATGTACATAGAGCAAGAGAATTTCTGTGTAGGTAAGGCCCCGTGGCCAGGGAATGCGATGGAGGAGAACGCCGCCATCAAGAACATAGTGAACCTTTCCTGTAGGCCTGGTTGTTTTCTCATTCTTTGTTGGAATTGGGCTTATTAGCCTTACGTGGAAGGAGCGAGGAATCAAATAATGCTGGTGGATAACTGTACATCCCAAACTTGAAGAACGATTGGGGATTGTCATTCTGTCCTCCAGTTGCTACAAAACTCAACCTCTGAAACAGCAACTGTGGATCCACCTGGATGTTTCCTTCACTTTTAAGGTTGCATGCAAGGGTAACTACTTGGTCTTTCTTACTAAATGAGTAGTCATGCGCATTTTTGCCAACCATAGAACTTAACACCTTGTCTCCCACTTCCTATCACTTATTGGCATTGACTTCCTCATCAGCAACGACACCTGTCGTAATGCAGCGGAGCGCATGATCCTGGGAAAGTGTATTTTTCTGGGAAAGGTAATCAACTAGATCAAGGGTGTCATTATAATCGCGCAGCTTTCTTGCTTCTGTGGCGTCCCTATGTGGTCCGCTAGTTTGATGCCTGTAATTAGAAAAGTGAGAAAATCAGTCTGATTTGCACTGAATGTGGTAACATAAATACAAATAAATACTATAAACAAGGTAAATACCTAACACCACTAAGGGTCTGCATGGCGTCGTTGACTTCTACACAAACAGACATTGACATTAACCAAACAAGCCGCTGCGTCTCTCACAATCCTTGCCTCGAGTTAAACCTGACCACTACTCGTCTTAACGCTGCGCATTAGAACCTGTTCGATCAACAAATCGGTGGAAAGCCCCGCCCAAAAGCAATCACTTCTCCGTGCGCAATGAAGTCCATTCTGAAAGTTCATGTAAATTTTTGGGTGAGTGTTTTGAAGCTCATTCATCCAAGTTTGTAGGTAGATATAGGCCGATTTACATGTAGCATAAAGTCCGTGAATAGCAGCCGCAAAATTAGGAAGCATGTCATAAACCGATTGGAAGTGCAGGGTCCAATTTGATTCTTAAATCTTTGATTCCGTTGATTCTTCATTGAACTTTGCACGTGTTTAAGCTTTTCTGGAATTCTTTGGACCACTTCTGTAGAACAAACTTCCTCTACTGTGAACTTGCCTTCTTCAAGTCGTCTTAGAATGGTTCTCGCCACTTAACATTTTCTTCAACACTTTCGTTTCTGGATTCCGCTTGGACGTCATCAAGTTGTATCTGTTAAGGAATGTCATTTTGCGGGATACTGCCGCCGATGTAACTAGTTGGCTCCCGAGCTTTACTAGCAGTCATTGTGGGCCGTCATTACACGACGCCAGGGCGGTACGTGCAGTCTCTGTGGGGTCTGCATGCGAGGCGAGCGATAGTTGCTCTTTCGTTCTGATCAATATTACGGCCAGTTTTCACCTGGATTGTGCACTGGTCGAGTATCTGGCTTATGCTATTAATGTTTCTGCAACTCTTTTCCGCCAAGTGACCGTGAGATCTCCATTGTCCACGGACTCGCAACAATCAACAACAAGCAACAATCCATGATGCATTGTAGTCTTCGTAGAACAAATTCCCTTGGAAGAAATCATATTAACATTTCAATAACTAGTTCTGTTTGTGAATTATTAAGCGTTAGTGTATTTACCTGCAGAACGATTTGAAGAAAAAGGCTGAAAGTAGTGAAAGAAATCGAATCGCCAAACTGTTTGAACTTGTTGTTTGTTGTTTCAGTTTGACATGTTGAAAGAGGTGAAACGTCCACAATGAAGTGTCCTTTGCTTTTATTTATCGCAGTCTTTTATCCATTAAGAAGACTTTTTATAGCAGTTCAGAACGACTACACTGTATTTGTAGTTCTTTCTTCGACAATAATTTATTTTTGAACAAGACTTTGTTGAATAGCTTTAATCTCTCTTCATTTTGTCGAGCAAGTCTTCTAACATCGCCGAATCGGGCACCTTTGAGTGTAAAAGGGCTTTAAAACTTTAACCGTACGTTTGCCCTCTATCTCATAGACATTTTATTGCATGATTCCTCGTAAAATAAAGGATTGCTATCACTCGTGTTTTCAGACGTTGCAGAAACTACCCTCGTCGCTTCTGAAAACACGCGTGCTTTCAATTCTTATATATTTTATTCAGCCACATGCGATTACATATACAAATTAGCCTAAATGTGCATGATAAAAATACAATGTACAACATAAATCAGACTTACCGTTTCTCACAGCACGACCCTGCTATAAACAGAACAAGTAGATGTTGCAGAGAAACCATAAAAGTGCAGTAACAAAAATAAAATTCCGTGAGTACAGAACTTACAGACAATGCAACAAGACGTTGACTATACTGTTGGAGTCTGCGACCTCTCAAATCGTTTGTTTTAATCAAATTATTTTATTTTCATATGTTAATAACATTTTTGTTCTTTGTAAACATTTATTGTAGTTCAAGATGGCTTAGAACCGCTCAAAACAACTTTATTTTGTGTGTTTCGATTTATTATTACTTTCCGCGACGTGGGTAGCCTGTGATACATGCTCCAAATATTACAATGCTTAATCTAAGCATGTTCCACCACACCAATTTTGGGGAACTTTTAGTATGTTGGTAAGTTGACCACTATCTATCATTTGGCAGTGACAGAAATTCTGTTGCAATTAGTTTGACTTCGACCATAAAAATTTCATTAGATGACTGGACTATAAAGACATTAGAGTGCTTACGTATAGAGCGTTAGCCTCTAGATCAACGAAGGGCTATAAAATACTCGAAACGTCAGCACTTGAATCTCTTTACGGCGGCCAATTTACACTTAGTCATCGACTCTGTTGATAAACCAAATATTTAGACAACACTTCGTCTTTAAGACTTCGAATGAATTGACTTGCCCCAGTCTGCTGTATTTCACATTGTCAGCGTTTTGAGCATCCCTACCGGGGATACCCATATCACTAGGGATTTGGGTACGGGGATGCCCAAAACTCGGGGATGCCCAAATCACTGTGACATCGCCCCCAAATCTCCTTTCCAGGCCCTTATAATATTATTACTGTGGATGTACAGTTTTTGAATTAGGTGTTTTTCCAGAGACCAAGTGTGAAAAAAAATCTGCAATTTGCTCTATAAAATTCAAGAGGGGCAATTTCACTCGCCCAGAAGATCTAGAAAATCACACATTTTCACGCAGTCTTTCATCAATCTTACTCGCCCAGAAGATCTATAAAATCACACATTTTCACGCAGTCTTTCATCAATCTTACCTCTTTGTAAAAGTAGTTATCCACATTTGCTGCTTTTATCCATCATTTTTTAGCTTAACAGAGGTAAAAATCCAGCGGAAATGTCTCCTGAACGCTCGAATCTCAGTTTATGTAAATGAAACGAGTCTTTTCCCGAGCCTGCAGTGCAATATCTGCTGACCAAAATGGCTTTGTTCATGCCCAGTCTTCCCAGTCTGAATGAAATCCAAGATGGCTGCCGGTACTCAGTGACTCTAGTCGCTTTCTTAATTACTCATTTTAAAAGCTAGCATTGCGCATGGAGTTCGTTGGAATTATGATTCAAAGCATTGCTGTTGTTTTTGGCATTAAATGGAGTCAAGATTCATCAAAGAAGGTTTGAAACTAATAGTGTTTTCACAAGTGGAGTTTAGTGTACGACCAATAATTGTAAGCTTTGTTTTTTTAGTATTAACGCTTTCCTTGAATTATGAAAGTAAGCCAGTTGCAAATACTAATATCAGTTACTCATCTTGGTTTTATGTCTTTGTATGTTCAATTTAAATAACATACAAATACAGCTCAATCTTGTGGTATAGACAACAAGTATACATCCTTGCTCTTTCTTCCAAACCATTTGTTATGCCATGGTTAAATATACAGTATGGTTCAGATTAAAACTCACAACAAAGAAACTGTGAATTGTAAATTCCAGTGTACAGTAAAGTTCTGATAGGTTTGGGTACAAAACAGCTGCCTCGAAATCATATTTTGTTATAGCGAGAACAAATAATATGAAATGTACATTGTAAATCAAGCTTAAACTCAGCTGAATAAAATAGTAATAAAATATAATACGTTATTTAACCATGCATAGGAGATTAAACAGAGTTAAATAGACTATTTTATAAATTTTTATTAAATTTATCTTTTTTTTGATGGCCTATTTTATTCATATTTTTGCTGGAACTGGCCATAACCAGTATGCTATCTGCAGAAAAATATAAATAACAATGTTGTTATCTTCTCCACTGCTATTCATGATCAGTGAATACTTAAGGATGTTGCCAATTTAAGGTAGTCAGTACCGCTTGAAACTAAGTTGGACCATTTGCACGCGGTAAAACCTCGTCTTTGCCGAACGTGATTACCGCGAATTCAACGCGTTTACAATTTTTTGAAATCACATACTGTAACTGCACAAAATGTACATGTACTGAAGTTACAGTCTTGGTAATCCCTCACAGTATACTGTACATGTGTATGTACATGGAATTGTTGTGATAAACTGGTGGCCTGAAATGCATTTTATCGCACAATTTGTTTATAATAACAGTGTATATGCATGTACAGTCAACTCTCTCATAGGGACCACTTCTTGTAAGTGACCACCTCCTGTAAGCAACCACTTTGTAAACAACCGTTTTGTTTCTCAGTTAAATGCTGTTTCAAGAGCTCTCTTGTAAGCGACCACCACTCAAATTTCTTGAGGGACTGCGACCACTTTTAAGGCCAGAAATTACACATATTCTTTTGTTTTCTGTTTCCGGTAAGTGACCATCCAACATAATCACGTATGATTGTTAGTAAATCATTACGCAGAAGTGACAAAAGTTTAATTTTTAATAATGCTGCCCTGGACTGCTGACAGATAATAACAGTTTACAGACAGAGAAGATGGCTATAATTAGATTAAGCTTGGCCAGCGATTCTCAAAAGTTATAGTCAGGCACTCTTAATGTTCCAATCATACCACTTTTCGTGGACATCAGTCAAAGAAAGCCCTTAAATTTATGCAATGCCCTGGCTATCCTTTGAGAAATTAATAAGTGCTGCACATGCAGCACAATAAAAATAATTTTAATTATTGTTTTAATTAGTCAATTAATACCAATGATAATGATAATGATAATGATAATATCGATAATAATAATAATTCACATAATCCAACTTAGCTAATGTGGGGTCATAATACTGAGAGGAGACAAAAAATAAAATTTATAGCATCTGGATTCCCTATTCAATCTCACTGTCTTAATGTAATAAAGTGTATTTCCACTGAACAAGAAGACATGTGCACAATGAAGGGAGATTTACAAAATGCTGGTCCCATTGACCTTTGCTAAGCCCCCTCCCCCCTCCCTCTTCAAATGGCAGTTCTGTGTTCCAAACCCTTGGAAAATATACTGAAGTTTTATTTTGGCACCATTTCAACAACAATGCTAGTGATTTCTCATGCGGAGATTGCACATGCCTCATTTGAAAGAAAACAATGTAATTTTGAGGGCTAAATGTACACAACAAATGATCAATTTATGCTGTGAAATGACATAGAATATTGCCTACATGTAATACTTAATAGGTAAAATTAGGGGGAAATCAGTGAAAGAGTAAATTAAAGCAATAATTGGCTTAGGGATAAAAATAAAACCTAAAAACAATCTTTTTTATGTCCACAAAACGCATACAGTACCGTGCAAATGTAAGTTGACAGTCTGGACTCGAAACTCGATCCTCGATCCTCGAAGCTATCGAGAATCGAGTATCGAGGTTCGAGGCTCGAGTTTCGAGTATCGAGTATCGAGACGCTCGAAGAATGTTTCGAGTATCTCGATGGCAGCTTTCGAGGAAATGATTAATTTCTCGAACCTCAAACAATAAGAGAGAACAAAAGCGATTTTCCCATGGCTCTTGCATGTGGTCTTTTTTTCAGTTTGGTCGGAAGTTGAAGTAATATTCAAATCAGCGGCAGTGAGTGTTCGGTAACTATGTTTCGGCGCGTTTCTTTCAATTCCTTCCGCGTATTATTTGAAACACATCCGTTCGTCGTTGTTGTGAAATTAAAACATGCTTAAATTATTTTCATATGCTACACCAATTCTTTTTAATCAAACTTCAAACTCGACGAAGCGAGCTTAAAACTGCAAGATTGCGGCTTTTTCGCGGAATGTAACAGGATCGCTTCTGAAATATCTCCGCTGCGCAAGGATCTTCCCTTGATTGTATTTGAATCCTTCGAATGAAAACTTCGAAAAAAGCATTTCCTTATGTAAAAACGCACAACATTTACGGTAGATTCGGCAAGGAACCGGGGAAACAGCAATTATACAGTACAGTCGGACCTCTATTAAGCGGCCACTTTCCAAAGTCCCAAATTATTCAGTTGTCAGTAAACTGCTGTATTCCATACCTCTATTCAACAGCCAACCTCTATTAAGCGGCCAGTTTCAAAGTCCCCAGGGTGGCCGCTTAATAGAGGTCCGACTGTATTTCATTATTTTATATTTTTAACAACAAGCTTGAGATTTCTCTGAATATATGCATGGTTGTGAGGGCTTTTTTCTGAGGAAACCCTGATCTGCACTTGCCATGGATATGTTGAAATCTATTTTTGGACATCCATGGGAAAAAAATAATGTTTGCCTGAAGAAAATATGACTTCCTTTAAATCAACAATTGATTTAATTTATATGTAGTATTTAAGGTTGATCTCTAGACTGAAAGTTATATTTTTGATGCATTGTTTATTATTATCCAATGTTGTTGCTCCAGATCCAAAGTGTTTATCCCAGGTGCAAAGTTTTTACTCTGTTAACCCTATGTTTTTATATTTCTGGCCCCATGCAGTTGTTCAAAGAGCGGATAATTTTATCCACTGGATTAGTCGCTATGAGGCAGATAATTTCCCTATAGCCGTATAATTTGTGTATAAAGTAGAAGTGTCTGTCTTATTTAAGTATGAGAATGTGTGAAAAACTTACCAAAAGGTTTGGTTGGAATACATTTTTTCCGCTGGATAGCAACTTATCCACTGGATAAAGTTATCTGCTCTTTGAACAACTGGGGCCTGGATTGTAATCCAGTTTCTAGAGTGGAGTCCTAGGATATGGTCAGTGCATAAGGAATGCAAGTGTGTAGTTCAACCCAAAGAAGACAATTCTATATAAGTTATACATATGCAATAATTTTTTTATCATTTGATAACTTGTGGAAGGTGGACCTTGTATGTTTTGAATGATTTGAAAACTAAAATCTCTGGGAAATTTTGTGTATCGAAGCCAAGAAAGTATTACTCAACATCATCTTGATCAGGAAAAACCTCATTTGCATTTACTTTCAACACACAATTTACATTATACAACTACAAAAGTAGTTTCGTCGGAAGACCTCGTCAGTTGGTCCCCATGTTTGTTTTAAAATGCATGTTCGTTGTAAACCGCCATGGCATTTTAAAACGCGAACATGGTAACCAACTGGCGAGGTCTTCTGACGAAACTAGTTTTTTGGCTGCATATGTAAATTGTGTGTTGAAAGTAAGTGCAAATGAGCTTTATCCTGATCAAGTTGATGAAACAAAAATGGCTTTAATTTATAAATTAACCGTAAGCTGCAAATTTTTGCATTTTGTGGTTAAATTTAATGATTTTTTGTCCATGAATGCTTCTGAAGGAGCCGTACTGTATCAGATAACATTTTGGGGGGCAAGGCAGATCAGGAATGAATTTTCCTGTTTAACCTGCTTACGAGCCTGGTTGGTTGGGTAATAGCTGCTAGTACCAGTCGTCGGTCTTCTGAGATTAGTTTTAGTGTATGGTATGATGGGAGGTGATGTTAAGTTAGAATTTGGTTACAGTTTTGTGTGGATCCAGGATAGAAAATGGTCAGATATTTTACAATAAATATTTGTTGAATAAATATTTGTTGTAATTCTTCTAAGTGGAGACACATACTGAATAATGTAACTCTATATAGTTACATGTCTTTAATTTCAATTTTTAAGAGAATTAACAAGAAATCAACAGTATATACACATGGCTGGAAGTGGCAAAGACAGCAGCTACTACAGAAGAACATACTAGAAGTTCAGGAATGTAATATATGTAATATATTTTAAGATTTATTGTAGCTCTGCCATTGATTTTGGTCTCATGTATACTTTGTTCTTTACATGTAGTTACTTAACTGAGGGAGCCCATTCCTTATAAGCGCGGTGGCTTCCCTTGGGCTTCCTTGCCATAAAGTAGTTAAATAATAATAAAAAATTTGTACAATTTATGGCAAAACAATGAACTCAACTGAACTGAATGCCAAGAGTTAACCTGACACTGATTGGTGCATATGTTGTGGGTTATTTTATTTTATTTTGTTTTTGCTTTAAAATTAATTTATCAAACCAGTTTAAATGTGTGAATGGTGTGTTTCTCTTACAGGTTTTGAAGTGTCAGTTGTCATATTGAAGTGCAAGATCCCTTTTGTTTCTTTAGACCAATACTTCAAAGACTCACAACAGGTTAGTTCTTAGGTTTTATTCTTGGGTTGCCCAAAGGTTAATGAATTTTCTACAGAAGGTGAAGCTTTCCAAACAAGGCATGAATTGGCAAGAAAACAAGAGACAACTTGTAATGACTGGCTTT
Organism: Pavona decussata; assembly: GCF_977016875.1. Lineage (NCBI taxonomy): Eukaryota > Metazoa > Cnidaria > Anthozoa > Scleractinia > Agariciidae > Pavona > Pavona decussata. The sequence continues at coordinate 676,456 of NW_028145448.1, read as the reverse complement.
ACCTTATTTATTCGATTAACCGCCCTGGGCGCTTATTTAATTTTGGGCCCATGAGGGTGGGCGCTTATTATTTTCCCAACATTTTCAGCAAGTGAGAACACTTTTAGAGAATAACAAAACAAGGGAAAACAAGTTTATTTCGTTTCAACAAGACAAAACAAAGTGTATAAGCTAACATAGACAAGCCATAAACAATATTAAAGTTCATTGACTACGGTATCTAAAACCAATTTTGGAACACAACTGACTCTCCTCTTACTTCACTATGGGCTAGTACAGCATTTTTTTTGTTGTTGTCGTTGGGAGAGGGTGGGGTTGGCCCTTATTCGAAAGTGGGCGATTAATCAAATAAATACTGTACGGTAATTTAGACCTTTGAGCTCTCTGCTGGGGGTGCCTTATGAGTAGCTTTGCATTTGGTTCCTTCCTGGACTGTGAGAAAGGTCATTTTTCTTGCTTTTTTTTTTTCCAAGCCTTTCCCCCTCTCTGCCCTCCCTTTGGTAAGTATCAGGTTTGCAAGTATTCCACTGACTGGGTTCAATGTGACGGTTCCTTTGATGAGTTTAACAACTGTAATACTTGGTATGTGAAAGGAAAGCATCACAGATGGAGGCACTCAAAACGTTTTGAAAAAGAAATCGCAAGATCAAATATATGCACCCTGTTGTCAGGTGCTAAGGCCTACATAAACATCTACCCCAGTAATGGTTATGCCCTCCTACATCATGTTAATGTTAAGGACGGTGCCTATTACAGTGATACCAAAGTATTTTTGTGACTATACATGCCAGGAAAAACAGCTATTAGGAAGGGCCATTGAAATCCAAAAAGAAAATTGGGGGTTGCCACGCATTTTTCAGAGATAATTAAGCAACAATTATTCTAAAAAGCCATAAAATACCAAGCAATGTATGGCGTTTTTTTCCAAATTGAAGCTTTATTATCCCTGAAAAATGCATGGTTACCCCCAATTTTCATTACGGATTCCAATAGATCATTTTGCTAATAAGTTTTAAACTGCGCAAAAATATCCCTGTATTTGCAAGCACCACCCATAGAAAACCTGAGTATCTCTAGATGTGCAGAACATAATTATGCACTTGAAGGTTTCAAAAATGATTTCACTCTCAAATGTCAAATAGAAAGCTTTTTAGCAAACTTCAGATCCTAAAAACTCGCCTTAAAGGATGCTTTTTACCTATTGAACAATTCCTACTCCGCATGCATTCCATTATTAGAAATGTATGTAACAAGAAGTAAATGTTGGATTGTGTGTAAATGGTTGTTGTGAAATAAAGTTGATTAAAATATAAATAATTATAATGATATATTTCTTGATTTTTTTTAATAAAACAATTATTATTCTACTCATGCTTGTTGGATATGTGGTTGTTAATTAACCAACTTGGTACTACATGCCTCCTTGGCTATCTTTCATCACATATGGTCACCCATCTAACCCTTACCCTAACCTAACCCTAACGCTCCATATAGTCACCCTTACCTTACCGTTAAGTATTATGCCCAATGTGTGCTCGTGGAATAATTGATAATTATGCAAAATCTCACCTGCTAACATTATATTCTGCACCTCTTTGTAGATCATGTGTTTGGATTTATTCCCAGAAATGAAAGCCATGTCCTTTCAGTGTAAGAGTGTGCCAGAGAGGTATAGAAATTTTTTGTGTCTTTTCTCATTTGCTAGATAATGCTGAGTCAAAACAATTTTTAATTAATTTTTAATTAATAACCTTCAAGCTGAGATCATACATATATAGTTTTAGCATGTGAGGTTTGGTTGTGATGGCATTGAATGGATTAGAATGTAAGGGCCAATTTAGACTATGCAACTTCTGCTTATGACTGTCTTAAAACCCTTTGATCACCAACCATTACCCAAGGTTTTCCAAACATTCACTGAATTTGCAAAGTGATAATTTATAAACAACCCCGTGTGCAGTAAAAATACACAACTTACAGGGTAAAAAAAGGGAACATCCCTTTGGTTTAAAATAGAACTTTAAAATGACTAATTATGGAATAAAATACACTAGTTGGCAAAACTTTTTAAATTTTCTGTAGCACACACAGCTTGTGTTGTACAAAACATTGTACCCATCTCTTGTCATTGCACGTTGCCTACTCCTACCATAACAAGTGCACACATGTAGCAAATCAACAACAACATTTAATAAATAAATAAATGACTTTATTTAAGTGTCGAAGTATTTAGCGCTGTAGTGCTAATTGGGGACACTATAAACCAGTGAAATAAATATGCAAACTGAAAATATCATTTTGTTAAAGATCCCAGCTGGCGGGAGGCAAATCAGTTGGCTATTTTACAAAGCGTGGCCTTGGAGCGGAACTTGAACCTGGGGCCTCAAGATTACATGTCCGGCGCCCCTAACCTCTAGGCCACACCACCTCCCACAACACAACATTTTGTCTGTCCTTTGCTATAAGTTCTTGGTTTTAATTCACACAAAGGAAATTCGAATTCATAGTGTAGACTTGGCATCAACAAGTCACAAACAACTATTAAAAAGTGAAAGTCACAATTTTTTAACAAATGTTATCTGGCAGTATATTGCCTTTAATTAGGATATTGTGATTAAACTAAATCAGTTTACAGGTTCTTCAGACCAAGCAATACAAGCAACATTTTCTTACAGCTTTTCGGCAACAAATTTTGTTACAAGTTATGATTGTTTGTTGCCCGTATAATTTACCGCACTCTTTATGCACAACAAATTTCTATTTGCAGAAAGTACAGGAGACATTGTTTCAGTCTACTTTTTGCACCACAAAAATGTATTGTGCTATGAGGTGGTAATATGGGCAAAAAACAATATTGCAACTTGCAATGGGACTTTTGTTAACCCATAAGTTTCAAGAAAATGGTGCTTCTACGTATCAGCCTGTGGGGTGAGAAATAATTTACAAGTATGCCTTTCTGAAAGGCCTTTCGAAGAGAATGAGAATGACTCCTGACCAATATTTCTGGAGATATTATTGATTTTGTGATTTATCTTTGCACTGACACAATTTGTGACGTCATTAGTTTTTGAACAAAAACTTGTCATTAATATCTCTATGATGAGAAAAAACATACAATAAAAGAAAATGCCATTCTTGTTCTCTTTGAAAGGCCCTGTAACAAATAATAACAATATATAATAATAAACGTTATAACGTCTTTAATGATCTTCAAAAGTTAAAAATGCATATCTTAAGTTACAAAATAATTTAATAATAACAACAAAAATAGATTAAAGTATATTAAAATGTATAAAAATATGAAGCCCATCTACCTCCTCTATTACTTTTGCAAGTTCTCAAAGACATACTGAAATATGAGTCTATAAACAAACGATAGTTTGAAGTATCCAGTGTTTGCCTTGGATACATAAAAGTGTTTCTCCTCAAGGAGTAGTTCGTGTGCTTCACATTCAGTAAAATTCCTTGCAATGGAGCTCTAGTTCTTACAAGAGGCCTATCTAAAAATCTGAATCTCCCCTTTTTCAAGTAGTTTCCTGATATCTACTTTCTATAAAAAATACTTGCGTTTACAGCGGCGGTCTGAAAACCGTTGAATACTATTCGAAGCGGCAGTAGATGCTCCGTATTCCTTAGAGGCACTTTAATTAATTTACTGTGGCATTTTTGTTTTCAGGACAATATTTCAACTTGTTCAAAGATCAGTAGAAATCTTTGTAAAAACCAAGTCTAAAATGAACCCCAATCACCAGTTTGCCATCTTGGTTTTGGATGACAAAGCATCATGGGTAAGCGAATATGACCGCCTGTAATTGTTGCAGTGTCACAAATTTTCTGTGTGCCTTTGAATAGCAATAAAAAACATACAGCGCGATGAAAATCACATTTGGTTCAGTAAATGTTAGCAATTGTTATGAGTATACGTAAGCTAACTAGTATTAAAACCATTTATTGTTCCTTTGTTTTCTGTGGATGGCTTAGCTTGGATGGAAACTTTATTACAGCTTGAAAAACTTTGCCAATTTTTTCAAGTTCTTACATGTTATTTGGAGAAATAATTATTGCTAAAAACTGATTTATAGTTTGTTCTTTGTGAGAGAAATCATGTAAATTCGCGATTTTCTGTCCCCTTAAGGCTTTAGTTAATTCTTTGAGAAAAGGAAGGTCCAAACCCCTGGTACCCATCCCTGTATATCTACAGGTCTCTGCACTGCATTTCCACACCACCCCTATACCATTGTTATTTTTAATTCTTACTTCAAAAGCTCATTTAAAAAAAAAACCATTGACCTGTCAAATGGTTGATAAAACATCATGTGCAGTGGTTTTAAACCCAATAAAACCTCCTCCTTATTAGTATGCGGCGTTTAAATATGTTTTTCTCGTATGCTAATTTCCAACGTTCACAAAAGCATCATTGTTACAAACTCTCTTGACACACGCTTTTCCAGGAATGTTTTTCAAGCCTTTCATAAACTCACAGCACATGTTTTATCGGGTCTAAAACCACTCGGCTGCACCTCATGGTTTTAAATTCCCATAAAACACTGCTGCTTGTGTTTTGAACACTACATAATAATAATATTTTATTATTATTCTTCTGTTACTACAAGCATTTTACAAGTGATGTGGAAGTTATCTGCAGTACTCTGAATCGCCTTAGTCCTGAGGAAAAACTTCTATCGCGAGATGAATTCCGTATCCTTTGAGATATTCATTACCCATAATTTTTCCTAATTTTCTTGCTTTCCTAGTTAGCTTAGAGCTGCCTTTGCACTTCCTTCTGATACAAAAATATGTTAATATTATGCAAATTTGTGAACTTAATTTTCATCTCATTTCTCCTACTTGTAAACTGCCTTCTTACAGAAGCCAGGCTATGAATAATTATTTATCTTACAATCCTGGTCAAATTGTTTGGAACAAAGGCCTTGCTGGGGCTGATCTAGGCATGGTTCCAGACATGGATCTAGACATGGTTTACTGTAGGTGTTAAGTTATCATATTGTAATTTAGGGTATTGGTGTCAGTAAATGTAAGATACATGTTGATTACACCTTGACTTTGATCTTAGAAATGTGCGACCTTTTTGAGGCAGTGTAAGTGTTTAAAACTTCTTGAATTGTCAAGTAATAGACCTTCTTGAAAAATGGCAACAGATTTATTATTCTTAAATTCAATATGTGTTAATTATTCCCACTTACCTCATTTTACATGAGCAAGTAAAATTAATGACAAAATTGAACGCTGTTTCGGAGTGGTCATGACACCATTTTCAAGTTCAAAATGACGACTCCGAAACGTCGTCCAATTTTTGCGTTAAGTTTTACTTGCTTATGAATTTAGAAACCTTTATATTTATAAATTTTGCACATACATGTAATTGTAAGACTTATTTTCATGAAATTCAACTGCATAATTTATTGGCTGCAATTTATGAAAAAGATATTAATATTCTTTGGTTTGCTACCTTAAAATTCTGAATGGAAGCCCCACCCCCCCCCCCCCCCTCCCCAAGATCAAGTGCCCTTAACTCTCCAAAGCAAGCACCCTTCTGAAAATAAAGCCTCCAGAATGTAAACCTGAATTGTGTTAGCTAACTATTTTTAAAAGGCTGTTTTGAGCTGAACCAATTTTGAACAGAAATTTCATGGGCTTGGATCCCGCCAAGAAAACCAAACCTTCCCCAAAACTTAGCTCTGCAGCTCAATGGCTCACATTCAGAACCTGATTGTATTCTGGCAATTTTTACCATAGTTTTGTTTTTTTCACTTGTTGCAGAAAGGAAAACATAACATTACCAGAAGTTGAAGATATCTTGCTGCCTCCTCCGTTTGTTGTCCGACTTATTTTAGTGTATGGACGCTCACAATGTATGCCTCAAATATCTCCTGAGGCAAAGCAGGTTTGTTTAATATTTTCTTTCACTCTCTGTACGTACTTCCAAGACCGAACTTTGTTTTATAATGTATTGAGGAGCAAGAATGAGCAGCTAAATAGCTTTCTGGATTTCATCTACAGGCTCAAAAGTTAGAACCACCTTGCACAGCATAATAAACAGCACCACAAGAAAGTACTGCTCAGTAGCTTTCATTTGAATGGTCTCACTTAAGGATTTCATCCACAGACTCGACCTTATTTCGCATTTTTAATAACATTAACAAATAGAATTGGTTGACCTTTGTGTGCCCCAGCTGAACACAGCCAACTGCCATCACTTTAGGTGCTCACCAGTCATTTCGCTACACTGTCGTTTAATTTGAGCTCAATTCAGTTCTCACACCAGCCTGTGAACAGACTCCCAAGTGCGGGTTTGGGCAGAAAGAAAACTCTGTGAGCAGGGCGAGCGAAGCGCGGTTTGGGGGCCCCCTCTCGGAGCTCGATTTTTGTCTTCAACCAGATTACAAATTGAAAAATTTTGGACATTTTTTTCAACTTCTTCCTGAGTATTTTTGAAAAATTGCAAAAAATTGATTCATAGTTTGTTCTACTTTGAAAAAAATCAGTTTTTATTTTCCTTCCGGTGCTCAACAAACAATTTTATGTTAGAGAAAAAGCGTCAAAAAAAAAAAGGGTTTACTCGGGTTTCAAAACCACTGCACGTGATGTTTTATAGGTGAATGGGCCTATGAATTATTAATGAGGTTTTGAATTTCCTATAATAAAGTAATTCGATTACTGTTGTTTGCAGATACTCTCTTCACTGCTAGAGTCTCCATATTTCTTCCTCGATGTCTTGTATGCCCATGAGCTGCCGTCGGAGCTGAATCTTTGTAAAGTAAGTAAAATGGATTTTAGAGACAATTCCTGGGGAAGAATGAATTTGTACACAGCACTAGGTCGGAGTTGTAACATTTCCAAATTCCACTGTTTTGATAAAGCGCAAGTGGAAATTCCAGCCCCCTAATGTCAAAGAACAAATTCTCCTATCTTGTGCATTTACTTCTCTTCTAAAAGTACTGGAGGAGAAGTTATAATTAAAATATCAAGAAAAATAACCTTGGGTGATCAGATCCTTAATTCTCATGACCTCAGGGATTGAATTAGCATTTATATTACAAGGGGAAATTTGATGCTAATCACTGTTAGGGCTTAAAGGGTTAAAAGCAGCTACTACGGTGACGGCAATGAGAATGTCAAAAACAATGGAATTAATGTAAAAAAACAACGGCCCTGCACGTGCGCTATAAATTTTGGTTAATTTCTTCGCCGTTCGCCATGAAAAAATCAAATTGAAGGTTTTGTGTAGAACGTTCGCGCACGACGGTGAATTTCTTATTCTCTGTCTTGACTTGAACGCCCTTCCTAACAATTCTCTTTCCGAATAGTTCAGCCACATTGTACAAGTTGAACGAGTTAGAATAATTGCGAAGCAGTTCAAGAAATGTGAACTTATATTTTCAAGCGACGTTTTTGTTGGCGTTGTCATCCGCTAGCGGGACGTTTTTTTCTGGCAAGACTTTTTTAGCATGTGCGAATTTTTTTTAGCATGTGCGAAGTTGTTGTTGTTGTTTTTTTTTTTTATAAGTTTTTATAAGTTTTATAAGTAGTATTGATGGATTATTACGTATACTTTGCAATGTGAAGTAGTAAGATGCCTTTTAACACATTGTATAGTAGTATTGATCGATCGTTATGTATATTTTATAACGTGAAGTAGTTAGGTGTCCCCAATTAGCCTTCATTCTAGTACGCTAGAAGCATTAAGGACGGTGCGTACTAATGCAGAGGTATTTTTGCACAGTTTATGACTATGCGGGAAAAGCACATCTTAGCAAGGGCTATTGGAATCAAAAAAGAAAATTAAAGGTAACCACGCATTTTTTGGAGATAATTAAGCAACAGTAATAATAATAGAAATGACAGGCCTGTACGGCTCACTGCGTTATGTGGTGTACATTTTTATGAACGCTGCCTTTATATTTTTGCCCTAACGAGCATGTCCTTAAGAGATTGTCCTCTCTTGTAGGATATAATTGGCGGATTTTTGAATATGTTTCTCAGCAAAGAAACTCGTGCTCATGCTCATGCTCATGCTCGTTAGGGCAAAAATATAAAGGCAGCGTTCATAAAAATGTACACCACATAACGCAGTGAGCCGTGCAGGCCTGTCATTTCTATTATTATCACCAAGAGCACTTGCTAAGTTCTGCTTTCTCCGCGTAGTTTCAAGCCACTCAAAAATATCCCTGTATTAGTAGGCACCACCCATAGGAAACCCGAGTATTTCGAGATGCGCTGATCGTATGCGCAGTAACAAAAGTAGGCACCGTCCTTAATAAAGTTTTCATTTCATTTTATTGTCATTTCTCTGGTATTCATGAAGCGGATTTGGCTTGTTTAGCGTCCCCCTACGAAGCAGACAAGCCAACTACTCGAAATACTGGAGACGCAAACGACTTCGTATGTGCTAAAAGACTTGTCAGAAAGTAGCAGTCTGCTAGCAGGGTATTGGCGTTGCCGTTGTGGTTGGTTAAAGTCCCTATTACTACATTACAAAGGTTTACCTGTGTTGTTAACACTGGCATAAAAGTTGCCAGAAAGTAACCGCATCGGTGAGGATTTGGCATACTCTATCTTTTACGCTATTTACGGTTACACTTCTCAGTACTAAATCATGTTTGTCCACACGCATCTGTTTTCAAACGTATTAAAAAAATTCTCTTGATACGTAGCGTTATTGAATCGTTTTTGCCCATCCGCACATATCCGTTCTCTTTTGAAAACACAAAACGTATCCGATTAAAACGGTCATCGAAAACGATGGCCCTTGAATTCAACCTCGTAACGTTTTCGTTTTTGCAAAGTTCTGTTTTCACCAGATAAATTGTACGTTCAGACGGAGGGCCAATTGATCAGTTCGCAAATAAAAAGATGCATTTTAAAATGAAAACGGATATGTGCGGCGAAAACTAGATACAGTCGAACCCCCCCCTTGCGACTACCTCTCTTGAGCGACCACTTTTCCAAAATACCAAAATTTTCCCAGTCAAGTCACCATACATGTAGTTGAAACCTCTCGTAGGCGACCGCAACCACTTTTAGAGATGACAGTTTGCCATTTTATTTTGTCTTTAATCTCCCGTAAGCGACCACTTGTCACATACATTGTCATATATATCCCCTATCGAAAGTTGGACAATTTGCCTTTGTAACATGAATGTCAGAATCGGAGGTACCAGGTGTCCCGAAATATACTTGTCCCATTCGCCTTATTAGATATTTTATCATTGGCAAACCATCAATTTGGGTACTGAAATTCTTTGGGAATATAATTTTGGAAAGTTTAAAAACGTTTTTGTGGCTACTAAATCTCTGGAATCACCTTATGCAAATGAGTTCAAAATTTAGACCCCTTGTTGTCTGACCTCTCGTAAGCGACCACCTAGGCTTGACATTTTGGGTGGTCGCTCACGGGAGGTTTGACTTTAGCAACCTCTTATATGAGTAACATTTTTTTTTTAACTTTGAAAGTCACCTGTTTCTGTTACGTCCTTGCCAACTTGTTTTGACCAACGCGAATTAAGTAACCAAAACGTGACATCCGCTATCTGGTTAAGGACGCATAATTTTCTTGATTTGTAGGAAATCTATGATAACTTCTGTGACATGGACGAAGAGGAAGAAGGCTACATGTTGGAGGTGTCACGCAGCACAACTCGTCTGTTTGATCACATGGCTGCGTTACTTGCTCATCCGTTACAGAGACCCAGACAGCGTGACACGTTCTACAAACTAACACCAAGAGGAGATGAAGAGTCGATCTTGTAGCATCTGTGCAATGCAGTTTCTTGCGCAGTCGTTAAGTGGGTTGTCACGCAATATTTTTCTCAACTTGTTATAAAATGCTCTTCTCCACTGACACACGCAGAGGATGCAAACAGCGACACGAAGGAGTGTAGCTCTGAGAGGTCCAACGAGTGTGTCTTTTCTCAAAACATTAACACCATGGGATGAAGAATCTATTTCGTAGGAACAGGACATGAAATTTCCTTCACATTTGTTATTGTCTGTTGTCACGCTTCTTCTTCGTCCTGTTATTACACAACGCTCGTCCCCACCGACCTGGACAGACGCATTGCGTGACTATCCAAGGAGCGTGGCATGTCCTTAAATTTAACACCATGAGTTACAAAATCTATCTTGTAGCAGGTTCTTTGCGGTCATCTTTTGTTTTATTAACGACTTTCCACCATAATGTAACTGATATAAGTATGATATAATCTAGGTAACTTAGCTTAATTAAGGAGGCATAATCATGCATAAGCTATAATAATAATAATAATAATAATAATAATAATAATAACAATAATACAGTCAACTCTCTCATAGCGACCACTTCTCGTAAGCGACCACCTCCCATAAGTGACCACTTCGTAAACAACCGTTTTGTTTCTCAGTTAAATACTGTTTCAAGAGCTCTCTCATAATAGCCTGCGTCGCAGACAGTCTATACAATCCCTGGTATAGTCGAGTTCTCTATAGGTCTTGAGTGACAAGTCTGGCTGCAACGCAGGCTATCTCATAAGCGACCACCACTCTAATTTCTTAAGGGACCACGACCACTTTTTAGGCCAGAAATTACACATATTCTTCCGGTAAGCGACCACCCAACATAATCACGTATGATCGTTAGTAAATCATCACTCAGAAGTGACAAAAGTTCAATTTTAATGACGCTACCCCAGACTGCTGACAGACAATACCAGTTTACATACAGAGAAGATGGCTATAATTATGTCTGTAGGTAAAAGGGAATTGTCAAGTGATCTGTTCCAAAATGTTGTACAAAGTTTCATCAGAAGAATGAATAGATGTAAAAAATCAAATAAACTTGTTTCTATTTGCCTAATTTTAGCTGCTTAAGTAATATTTTTCGGTAATTAATTAATCAATCTAGTATTAGGCTAATTTTGTTGATCTTTCCCGTAAGCGGCCACCTCCCGTAAGCAACGACTTTGTCGTGCCCCAAGGGTGGTTGCTTACGAGAGAGTTGACTGTAACAATATTATCGAGGGGGTCCAACTCCCCAAGGCAGTTTTCAGTGGACCCTTAGGAATAAAAGCTTTTTTAATAGTTTTGTTTTCGGTCTACCCCGCCACTTTATTATTATTATTATTATTATTATTATTATTATTATTATTATTATTATTATTATTATTATTATTATTATTATTATTATTATTATTTGATGATGAAAATTACGGGTAGAATCATATTTAAGACAACGTTTCGGTGTCCTCGTGACACCATCATCAGGTCAAAATATAATATTTAACAGATAACAAGAATATTAATGTTGAAGTTCAAGTTCAAGTTCTTAGTCCCTTATCTGTTGTATATTATATTTTGACCTGATGATGGTGTCATGAGGACACCGTAATGTTGTCTTAAATATGATTCTACCCGTAATTTTCATCATCAAATGGATAACATTATCTTGTCTGATAGGTATTATTATTAGAGAGAGTCATAATGCTCATTCAGTTGAGTGAAAAGTATAGCCGTACAGAGTAAGAAAGAAAATAATAAATCAAAGATGAGTTTTCTTTAGATAGAAAAATGTTTTCAGCATTAAAAATCATACTAAACAATAAGTGTGCAATTTTTGGCCTCGCAATAAGATTACTTTAATGAGGACATGTGTTTCAGGTTAATATATATATTTAGGCTAGCCTAAAAGTAGAGCGCCACAATTCATTCATTCATTTATTTGCCATTAACCAGAAATACAACAACAGTATACAGAAATACATTAAAGATAACATACAATATTCCTACTAAATTATTTACAAGATCAAATGTGGTAAAGGCAAGGAAGCCTATATAGAAGCCGGGGACTTATAAACTATAGGCTTTCTGGAAGTATAGGTTAAATGGTACAAGTTAAGGGTACTGAATGAAAATTCCAATTAATTGTATCATTGCATTGCATTGTATCATTGTTATGCACAGGTGAGCATTTCTGTATGAAGCCCATGCACTACAATATGAAACCAGCAATAGCAATTTGCTTGGAATATATTAATGAAGAGATTATTAGTTTTTAATAAAAATTATTATTATTATTATTATTATTATTATTATTATTATTATTATTATTATTATTATTATTTTTTTTTTTTTTTTTTTTTTTTTTTTTTTTTTTTTTTTAATAACATTTTTTTTCTAATTACATATAAGTCGATCTGGTTTTCGGTATGCCAAACACCTTTCCGTTCACGGGAATGGTATTTGACCTTTAAATTTTTTTTAATAAGCAGACACTAGCAAGGGTCCCGAGGGTGTCTGCTCAAACAGGTTTGACTGTATTTTTAACTTGAGTAAAACGTTTATGCCAAGTCATTTGCTTGCTTCACGGCTACCAGTCGACAAACAACTGATTCTTCTCTGCTACCGCGAAAATCAAAAGGGGGGTTTACCGTTTCGGCTAGAGTATGGGTAGTACCTTTGCAAACGCTCTTCAGTAACAACGCTAGGATCAAACACACCATGTGTAGTTGACCAAAGCCATTTGAGAAGGATCTCGAGACTTTCAAACACCATCTCTGGGCTTATCGCTTCGTAGCTATTGATGATTTTGAAACCCGCGCGTGAACAGTACTGCTCGATCATTGTCTTCTCCTCGCACTGGTACATGGTCTCACTGATGTATTCTGCATGCTCAGGATTCAGTACTTTGAAAGCAGTTAATACGAACGGTACAAGATGATCCACGTACTGAATGGCTATCTTCCCTCCAATTGTAAGGCTTCCCATCATATTTTTAAAGACTTGCTGTTTGTCTGCGATCCAGTGAATGACATGATTACTGAAAATGAGATCGTACGACCCACAGCCCATCCCTGGGAAATCAAACGCGTTCGCATCCACAAATGACAGATTCTTGATTTTACTGTAGGATTGTCGGGCCACTTTAATTCGCTCCTTATCAGAATCAACACCGATAACCTTTCCCTCGGGCCCTAGCAGGCCAGCCAGGAAAGCAGACAGCTCTCCTGTACCGCAGCCTAAATCCAAGATGGCGTCCCCTGGTTGAGGGCTCACCTCTGTTTGGATGAATCTTTTTCCGCTTTCCCCTTGCAAGGAAAGCGCACTTTTCTGGTATTCCTCTGCAGCATTTTTTGTATCGGTTTCATTTGCTATATGTCCTGCCATCTTGATCTACAGGGTCTGTATAAATTAAGGCGTTCATATGCCCTGTGAGCAAGCTTTGGGGAATCGGGAAAGACGAACTGAAACCGGAAGTTGCATGAGAGCGAGGCCTAAGGGCCGTCGAACGCGCGAATCTCAAATCAACAAACATGGACGAAAGAGCTTTACAAGAGATAGATTTAAACCTTACACCAGACGACATCCCATGCTCATCTTTTGGAAATGTGGATAATATCAGCAAATGGACGAAACCACAGCTAAAATTCTGGCTCAAATGTAGAAGGCTAAACCAGCCAGGATTAAAGAAAGACCGCGTCGAAAAGTAAGCTTTGTACCGGTGGCCCATATGGGACATCAATGTAACTTTTTTCAATTCAAATCTACACTACAAAAATCCGAGTTGTATAATTTTCAAATTGCACAACTCAGATTTTTACCGCAGAAATCCGAGTTCTATAATTTCAAATTGTACAACTCGGATTTTCATCACAACAAGGCGCATATGTGCGTGAACTTGGGCTTCTTTCCTGGCATATCCAGCTGTAAACGCCAGAAAGTTGACATGATAAAATCTCAGTTGTCATTTGTCGATTGTTTTACAGCATAGTACAAGCAAGTATATTGTAAGCAATGTATATTCCTGGTCTAAATTGTACCCTCTGTCCGTTTTTTACGCCCGGTCTGTAGCCTGCGTTTTACACTGACCGATTAAGTAATAAATTTTAGAATCTAATAAAGGTTCTGACAGTAAAATCCGAGCTTTCAACCTATGTGTGCATCTATCTGGCCAACAGGATTTAG